>NC_137467.1:182610664-183020664 GCF_964235325.1 Thermobia domestica | reverse complement strand
GCAGCAATGGGTAATTTATGCCCTTGCTTCAAGCAAAAGATTTATAATTTGTGTGCTTGTGTAGCCTAAAAATTTGATATTATATTTCGTATACATGCTAACATTTTCCTTTCTTACAAAAACAATCTGGTTCTATCATTTTCTTCTAAAAGCAAGAGTAGCAGCGTAAAAGTTACGTATTTTCTTCTCAGCCTAGAATAACTCCGGCTCAATACTACGTGCATAGTACATAGACGTAATGTGTGCTCTAATGGACTCCAAGCTTAAACTTCGCCCCTCTCCGGCCCCAGAAAATTTCTCGTTGTGCGCCTGATCTGGAGTGGAGACTAGTGATGGGCAGTGGGAATATTCCCGGTGGGAAGGAAAATAAAAATGGGAATATTCTCGTTTTTTCCCTGGCATATAAATTCTTGGGAAGGAATTTATTTTCATTTCTTTACTTTATCTTCTAAATTGTAAGAACCATGTGTCTAATTACTTTATTCTCATGTATTATTATTTACTTCTAGGTTTAAATTATTTGGAGATTAACCTTTAGACGTCGAAGGGATTAAAATGCCGCAGCCCCTTTTATACGGCGCCATTTAAAGCGTTTTCGTAAGAGTTTACAAACAAGTCCATATCTTCACTCCTATTTATCCAAAACATATGAAACAAAAAGAATGTTGTTCACGAATGTCTTTATTTTGTATTTGAGTTATTTATATATACGGAATTTTTAATGTTTTATGCGTTATTAGTATTTTTGTAATAGTAAATTTGCTTTTAGGAAAGAAAAATGAAATTTCTCCCCCCCCCCATCCCCTCGTCATATATACTGATAGGATCAATCGATGTTATTAATCCCTTAAGTTCCATTATTTGGCGTTACAATCCATATAAAACTTTCCTCCTAAATTCTCTTTTTACCCTGTAAATTTTTTTTTAAGTGTCGACCAGTGGAAAATGATATGAGTTGGAAACACTACTCATTTGCGTATAAATTGAACATATAAAGAAACATAAACAATTTTATCTACTCACCTTTGCTCAATTATAACTCATGAAGGTTACCACGCTGAACTGTCTCTCGTAATTCTTATTTCTTGTGGTGCCATCACAAGTAGCAGTCGCCTATACACACTTGGCACTCGTGACTCACACATAAGTTCTGCCACATCTCTTTTTCTGTCTAAAAATTTTTGCCCAGCCTCTAAATTTTCAACTCTCAACTTCAAATATAAACAAAATGTACGAACCACATAAGAAAGGTTCGAAAGCTTTTATTGGAAGTTTTTTATTTCTTTTTTTTACAATGGTTCTTTATATAGCCCTTTCTGGATCCGGCGTTTTTGGGGTATTTTTTAGACTTTCAGTCAAGCAGCTACTGCATCGTCACTATTTATCCTAGGATTATCGTTCATACCTCATTGTCTTCAGAATCAAGCTGGCTTTCAAATGGTACCAGTTGCATGCTCATAACGTATACCAGGAGAGGGAAAAATTATGTCAAAGGGAAAATTTCGGGGGAAATTATTTTTTCACATTTTGGGCCCCTCTGGAACGGCCCTGTGTGAACGTAGAGATCTCAAAAAAAAAATCTGATAAATAGTACTTGGTATGCTGAATGTGAGTGCCAAATTTTAAGTTTCTATCTTGAATACTAATGGCGGGAGAAATTTTACCAAGGATTCCCACAATGCCCCAAATTACCACAAAACACCATGATCTCAGGTAAAAAATTTCCCGGGACATCTTTATTTACTCTAGAACTATAATCCGCCAGTCAATTTCTTCAGAATAGAACTGCCTTTAAGGCGGTACCATTCACTTGTCTCCATCATAGTTCTAAGGCGGGAAAATCCCGAAAAAGTGATTTTTTGGGGTCTAAAGATTCCATTTTTTTCAACTTTTAGTCCCTCTGGACCCCTCCTGTTTTAACGCAGAAATATGAAAAAAAAAGTCTTAAATACTACTCGGTAAACTGAATGTTTGTGCACAATTTCAATCTTCTAGGTGCAAAAATGTACCCGCAAAAAAATTATATATACTGACAATGTCCCATATTCCCCTATACAGAAGTATATTTTGATAAAAATTCTCTGACACATCCCTAATTACCCTAGGGGCATGTTTCGCCCATCATTCTCTTCAGAATAGAACTGCCTCTTAGACGGTATGACTCACGTGTCCCCATCATGTATCTAAGGCAGGAAAATCCCGAAGAAAGGGATTTTTTTGGTGTAAATATCCCTTTTTTCAACTTTTAGCCCCTCTGGACCCCCCTGTTTTAACGCAGAAATCTAAAAAAAAATCTTATAAATACCACTAGGTGGGCTGAATGTTTATGTACAATTTCAATCTTCTAGGTGCAAAAGTAAACTCGCCAAAAATATATATATACCGACAATGAACCATATTCCCGTATATAGACGAATATTTTGGAAAAATTCCCTGAGACATCCCTAATTACCCTAGAATCATGGTTTGCACATCATTTTTTTCAGAATAGAACTGCCTTTCAGGCGGTATCATTCACATGTCTCCATCATGTATCTAAGGTGGGAAAATCCCGAAGAAAGGGATTTTTTGATAAAAATATCTTTTTTTTTCATTTTTGCCCCTCTGGATCCCCTCTGTTTTAACGTAGAAATCTGAAAAAAATCTGTTAAATAGTACTCGGTGGAGTGAATGTTTGTGCAAAATTTCAATCTTCTACGAGCAAAAAAAAAAAGCCCGCCAAAAAAATATTAACATAGGCTTAATAAAAGAAAATATATATTTGAGAATTATGACGTCATCACCTCCTATGGCTCAACACAGAAAGGTGTGAAACCATACGTAAGGTCTTCTACAATGCCTCTGGACTTGAAAAACAAAAAAAAAAAAAAAAAAAAAAAACCGGACTAAAAAGCTCAGATAGGAGAGTTATAACATAATGTACCATGAAACGCCCAAAGGGATAGAGTGTGGACTGTCTGGACAGAAACACTAACACACACACAAAAACGCATTCACACACACACTTTTTCCCTTCTCTCATCAACATCATTGGTAATAAACACCTCGAAGTTTAAGATGAGTTCCTCACAACAGAAACAATCTCCTGGTGTCAGCAGAAATAATTGATAAGCAAGCGGTCACAAAAGTCAACGTGAAGAAATGAAAGAAAGAAGAGGAGGAAAAGTAACCAATTTTTTGGTTAGTTTGGGTTACAACTGGTGAACCATTTTTCTGTCACGTGTTCCTTTGATCGGTTTAGAACGCACAAATGCAAGCAGCAGAAGGTTTGATGCAGGATAGCCAGTGCTACATTAGTTATTGGTCTGAATAATTTTTTTGGGGTCGAAAAGGACCAAATCGTATATTCAGACAAAAGCGCTATTGGTCGAAAAGGACCAAGTTCGTCGTGTAATTAAAAAAATAAAATTCTTTGACAGTACTTCATATGACTAATAATATGATATTTTAAGTTCCATTTCCACTTGCACTAGAAAGTAGGAAAGTACTAATTTACAAACGATGAGAAGAAGCCAGTTCGTAAAGTAATGTAGAAATCATGTAGAAATAGAGATGAAGTACTATCAATTCCCCCAAACCACCGTTAGTAATAGACGTCAGTCTGTGTCCTGTCTCTGACTCCAATTTCTGAAAAGGTCCTCGCACTTTTCTTACATGTGAATTAACGCATAAAATTTCGAGAAACAGGTAGGAAGAAATGTCGTGTGTGGCAATGTTATGTGCTAATTTCTAAAACTAGGCCAGTATCTTGCAAATATTGTGAACATAAATATGTATGCGCAAATCTGCTTTTAAGACATGGTGAAACATGTGTCTTCTGACAGTTACCCAACATAATGTGTTTATAACGTTTAAAAATTCAATATGTTTATAATACCAATAGTAGAGTCAGGTTAAGAAAATCCACTTACATTTAATTTAAACTGTTTATCGGTGTAAAAGTATATGGACTTACTATACCATTTTTTCACATATTTAGTTGCATACAACATATTGTAAGTAAATTTACATTTATGCGTACTCTCCAAATATAATAAAATATTAATAAAACAACATAATATCGTTCAGAATATACATTTTGAAGAATCCTCTGGACATAACAGTAACAATATACGGTGATAAGAAACGAATTTACCTATGAAATCGTAATATAGTAATAGAATTCACTTTTGTTTGTGTTTGTACATAAATTCCCGTAATATTCCCATTTTTGGTAATCTTAACGAAAATTTTCCCAGGGAATATTCCCGAAAAATATCTTCAGGGAATGTACCCATCAGTATATTCTACACAATGCAAACTGGGGGAAGCTCGGATAGATCGAAGGACACAAGCCCCAGAGCAGAGTGGGCTACGACTGGAACTACCATAAAGAAGGCGCTTAACCGTTTTGGCATATGTCGACCCATTAAATTCACAAAACTTCTACAATAATAATAATAATAATAATAATAATAATAATAATAATAATAATAATAATAATAATAATTTATTATTATTATTATTATTATTATTATTATTATTATTATTATTATTATTATTATTATTATTATTATTATTATTATTATTATTATTATTATTATTATAGATATTAAAATTTGAAAGTTGCTAAAAATTAAGAAAAACTTCCAGAATAGTCAGGAATTCGGGGATGTAGTCCAGACCTCTAGAACACATTTTCGCAACTACCCAAATATTAAACCAAAGCCTTCCACTTAAGTTTTATGTAGAATGTATTCTACCGTACGTTTGGAGGACAATAACTGTAATAACAGCAACCGGATATCAGTGAATAGTATGGCATAACTTTTATAAACTAACTTTTATCATATGTAGAAGTAATTATAAAAGCTTTTCTACAAAAATTCTACACAGACCATATTTCGATTAGCTCCGAAATACAAAGTAACAAAATGGCATTCAAGATTCAGTCTACAGAGCAGTTGTTACTTAAAGAATGGACATACACTATTCCCAGAATTTAGATAAGAGGAGAAATGCTTACGATATTTCTCGTCTCGTCTCGATTCTCATCTCAAAAGCGAGACGATAATTTGAGTTACCCTTGTCCCGTCTTGAATGTAAAATGTTAATCCTCGTCTCGATTTGCTTTGGTTGGTTTTGTAGCGAGAATAGAAATTCTCGTGGGCAACACTAAACATAACTTCAATATTCTTGCGAAATGTCACGTTCCTGCTTGTAGTTATATGATCTGAGCGATAATAAGCTCCTAACTTTAAATCTTCTTCAAGGTAACTATTATTCCTGAAGATTTATTAGTTCAAGTATTTAAATATTCAAGTATTCAAATATCTGAAGATAATAAAACGTGTTTCATCGCCGATCAATTGCCAGGAAAAAGCCTAAACTAAAAAAGAATTTATGAGCTCGAGGTCAGACCCAAGTACTTTCAGATTACTGACCGAACACCTTGGCCACTAAACCACGATCACTACGCAATGAATGGTTCGCGTTTAGTGTGTTTACATTAGGTTTCTTTCCGAAAGTTACACAATGATACGTTATTTTTCTTCGTTTCAAAAAGCCTTTCGTATTTCTTCTATTATGATATAAGTCCATTATATTTGGCAAAGATTACATTAATAACTTGAGTTGTTCACAGACCTTTGGTACACAATTTATTTTCTTCTCCACACCAAACTACAGATATGACAGATTTAATCCTCATACTCGCATTTGGTTCCAAAACAATAGCCATTACCTGGTCAAGGATTTATGTCAGGATGAACCAGGCCAAGATGAACGTGTGGCTAAATTAGAGAGGTGGCCAAGGTGATAGATTTTTTTTTTGTAAAGGCTTAGTTAAAAAAATAAACTTTTTTTTTTGCATTTATTCACAATTTCTGTTCACCCTCAGTATTAAACTCTGGAAACGTTAAAGAAGTGGGTTTTGCAAAATACATTTCCTTAATGAGAGGTGTGCTGTGTTAAACGTTGGTTTTCAAGCTGTAGTTAATGATGCGTGAGTGCATGCGACATAAGGAAAGTAAATAACTAGTTATTTTAGTTCAGTTTCCTAATTTCTGAACTCTGATGGTGAGTTACAAATTAGAGCAGAAACAAAAGTACCCTTTTTAGCAGGCCCAAAAGCAAGGTCCGTCGACCCTACTGTTCCTTCCCTCTTTTAAGGTCGCGTCATAACTACCCTTCTTTGAAAACCGAAGATGTAGTAAAATCGTGACGTCACCGCGGGAGCAGAAACAGCTTTCGCCCAAGGTCCTTCTCATTCACCCATGCTTGTTAGTTTGATTTTTGCAGAAAAGCGAATGATTCTTGTTTTCCTGTATTGAGAAAAAAATTACTGTAGTGTTTGTGTTAGCTCATAAGCATGTCGAATTGTACGATAAGTACTTGCAATCATAGTAGAAATATTAAGGGTTCCGAAGTTATTTATCAGGTATTTCCCTCGGATCCTCTGTGGAAAGTTTGGCAAGAGAAATGCTGTCGAAAAGACACCTTTATACTTAAAAACGCCAGCCTCTATTCCGATCATTTTATTCTCGAAGCTTATAAACGTGATTTAAAACGTGAGTTTCTAAATATTCCACTCAAGAATAAGTTTAAACCGATGTTGTGCCTTCACTGAACTTATCAGTGTCATATGGAATCGTGTTCCTGTACATAATGAAAGAAATAAGTGTACGAAAGCTAGGTGTTTAGAGTAAAATCAAATCAGGCGTTTGGGTACAGTCAGATGAAATAACTATTATGACCGGAACAAAAAATAACTATTTATGTTCCGTTTGTTCTGTGGAGAGTGAGGGGTATGAACTAAAGGAATAGCTTTCCTTTTTGCATGAAGAGAATGAGAAACTAAAATTAAATTTTTAAGTTTTACGTCGCATGGTTATGCCGGCTGGTCTAAAGGATACGATGATGATGAGAAATGAATGAAATAGTGGAATAAAGAAAGCGGGAGGAAACAGGAGAACCCCGAGAAAACCCACGCACACGGTGTGTGTCCACCACAAAGTTCACTTGGCGCGCAGGGATCGAACCAAGGACGCATGCACCAGAAGTGAACGCTCTACCATTGAGCCACCGCGACCCAACGAGAAACTAAACTCTGTCAGTATGTACAAAGCCAAAATAATAGTCTATATTTACAAACGAAGTTAAAAGAATTGGAAAGCAAATATAATAAAGAATTAATTTCAAAGACCGGTTCTAAAATTAATATTGTGATCGTTTCAATAGAGTGGTTAATAACCGGTGGTGGATATATTACAAAAAAAGTTTTATACAGGGCCAAGTAAATATGCTAATAAATGGCAAGAAAAAACTAAGATGGACTGATGAAGGTATTATTCATGCATTAACACAACGCGCAACCGTGATAAATTATACAATCATCTGCGGTTACATGTTCTAATCCGCGTACCCAATGTGCAACACTTCGACATTGCATGCAAAAATAACCATTTTCTCGTGGTATTCTTACACCAGTTTTGAAAATTTTGACGGAGCAAAGGCGCTGCTTAAAGAATGTGAAGAAACTTTCAGTGCTTATATTTGATGAAATGAATGTTAATGGGCGCGTGTCCTATGACGAATAGGTTTACTTAATTTTGGAATGACATAGAAATATCCAGGTGGCAATGATTCGAGGCTTGATAGATGCGTGGAAACAGTCAATGTATGAAGATTTCGGTAAGACTATGAGTAAAAACTTAAACTTCGAAATCATATCGAAAGTTGAAGTCTTAGGATTAAACATAGTTGCAATTCTTTCCAAGTTAAATGGTGACAATGTGAGGCTATGTTGTGGTCTCATTTCACCTTCTTCCCGGTGGATGGAAGCAACAAAAAATAAGATGTATTTTGAAAATTTTACAAAAAAAAAGTCGAAAACAAAAGAACGTGATTGGCCGACCATTTGATGTCCTAAGTAAGACGCTTCTATGTTGAAACTATTCGACAAGGCTAGGACATTCTTCAGAATTCCGTTTTTGAATAGAAAAGCACGGGAACTTCGGAAGAAGGATGCTTTTAAGGTAGTGGATGCAAAGCTATTCTTCAAGTGCTGCACAATCCTAAAGTAAGTACGTGTTGTATCTGTTTGTAGTCTATTTTTATCGCATTTTAAAATTTGTTTTCCTTTGCAAATAGATATGGAGGAACATTGGCTTAGCCTACGATATTTGTCCCTGCTTCACCGCGGTGACGTCACACTACAGATGGAGAAAGTGGCTACGCAGAAACAGCTAGTTATGAAGGGACCTGTAAAAGCGCGGAACAGTAGGGTCGACCGACCTTGGTGGCGAGTATAGTTATATCGTACGAAAAGAGCAAATTACCCTATTTGTACAATCAAGACCATATATCTGGCAAAAGAGCTAGAATTATAATAGAAATTGAACTTAATGTGTGTGTCTAGAAAGCAATCCCTTTCTGCACACATTCTTCCTCTTTCCAAAGTACAACCTTGCAATAACTTATCAGATGATAAAAGTTGTTTGACTAGTTTGGCCGCAAGAATGTATCCTTGGAGAGGTGTATGAAAACTCAAAATTACATAAATCATTGGTACCAAGAAATTCGAAACTTCCTCTGGATCGAAAGTCACGAATTGACAAACGACGAAACTCGGAAACATACAACTTGCCGGAATCTCATTTGTTACGGGTTTAAAAGAAATATATTCTGGAAATGAAAAAGGAACGAACTGACCCTCACAACAATAAAACTAATAAATTTATTAATCTTCTTATCCCTCCTTCAGAAGCAAGATATCAAGTTACTAGTTCTTGCCTCTCTATTTTTTTTTTTTTTTTTGCTGGAACAAAGTTGCTAACGTCCTTGCGTTTTTTTTTGTAATAGTAAAGGGTTAGGGATTTAGGGAATTCTTTATTCATCATTTGTTGACATTGTGATAATATTCCTAACCCTGGCCATTAGAGGGTTACGCCCTCTCTTTGGCACAGGTGTTATTACACATTAGTTTCATTGCATTTGTTGATGGACTATGTGCAATTGAGAAATGAAAACGTTGAAGAGAAAAAAATATATATACATATCTAAACATGAAATCGTGTAGAAAACATTAAATGTAAGTGCAGAAAAAAGAAATGCATATATACAATAAACATACATATATATAAAGGGTGCTACTTTTTTTAAATGACTATGTAGAGAAAAGAGTGTATAGAGTTGTGTTTTGATGAATAAATATAATGCAGATGAAAGATGAAACGAAGTGCATGCACGCCACAATCACAGACACAGTGTTAAGAAGACAAATGCAGATTAGTTCTTCTGTCTCGGGGCGGCTCGAGACTGATGGTGACAGTGGGAAAGCCCAGTGTTAGTGATGAAATTATACATGGTGCAAAGATGGAAACAAGAGAGGAAGATGATCTGGTATATGATAAATTTGAAAGATATCGCGCTCATCGGCGGTAGGATGCTCAGTATTGAGATACAACGTAAGAAGGATATTTAACGGTGTGTGCAAGTACCTATACGGGGCGTCAGTTTCAGCATCAGCCTGTAAAGTGTCAAGAAAAAATGGATGTGAGACAGTCAGACGAGAGAGTATGTATTTCAAACGGATATCTGCGAGATGTTGAGGCAGTTGAGGAAAATCGATATGCTCATAAGTGAGAAAGTTTGGATATGGCAGTCTTATGCGATGCGCAAGTCGAATGGCTTGACGTTCGAGTATTGACAATCGGTCATAAAATTTTGTGGGAGCGTTGCACCAAGCTATGTGTCCAAAAGTTAAGATGGGCCGAAGGAACATTTTATATGTATTTAGTAGCAATGGCGCGTTTAGGCCCCATGTAGTTTCAGTTAGGCGACGTAGAAGATTAAGCCGGATAGTAGCCTTTTGGGATATTTTCTCAAGATGAGCCTTCCAATTTAGTTTGGAGTCGAATACAACCCCAAGATATGTAGCCGTTGAGGTAGGTTGAAGATTACGGTCATTAAGTGTGATTTTGAGGTTTCGCGGATTGCGATGAACCTTGGAGCGGCGTTTCGGGGGTAAGAAGACCAATGCTTGTGTTTTCTCGCTATTGACAGCAAGCTTCCAGGTTTTGCACCACTGCATAAAGTCGTTGAGAGTGGATTGCAATATCGTGCTGATCTGATTCATAGTCTTGCCGAGAGCTAGAAAGGCCGTGTCATCGGCATATTGAAATAAAAACACGTTTTGCATTGGTTTAGGTATATCAGAAGCATAAAGTATATATAAGAGCGGACTGAGAGCGGAACCCTGTGGAACGCAACAATATGGAAATATAGGGTGTGAAATAGCAGATCCTATGTAAACATATCCTATACGATTAGTTAAAAAGGAATATATAAAGCGTAAGTAGCAGATCGGGAGGTTAAGCTTTTGTAACATTTGAATAAGGCCATAATGCCATACTTTATCGAAAGCCTTTTCAAGATCCATTAAGACTAGGCAAGATGGAAAAGCCTTGTTATATTGATTTGTTATTATTGTAGAGAGTTGAAGTAACTGATCATTAATTGAAAAGTCCGGTCGAAAACCTGCTTGGTGTATGGGTAGTAAGTTATGCTCTTGGATATGTAAATGGAGTCGCTGGACAAGAATTTTCTCAAACAGCTTACTGAAGACTGATGTCAGTTGTATTGGTCGGTAAGACGTCACGGCGTGTGCAGGCTTTTGAGGCTTAAGAAACATACAGATTTTGGATACTTTCCAATCCACAGGGTAAAAGCCTGTACGGAGGATAAAGTTGTAGAGTGCAACAAGTAGTACAATAATGAGAGAGGAGCTTCTTTAATTAGCCGGTACGAAATATGATCAATGTCGGGTGCAGTATTTCGCTTCTTATGAAGTGCACGTTGAAGTTCATGGGTAGTAATAGGTGCTGTAAGAGGATGGTCGATATCTATGACGTGTGAGAGGGATGGTTGTAAAGCTGGAATAGAAGACAAGTCTGTGCGTTGACGAGGATTATGTGATATTGCAGGCGTAAAGACTGACTGTAATTGTGTTGCAAAAGCATTAGCCTTATCTTGGTCTGTAAATAAAGGAACAGTTTTGTCCAAAAGAGGATACGATATTTTAGTGCTTTTGCCCGTTAGTCTATGGAAGGTTTTCCAATAACGACTTGGTGAGGCTTCATCGTTGAGTTTATTACAGGCACTGATCCAAGTGCGACGTTTGTATGCTGTGAGATAATTTGTAACAGTGCGTTGCCATTTTCTGTGTTGATGAAGACATTCTTCGTTGCCCGTGCGTTTATATTCTCGAAACTGTTGTCGTGATTTGTGTATTAGAGAGAGATAATGTGGAGGCAATTTTGACTTAGACGGATAAATTTTCTCTACATGTATAGCTTGTTGAGCACCGCTACGTACGGCGTCTGTGATATGGTTGACAACATTATACATTTCAGTTTCTGAAGTTGGTGGTTGAAAAGTGGAGACACGGGTGTTGACGGTGTGTCGAAATTGAGGCCAATCAGCTTTATCATATCGGTGGATAATATGAGGTTCTAGTTTTTGTAGAGCTGGACGAATCTTTTTGATGGTGATTTTGATGGGACAGTGATCGCTCCCGATCGTGTCAAGAACCTTCACCTCACAGTCGTTCATAAGCGGGAGGGATGTAATTACTACATCCGGGGTTGTTTGGCTAGCTGGTCGAGTGGGAGCAGGAAGATTATGAATGTGAAGTTGTAATGTATTGGGAACAAAGTTTGTAAAACGTTTTTCTCTAGCGCTTCTGCTATGAATATTTATGTCAGCCATGATGATTATATTTTTAAAATTATGGGCTATATAATCGAAGAAAGTAAATGGTATTGGATGACCAGGGCGTATATATATAGTAGCTACATTGACTGTAAGAGAAGGATAATATATGGAGAATAAGAGATGTTCAGGAAGGTGCGCAAATACAGTAGGATTGTACTGGCGATAACGACGTTTGAGAGAAAAACCAATTAACACTCCTCCTTGAGCACGTGCGTGTATATCATGGTAATCACATCGTTGAAGTTGGTAGCCAGAAAGTCGTGCGGAAGAGCCTGGTTTTAAAGCTGTTTCGTTAAGGGCTACGATATCGATTTGTTCTAACAGAAGAGGCTCTAGAAGTACTTTATGCTGATGGAAAGATCTGATGTTGAGGAAAAGTAAAGTCAGAGCCATAATATGTACTGCCATATTGGTTTTAGGCTGCTGTTTCTAGAGGTGCGATGTGAAAGTGAACGAAAGGTCCAGAATATGTTGCAGTAAAGTTAAGGTTAAAGAGAGATTTGGCTGATGAAATGGAAACACGAAGTATGAGCTCACGCTGAAAAGGAAAAACATTTTGTAACACAATTGTGATGTAACGAAGATCTTCGACAGAGAGAGGTTGTGCGAAAGACTGTGAGGGTGGAGTTGCTTTGTCAAAGCTTTGTACTGGCACTGTTAATTCTGGTCGTTCCGGTTCTGCGCGAGGTTTTCCCTTACAGCGGTAGCTGTATGTTGGGTGATTTTCGTTACAGGTGGAAGAGTTTGGTGGTTGTTGTGGATTTTTACATGATTTTGTGTCGTGAGGTTGACCGCAATAGCCACATTTAGATGGATTAGGGCATTGGTTTGTAAAATGAGCGTTATAAGTTTGGCATTTTTCACACCGAAGTGGTAACGGCCCTGGTGTATTGGAAGGCTCGACACGATGAAGTTTCTTATAAACAGGAGCACCATGAGCTAACAGATAGTCAAGAGAGGTCTGATTTTGCGACAAAACGCGTACCATATAAGTAGAGCCAGTACTATTTTTAATGCTAATGCATTTGTGAACCTCGATTCCTTCTAGTTTGAGTTCTTCAAGAACTTCTTCATCGCTAATTTCTGGTATCACTCCCCGGATAACAACAGAAAACATGGGTGGTTTTCGAGGAGGGAGTGGTTGTTTTGTCTTCCGATCTGCTTGTTTCGTTAATTTAGCTGTTTTGCCAAATATTTCGTAGGACGCTTTGTTTCGGAGTGTTATGCCAAAATTCGGGTCTTTAGAGCGAATTATGAATCCATTTCTAGTTTTAACAATGTTTTCCATACTTGCTCGAGGCAGATACTTGATTATTTGTAAGAACACCATTTTAGAATGAGTATATTTGGTATCGAAATCTGTGAGCAGAAAATAATAGATAGATTCTTTGGCTGTATAAAAGATAAATTGCCAGAACTAGTATCCATAGCTGAGTCCAGGTTAGTAGGCAGGACAGGAGACCGAGATCTATCGCGAGGTCGCTTACTTGATTGAACAGAATCACCAGAATCATTACGATCTCTGGGTCTAGTTGTTCGTAAATTGGGTTGACTGAACCACGAAAGATGCCTAGTACGATTGGAGCGAGATACAGTTTCACGCTCAACTGCAGAAGAGCTAGGAGCCGGCGGCCCCACGAATTGGGGTAGGTTCCTGTGCATTGGTCCAAGGACCAGCACAACCTATCCGTGTGATTTGACAAGAGTAGTGATGAAAATAATAATGAAGATGACAATGATGATATTCCAAAAATGCAAGCGACCCTCCGAAAGTGTCAACTTTCGTCAATCCCCTAAATAGCGTACGTCTGTAATGCTCACAAGTGCGTATGCTACACCTGATCCTCGCTAACAGATTAACAGCTATAAGAGAGGCTGGGTTCTGCTCAAAGTTAAAGATGTGACGTCCTTGCTTTTTTTTTTTTTTTGCTAGCCGAGGCTAGCTACCCGCCCGAGGGTTACGACCTCCATGGGGAAAGAGAAGTTTGGGAATTGGAAGGAAAGGACTGGGAGATGGTCTAAGGGAATTTTCATTATTTTATTATCACTTTATTTCATAAAATTTATTATGATTCAGAAGGTGGATATTGCTATCTTTGCGATAGCAATCATGAGGTAGGGGAATGTCGGTATTGCATGATTGATTGTTAGATTGGACAATATTTTCTATATGGGAGAAGAGAAGAATGAGATGACTATGAGATGAGGTGCACTAGACAACACAACACGAGGGTGATTGTTAGAGGACAGATGCAAGTTAATCTTCTCGCTTGGGGGCTGCTCCAAGCATTGATGAGAGACAAAGGGAAGCCCTGTTAGTAACAGAGGACTACTGTGCTGAATATGACGGTGTGATATGAGGTGGAGAATGGTCGATGAGAAAAGTACGAGTCAGTGGAAGATCAGGGTGGTCGGGTGGTAGAGAGTAATGATACAGTGTGAAAAGGAGGGAAAGAGGAGAGTGTGTGATGGGATGTGGAAGATCGAAGTTTGTATGAGCGTTAATAGTATCGCGGAGAAGCGGGTGATGAAGATTGAGACGTGTCTGAAAGTACTTAAGGCGAAGTTGTTCGAGATGGAATAAGATGTGAGGGAAAGGCATTCGGTCGTATAGAGTCTGAGTTGGACTGGGAAGTTTGATGCGTTATGCTATACGAAGGGCGTGTCGTTCGAGAACTTTAAGTTTGTGATAATAGGAAGGGGAGCTGAAATCCAGGCAGGATGGCCGTAAGTCAGCACTGGGCGAAGAAATACTTTGTAGGTGTTTAAAAGAAGTTCTGAGTGAAGACCCCAAGTCGTACCAGTTATACGTTTAAGTAAGTTAAGTCGACGGTAAGCTTTTGCTGTAACATCCTGCAGGTGTGCTTTCCAAGAAAGGTGTCTGTCCAATGTAAGTCCCAGGTATTTGACTGTTTTAGAAAGCTGAAGACGAGTGTCGTTAACTGTGAGATTTAATAGAGATGGATTGCGGTGGACTTTGGAGCGTTTGTTCGGTGGTAGGAATATTGTAGTTTGTGTTTTACTGGCATTGATCTTAAGCCTCCATTTATCACACCAGAGGACAAATGTATCTCTCGCCTCCTGCAGTGCTGTGTTAAGTTGGTGAACAGTGCGACCTACGGCAAGAAAGGCAGTGTCGTCGGCGTATTGAAATAAATGAACGTTGGTAGGAAGTGGAGGCATATCTGCAACATAGAGTAGATAGAGTAGGGGAAAGAGCGAAGAGCCCTGTGGTACACCGGAATGTAGGAAGATAGGGTGAGATGATTGTTGATTGATGAAAACGTATGCGAGGCGTCCAGACAAGAAATTATAAATGAAACGTATGTATGCGATGGGAAGGCGAAAATTCAGTAACTTAGAGAGAAGTCCTTGATGCCAAACTTTATCAAATGCCTTTTCCAGATCAAAAAGGACCAGGCAGGATGGTTTTGCCGTATTGTAGTGATTAGTAATGTAGTTTAGAAGACGCATGAACTGATCGTCAATACTGAACTTTGGGCGGAATCCTGCTTGGTGGACTGGCAAGAGATTGTACCGTGAAAGATGGAGATGAAGGCTGAATCGGACGGTAAGAGGATACTTGGTCGGGAGGTTTCTCTGGTTTAAGAAACATAAGAACTTTAGACGTTTTCCACGGAGCGGGTATATAGCCAGTACGAAGGATAAAAGTATAGATCAGGGCAAGAATATTTATCAGAACAGTTGGGCTTTCTTTCACATGGCGGTACGAGATGTTATCGATGCCGGTTGCTGTGTTGCGTTTGCAGGTAACTACATGCTTGATCTCGATAGGAGTGATAGGGGCAGTGAGCGCTTTGTGAGAAGAGACTGTGTGATGCACGTTTGGTTGAAGATGTGGAGACCAAAAGTTAAAGTGATCTGTAGGATGATGACGAAAATGACGTGTAGCTGATAAAGGCGTAAAGATATCCTGTAAATAGGTAGCGAAGGCATTAGCTTTATCTTCGTCTGAGTGGAGTGCTTGATCATGATGAATGAGTGGATAGGATGTTTTGGTGAATTTTCCGGTGAGGGCGTTGAAACGCTTCCAATATTTGGTAGGGTGGGATGTATCAGAAAGAGAATTGCAAGCCTTGATCCATTGTCGTAATTTATAAGCTTTAACATAGTTTGAAACTGTACGGTGGAGGGCTCGATGATGTTGAAGAGCTTCACGGTTTCCAGATCGCACATACTCTTTATAAAACTGACGGGAGCGCTGTATGAGAGTAAGATATTGTGGGGGTAGTATAGGTTTATGGGGTGAATAGGTAGAATTAGGAATGAACTGTTCGGAGGCAACTTGTATATGTTTAGTGATATGATCCAGGGTAGAGTATAACTCATCTTCCGTAGTGGGAGGAACGCATTGATGAAGAGAGTGACTTAAGTAAGTTCGATACTTCGACCAATCTGCTTTATCATAGCGGGGGATGAGTCTGGGAGGGGGTGGTGTGTTGGTGATAGAGGTAGTGGATACTCGGAGGCTGAGTTTAATTGGGACATGATCGCTTCCTATTGGATCTAAGATATCGATGTGAATACGGTGTGATAAAGAGGATGAAGTTATGGCGACGTCTGGAGTAGTATTGGATTCCGGGCGGGTGAGTTTAGGTAAAGGATGAATTATACCGGTCGTAGTTGTGACAATGAAATTAGTGAAAGTTGTCTTATCTCTATCAGAACGGCTGTGAAAGTTAATGTCTGCTAAAATGATGTAATGACGGAAGTTGTTAGAGATGTAGTGAAAGAATGATAGTGGTATTGTGTGACCGGGACGAACATAAATGGTGGCTACTGTTACACATAATGACTTATAATAAAGAGTAGTAATGAGATGTTCTGGTAGGTTTTGAATCGGAGCGGAATGAGTACGATGAGGTATATGAGGTGAAAAGCCTATGGCAACGCCACCATTTGCACGGCGGGCTGGTATGGTACTATCATGGCGAAGAATGTGATATCCTGAAAGGCGGCAAGTGAGCTTGGGTGTAAGGAGAGTTTCATTCAGAAGGAAAGTATAGACTTTTTCTTCTAGTAGAAGTTGTTCAAACAGAATTTTATGAGTGAAAAATGAGCGGATGTTGAGGAATAAGAATATGAGAGCCATGATAAAAGCCATAGTGAAGATAGATTTAGACAGCAGTTGTAAGTGGAGTTGCATGGAAATGTAGGTAGGGGCCATTATAGGTAGCATGGAAATCAAGATGGAAAAGGTTGCGAGCGGCATGTTGAACATGCTGTAACATGAGTGGCCGTGCAAAAGGTTGGACGTTCTGAAGGGTCAAGGTGATGAATGCTAATAATTGATGAAGGGTGACATATTGATTGGGTTCCAGTGGTGTATCCACTGTTTGATTCTGAGCGTCGTGAGTACGTAATGGTACTACTAGCTCTGGTTTAGTCTCTTCTGGAGTAGGCCGAGATTTACATTTATAACTAAGTTGGATGAAATCTTTCGTGGCAAGTATTACAAGTAGGAGCTTGTTGAAGATTAGTGCAGTTGCGAGTTGGATGAGGTCCAGAGCAATAGCCGCATTTGAATTGGTTGGTGCAGCGATCAGTGGAGTGCGTATTGTATTCCTGACATCTTTCGCATCTAAGAGGAAGTGGTGCTGGTGATCGTGACGGTTCTACACGATGTCTCTTTTTGAAGATCCATTATCTAGTAAATCGTTGATCGTTTCTTGCGAAGTGGTCAAGATCCGGACCATGTAGGTAGGCCCCTGGTTATTCCGAATACGGATACATTTTTTGAAGGAATAGGCTTCCTCTCGTAGTTCATCTTCAATCTCTGCATCTGTTATCGACGGATCAACCCCGCGGACCACTACCGACATGGTAGGTGGTTGGCGTGGGGGTGGGCGCTGTTTTTGCTTATTGTTAGTGAGTGGACAAAGTGTTGCGGTTTTTCCGAAGATTTCAAAGCTATGTTTATCTCGGATGGTTGTAGCAAAGTTTGGTGATGATGGCTTGATGATGAAGCCGTTCCTGGTTTCTACTATTTGTAATATCTCAGAGCGTGGTCGGTATTTCAGAATTTGTTGAAGAAGAAGTTTCGAATTCCGGTACTTCGGATCGTAATTTTGAAGAAAATAGCTATAAATGTCCGGTTTCAGCTTTGGAGGAGGCAGAGGAGGAAATTCCTCGTCAATGATGAGACGGTCATCGTCTGAACTAGAGATGCTGTGGGCATCTGTATGGTATTTCTTGGATGGTGGCGATCTTGACGACGGTACTGGGCAGCTAAGAGGTGAGCGAGATCGATCTGGGCTTGTTTCTGCTGTAGACTTTTCCCTACGAGGCTTCCGCTTTTCCGTCTTCGTCGAGATAGTAGAAGGTCTGGAAGCTGATGGTCCTGAAGCCTGTCCGGTATCCATAGCCAGATACCATAAGCGATGTGAAATTAGACACTGCTAACTGTGAAGTGATGGAAGCGAAGCGAAACGACGGATTCAGAATTGATGAGCAAAACATACACAATAATAGTGTACTTCAGCAGGCTTCCACTTGGGTGAAACCCTCGATCTCTCGTAACCTGTCACCCGAAACTGAATTCCGATCGCCGTGCGTCCACACGTACGCAAAGAAAACAGTCTAGACTTGTTACGAAAGCTGTACTGCGCCAGATGGTAAAGTATACGTCCTTGCGGCGTAACTGTATATTAATATTAGAATATCCAACTATACTACTACGGAGAGGACAATATTTCGACACAACTTACTTTTAGTTTTCATTATTACAACAAAAGAAGAAAATTGTTGAACTGCATTATTAATATGTTACGAGGTTTGTTAAAATAAATCCACTCTTCCATTACAAATTGTTGACATTTTTTACATGTCCATGCATCGCTGTGCTGCCATCTCTTAATTACCTTTATAGCTATGAACTTAAAATTAAGAAATCATTAGCTCAAATTTACAAGAATATTAGCTAATCTTTTGGAGCTACATTATACATATGTAGCCCGGATGTAATGGAGGGTATACGCAGGTATACGGCATATACCCACCTCTAATTTTTGGAAACTATCGTATAGCCACCTAACATTTAGGAAGTACGCGGGTATACGCTACATTTGATCCATAGTATAGTCACTTCATTGGAACAAGCAACAATTGCTTTTCATGTACTGCATTTCAAAACAACAAAAAAAAAATCTCACTAAACAGCTGGTCGTCAGGTTGTTGCTGCGAATTATGTCTAAATTCTTTTAAAATGTTTTCGTTTTCGGGGATGTAGGAATCGAATTTTCCGAGAATACCTTTATAATGGAAAACAGCATTCTGAATGTGCAATGCTTCTAACTCGAAATGTTACATTGTGTTGTCCCACTTTCTGAAAGCTGACCTCTGGTATTATATTCAAATGTTTGTATTGGGAACTCTTTTGTTTCTAAAGATCAGCGACAGATAAAGTTCAGGCCTCTTTCACATTATCCAGCGATTTGCCGGATCCGTTTCCGGCTGTTTGCCGGATCTGGTTTTGGCCCCTTTCATATTATCCGGCGTATTGCCGTGGATGAAAAATATGCGAGCAGGGTTGCTGTGCAACTGAAGAAACAAAACTCTGTGACTCTTGTCGTGTTGTGGTGGTTGTAATGGACAGACGCAAAATGTGTTTTCTACTCGCCTTGTTAAGACACAGGCAGAAAAAAAAGTCAGAGACACATATGGGTTCACCCTTTTCTAGAGAAACGGTATCTTGAAGGAGATTTCTCTATACTGTTTCCACAATTAAGGGAAGACGAAGGAAAATTCTTTAATTACTTTCGTATGTCTATCGTATCTTTTGATGAGTTGTTGGATCGCGTACGGACCCAGCTGCAGCGGCAGCATTCAAAATTTAGGAACTTTATTCAACCTCCCGAACTTCAGTGCATCCCGAACAGCTTTCAGTTTCTTCAGACTCCTTCCCCATTCAGGAGAAATTACGGAAGTCCCAGGAAGTGACAGCGATGAAACAGCTAATAATATGTCGTAATAGGTAATAATGTTAGATTTAATTGATAATTCATTACTTAACACTAACGTAGCAGTGTTCATACAGAAACAACCACTAAGAAAAGAGTAGAATGTTTAATCCATTTTGTACTGTTTTTCAGGTTGTAATCCATTTTTGTATTGTGGTTCATCCTGTAATCCATTTTTGAATTCTTTAACATGTTGTAATCCATTTTGGTCCATCTAAAAATAGTTTCAATGCATGATATTGGACACCCGCCGAATGAGATGATAGAAAAATAAAGACTGATGTCCATTAATTGTAATAATAATAATAAAACTGGCATTGTTATTGATTCAGACACTTATAAAGGTGCTTTTTATAACACTTCAAATAAATATGTATTCATATTAAATGTGTAAAACATTGCAACTTCAATAGAAATGTAAATGTTTACAGTTTCAAACATGGTGTCTAGTGGTGTGTCAGTGTTTTGTTATGCTCTGATATTCTTAAGTTTTTGTCTGCTTTGTCCTTGCGTTAGAGCGTTTTGGTTATCTGTATCTGCAGGATGGTGTGACATTGAAAAACACTGGGCTTTCATTGTTGTGTTTGTGACCTGTTTTGCTCTGAAAGGATGTTTTCTTTTCCTGTATCATCCTTTCCAAAGGCTCTTTGGACTGCCATTACGAAACCTTCTTCTTCGGGGCAGACAGCTTCAGGTAAGAAATTACAAATAGATGGCACCACCTACTGCTGATCGTTCTGCTCAGTGGCTATGTTCACCTCAATCGGCGACCCAGTGAGGGTCATGCCCTTTCTATTTATTATCGAAACGTTCGCTCCATTAAAAATAAACTAAGTGACTGTGAAATACATTTACATGAACTTCTAGAATATGGCTGTTTAGCTTTTTTCTGAAACTTGGATGACTGATGATGTGCTTGATTATGAACTGCCATTCTCCAATAACTACTATATACAGACGGGACAAGGGTTCACGTGGTAGTGGTGTAATGATATGCGTGAACTCTAAACCAAAAAATAAAGAACGTAACGACTTATACCGTGAGGACTGTGAAATCTTATGGGTTGAAATAAACATTTCAAACGGTCCACAACAACTCATATGCTGCTTTTATCGACCAAAGAGAAACTCTCCCTTGTACATACTGGAAGCGTGTCGTGACTCTGATTGCCGTCGTAACAGACTGCAATGCAAAAGTCTTGGAGATTTCAATCTCTCCATTGACTGGCTTTCCCCCACATGTGGTGTCCCACATTGTAAAAACTAGCACAGCATAATATGCATAGACCCCATGCCGAAAACGTCGCCAACACCTAGTGGCCCACTGGCGAGTAAATATCGATCGTCGCTATAGCGATGCGTCGAAAGACTGCCGCTAGTATGCCACTGGCGGCAGGGCTTCGATGAATCGAAAGAGATATCTAGAGTCGGAGTATTAAAGTTACCACCCCGTACCAGCAAGGACTTCCTTTTGGAGGTTCTTCGATTCGTCGCGGAATCGCGAAGGGACCAACTATCGCCAGTCATGTGCGTGCGGTAATTGTGATATATTATTTTTCCTGACGAATTGTTCGTAAAGTGAGTTATAGTGGCATCTACGCAACTTGAGAGATATACAGTCCGATGGAATTGCTGTATAACAGAATAGGAAGTGATGCGTTCAACGTTAGAGGGTTATGTCTAGGTATAGTCCAGTCGATTAAAAATGTAGACGTTGGTGTTTAAGTAAAATTGATTGTGTTAATCTGTATGTGCCTGTGCAATGGCACATTATCCTATCCATGAGCTGACAGATTTACACCTCATTTATGGACAGACAAAAGAAATAGCCCAGAGGCGATTCGCTTATATCGTGACCATCGCCTTCAAAGGAGACTAATTATCCCTAATTTTTTTCCACATGTCTATATTCGCATTCGAGAAATAAGGTCTCTTCAATTTTCCCTACGTTAAATCGGAATTGCACTATGTGGACAGTTGAATTTGAAGACAGCGAACTTGGCATGATCAGAGACCGTCCTGAAACTAACTGTAGCAAATTGTAGGGCGTAAAAGTTGACATGCAGCTCTAGTGAACGATCAGCAGCAGAGATTTAATGCGAGCATGCTGTGCAGTATGGTGGATAATTTTGTGACAGGACCTTATTTATTACGGACTCGCCTGTGTGGGAAGACATATTTTTTTTATTTATACGTAATGTTCTCCCGAAATTGTTAGAACGTATACCCTTGAACATAAGACTACAGATGTGATCCCAGCATAACAGAGCACCTGCACATTTTCATAAAAATAAGCAGATCTACCTAAATGAAACATTCCAGATCTTTGAACTGGGGCGAGGACCTCTGTTATGACGACCTCGTTTACTCTACCTCACACTCCTTTGATTCCTTTTTAAGGGGGTGATTGAAACTCATTTTGAATGCAATACCAGGTAAGACAGCCGAAGAACTTGTTGCTCAAATTTATATAGCTGCCGCAGTCATCTCCGAAATTTCAGATGTATTTCACAGCATGCGGAAAAATTTTCTTCGCCGATATCATGTTTGCAATACAGTCAATAATCCACAAAGACTGTGAACTCTTATTGTTCACATCTATCTCGTGTACACATGCTGCATTTCCAAAATACTGCACAAGGTACCTCTGAGTATTTTATCCTACTTTGTACGAAACACAATAAATCGGTAGTTTGAAACTATATTTCTTTGCATCATTGTGCAACACACGCAACAGCTTGTATTTCGCCGAATTTTATTGCTTCTGTGCTCGGAGTCATTATCTTTCACAGAATTACGTATTACAAGGAGGAAATATTTTAATGCAGCTTACTTTCGCCCAAATTCTGTTGACATAATTTGTGACAATCACTGTTCTCATGTGAAGAATCCCTTGTACTCTCGTTCATCATACATGGTCTTTGCTGCCTGCCTGACTATGCACAGTCATTATAAATCTAATCTGGATCAATCATTTTTTTTCATTTTCACACACTCTTACTTTGGACGGGAAGCAGTTAATTTGTCATCCGTTACCATTAGCCTAGAAGATATAACTGCGATGCGTTAAAAACTTTTTCATTTAAACTCTTCTTCCGAGAGTTTATTTTATACTGAGACAAAATAGATCAATCACACATGTGTATTTCTTTTTCGAATTTTAAGTGTTCTAATTTGAACTCTGTACTCTTACTTTTGATTGTTGAAATCTTGTACTTGATTGTTGTACATTTCCTCATTCAATGTTTGATAAAATACTCAAAGGAATACTCCAGTTTCTTTGGGTATCACCCTTGCACCGCCACTGCAGTAAACACGGTTGTACACTAATGGAATCTACAATTAAATATAATGGACACTCTCTTTTGCCCAATTTCGATCCGACATTTTGTTCTCGAGTATGGCTGTTTCTGCATTTTTCCAACATTTTCGGATGTTCAAAGCTCCGATGCATCTCTACATCCAGGTTGTTCTATACTTTCCCTTTTATCCCGGGGACAGGAAACACCTCCGGATGATTAAGTTATAACGCACACACACACACACACACACACATATATATATATATATATATATATATATTCACGTTTGTATGGGCGCCCTTTTGATAAACTTGTTCACCGTCCTCGTTGGTATCCCAGCACGGCCCTGATGTGTACTAATGGAGGTAGCCACACGCCGGTACAAATCAATGTTGACAAATATCAGCATATATACCATCACTCCCAACTATTATTGCAGACATATAACATATAGAACTTCCATTTAGTTATTTTATTTATCTAATTATTTGCCTGTTTTGCATACAAATGAGAGTATTCTCGAGTACGCATACATTACATACGCAAAATAAGTACATATATGCAGTGGCGGCGGTTGGACGTCAAAAGTGGGGGGCAAGACATAATCTCAATATTTGTATATCAATGTTAGTTTTTTGGTTTCTTCTAACATTTTGTTTGACGAAAGGTTGTATAACTATTAGGATACTGTATTTTCCAGTTAACATACAGTATATCGTGTTTCATATTTTACTAAGTAAATTGACAAGAGCAACGCAAGTAGATACTAGCCCCCTTTGTACTCTTAAACAACGAAGGTGTAAGAAGAGATTTGATTCCTTGCTCATGAACATCTTAAAATTCAGTCTGGAAAATTGTGTGGTCAGATTAGGGGCTTATTTGATAACAAATTCGCAAAACAAACAGAAAGGATAATATTGATCGAATAGTAATGAAAAATGAGGCTTGTTTCGCAAGTTATATTGAAACTGGGAATTAATGAACAACTTATATTTTTAATTCCATGCGTATTATTACATGTTATTACTCTTAGAAAAACAGTAAATACTACAAGCATATGCTGCGACATTTAAAGAAATACTTTTGCAGTTTCCCGAAAAATGTTCGTTGCCATTAGGTACAGTTATCACTTTTTTGGAATACATCAAAACTCAACAATACTTAGTATCACTCCACACTCCAGTTATGCAAAATAATCGTAAAACCTAGATTTATGTTGAATTCACTAAATTTAATTGTATATACAAAATTGTATACAGTATGTATACCCCTAAATTCATATATTACACTGCAAAACAATGCCGCGCCTTTGACGTGGGAGACCCGGGTTCGATTCCTGGCGGGAGCTCATGTAGTTTGTATTCCATGTTAATCAGTAGGTCCACGTCTCATATAGCCTCACTGCTGAACGGGATGTTAAACTGAAAAAAATATAATCAAAATATTGCTTATCATTAGAAAGAAAAAAAGACATTTTAGGAACTGTCGATTTTTGTGCAATTAAAGAATAATTTGTGAACAGTGTTTCTTCCAGACATGCTTTTGGGAGGCACTGCTCCCCCCCCCGAAGGTCTGAGAGTATCCCAACCCCCGAAGGAGACCAAAATAATACGTCTATAATATAATAATAAATAGAATAGTACCTGCAGTGCTTCCCCCGGAATACTAAGTGTGTGCCCCGGAACATTGTTTCTGAAAGAAACACTGCTTGTGAAGAACTTTTTTTTTTTTTTTTTTTTGCGAAATGTTATCTCAATTAGTTTTAAAGCGACTAACATATCGAACCCTTTTAAGAAGAAATGAAAGTACACTCGAATTGTGGCACTCCAATAGGTTAATTTTTGGGCCATTTTTCGTGACAATTAAAACGCAA
Organism: Thermobia domestica; assembly: GCF_964235325.1. NCBI lineage: Eukaryota > Metazoa > Arthropoda > Insecta > Zygentoma > Lepismatidae > Thermobia > Thermobia domestica. The sequence continues at coordinate 182,995,756 of NC_137467.1, read as the reverse complement.
TTCATGTAGCTTTCTTCACTGTACGGGAAGACAACCAATACCGGCAAATATTTTGGCGCCATTTTTATTCTATGAACCATTAATACATACAAAAACTTTATATTTCCAAATGAAATTATATACATTAATGGGTCATTTCAAAAAAGTGGGGGCAACTGCCCCCCTTTGCCCCCCCTAATCGCCGCCCATGCATATATGCTATAAAAAACTTACAAATAGAGTAATACATACATAACTATGGCTTTTATAAGCTTACACATTCATAACTTAATTAACAAAAAGCATTTATACATTGTCTTCAAAAAACTCATTTACCGAGTAGTAACATTTATCTACTAAGAACTTGTGAAGATCAGATTTAAAGATAGAACATGATTTGTTTTGCTTTAGAAAGTCAGGTAACTTATTGAAAAAAAAATATACCGTTAATATATACGCTTGTTTGAAAAACGAGAAATTCTGGGGGATAACATGCAAATTATTAACGAATCGAGTATTGTATTTATGGGCGTTAGTGTTTTCAATAAGTAGGTGTTTGTAACTTACAGTAAACAAGATAATTTTAATAGATACACACAACAGGTAATGGTAATATTTTTTTGTCATCGAAAGATGGGCTTGCAAGAAGACTTCGGTGACAATCCAAACACAACCCTTAGTGCTTTCTTTTGTAAGTGAAACGTGCTAATACATTCAGTAGAATTCCCCCCCCCCAAAAAAAAATACCATAAGTTATTAAAGAATGGAATTTTGGATAGTACACTGAAACTAAAGCCTGTGTTGTGACATTACCTCTTAGTCTACGAAGGCCGAAACAAATACTACTTTCTTGTTGAGTTGAGAAATATGTTCATTCCACGTTAGTTTCAACTAATGGTGACACCAAGAAATTTAGTTGAAATAGAGTAGTCGACTCTTTTATTTTATTTTTATTTATTTTATTTATTTAATAAAGAAAATTAATATATTGGGTGTATCCAATATATTAAAGAATATACATTAATAAAACATAAACATATTAAATTATAAAATAACAATATACAAAATATTAATGAAAATAAAATGAAAGAATAAGAAAAAAATAACTGCTACAGAAATTAACAAGTAAATTTTCTACTTATAAGTGCTATTACTTCTCTAAAGGAAATAGGACTTCCTAGATTCCGTTTATTAGTAGAGTTTAACGTACCCGGTATTCAGAGATGACAGGACTTCGGACTTCCAGAAGTCATATCTATCTCCCAGTGTCGGGTAACTTAATTCAATGCAATTATTTCTATATTGCCAATTTTTTGTAATTTTTATGCAAAGAATAAAAAAGATAGAAAATGGCTCACATAAGCAAATGCTTGTGTGTGAGCCTAATTCTCGTGTTTTATTTTTCTTATCGTAACATATGAGGTTTATTCTTACTTTTAACTGACAATAGTTTTTTTTAAACACTTTTTAATTCTTTTAACCATTGTAAAATTAACCTTTTATATGTTTTGAAATTACTTTCATCTTTGATTTGGAGTGGAAGTTCATTATAGATCTTCGGAGCTCTGTAATATGTTTGGTATTGAGTTATAGATTTACTCGTTGCTCTAATTTCTAAATTTTTGTTTGTCACATTTCTGGTTATATACGTATGTTTTATTACTTCCAATTTGTTTCTGTTCTTTTTAACATATATTAATACCTTCTGCAAATATAATTTTGAAAGTGGTAGTACTGAGAATTGGTCATAGAGTCTATCTAGTCTACTTTCAAGTCCCTTTTTTAAACATATTCTTACAATATTATTTTGCTGAACAATCAGAGGTTTTAAATGAGTAGGGTAAGCAGCACCCCAAATAATATACCATATGTAAGTATACTATTTACAAGAGCATAATATACAGTTCGTAATATTTTTATGCTTACAATGTTTCGTAATTGAACAAATTTATATAATAATTTTCTTAGTATTGTGGCGATATGTGTAATGTGAGAAGACCATTTTAGATGCTTATCAATAAATATACCTAAGTATTTTACTTTATTTTCACTAATAGGACGACTACAGTTACATTTTTCAGTATTTTGACAATAATGCAATTTTAGTGACATGTTCTCTGGCTGTCCTGTTATAGTTGGTGAAAACGTTATATACCTGTTTTTTTCAGCATTTAATATTAACTGATGATTATCAAGCCATTGTTTTACTATCTTCATTATTATGTTTTGCTATTATATAAGGAATACATTTATCGCAAGGATGTTTTATCATTGTTTAAAACTAATTTATTGCTAGTTAACCAGTTACTTAATTGTGAAAATTCAGTGTTTATATTATATTCGATATCATATCGTGAGTTACCTGTAATAATAGCATTGGTGTCATCAGCAAATAAAGCACACTTATTAGGCAACATTTCATGTGTCAAATAATTAATGTATATAAGAAAGAGCAACGGGCCAAGCACTGATTCTTGAGGTACACCAATTAGAATTGTTCCTTTGTAACTACTAAACTTATGAATTTTGCCAGTATTTGTAACTGTACCAAAATTTTACTTAAAATATTTTTCGTATAAACGCTAATTCTGCGTTAGTGCATTATGTGACGTTCATCTGAATTCGTACACTTTGTGTGGTATATGTTTCTCACTGATCATGCTGCCGCCTAGTGGTGCTAAAAGATAGGATAGAAGAAGAAGAAAAGGAAAGAAGAGAGAGGCAATAGTTAGTTTTTCGTTGTAAGTGTTGGTGTGTGTTGATGTTAATGACACAGCTATTATTTGCTGATCATGTCATGATCTTGTTACCAGACGTTATTTAAAAAAGTAGAAGTTGTCATGTAATTTGGAAAATCCATCGTTATCTTCGAATATGCATAAATATTCAGTGAAAATAGTATTGTTAATCTGAATATTCTGGTGTTTTTTACGTAAGTCGTTATTAAAGTAAATCAGCCCCAAGTAATATTTTATAACGACAAGGGGGTGTGATCGAGATTATAAGTGAAACAAAGGACTTCGCAGGTTGCTCTTGAAGGTAATGGACATATAATTACAGACTAAACCAAAAAGTCTGAATAACTTGTTTCATCCAACGGTAGCCGCTACATAATGCTGTTATTAAGTCGGCCAGGAACGACTGTTACATAAACACTTGAAATTTGAAGAAATAACAATTTCTGTGAAGATTACTTCAGATCCGGTGAGTGAACAACAAAATGTGACTAAAGTAACTGGCGCCACGACGAATTAACTATCATTGTGGACGATTTAACGCGTTTTTACGAATTTACTACGTAAGCGGGGCTATATATCCAAAATAATCAGTGTATCACAGGTATGTTTATCTATTGAATAAATGGCACCATAATGTTTAGATTTGTTCGTTTTCTCTTTTTCTAGATCGCATGACGAAGTAAGACTATGATCATTGTGTCGCTTGTAAGTAATCTATGAGAGTAGGTGATGTTATCATCTATTTTTCATAACCCGCCTTAGATCTTCGCCCAGGTGGTTCCGTCCGGATCTGGACCGTAACGGTGAGGTGTGTCGCGCCTTCCTTAAACGATAGTCGTGAGGACGAAGTTTCTGAACCCTCAAATGAAATAGTGCAAAACTATATTATTTGAGGGCGAAGAGTAGAGAGAGTTCTCTGCGGAGGCCGGTTGAGGATGGTGTGCACCGCGCAGCACTATCCTGCTCGAACCCAGAACCGTAATAGAATGGCGTTTCCCTCCAGGGACGGATCAATTAATAATAATTCACGTTTTTATTAATTGATTCGTAACGGATGTGGCATCTCGGAGAAGATCTAGGTGTAATATTCGACAGGTTTCATTTCTCATGATATGCTATATGCGATAACTTGAAGATATTATTGGTGTTTGTTGTGTTTGTATATTTGTAACTGGTAATCATGGCAGAAAGTGAAAATTTGAGTTTGCAAACTTTGCTTGAAGCTATTAATAAAATTAACGCTGCTGTTAACGATACTAAAGAACAAATACAATCACTTAATGGTAGTGTAAATGACACTAAGCAATCACTTAATGGTGCTGTGAATGAAACCCAAGCTCAGATAGAAAAATTTTCTAACGATCTTACAGGTAAATTAGAAACGTTAGAACATAGGATGGATGGGCAAATTCTGACACTGTCGACTGAGTTAGTACAAATGAGAAGTGAAATAGACAGGGTTAGTCGTACTTGTGCGGATAACTTTGAAAACTGTCAGCACAGTTTCAGGAGAAATTAAATGTGCAAGAAACAAAGGTTGATGAAGTTAAGCTTGCCGTGAAAAATAACGAAGACAAAATACGTTTTGTCAATGCTAAAGCTAATCAGTTAGGAGATCAAGTCAGGGACACTGAGGAACGTATTATAATGATTGGGAATAACGTTAAGGATTTAAGTTCCGATGTCAATTTAGTAAATGACAAAGCTGAGCGAGCGCAGGAAAAAGTGGGAGAACACGAAAGTAGAATCATGAAGTTAGATCAAAATGTTCGCGAGATTTATGATGTAAGTATAGCAACCCGTGAAATAGCTCATCACACTCAAACAATGATAGACGATGTTAAGGGTGAAGTAGAAAGTAAGTTCGATATAGTAAATCAAGATGTCAGAAACTTGCGTGTAAGTATGATTGAAAGTCAAATTAGGTCATCAACACTTGTGGGAAATGTAAAACCCGAGGTGGAAATTAAAGAAGAAAAAGTTGATACCAGTGTACGTAAAAACACCAACCCTTTTCTTGACTATGATGTAAGTCCGGTGTTAAGTGAAAATGATTCTTCGGATCCTCACAGTGATAATAGCTTTGTTGGGGTAAAAACTATCAAACGGAGGAAAAAACGAGAAAGAAAAGTAGCTATAAAGTTGCGAGATTTAGAATCTTTCGAGAAATTCTCACGCCATGAAAATGAATTGACTGCTACTGCATTCTTACGTAAGTTTGAAGATCAAGCTTCGCTTATGTCAATTTCTCGTAGTCAGTATTTAGACATTATCAAATTCTTGTTGACTGGTTCTGCGCAAAATTGGTTCATTAACAATTGTGTTTCTTTCACTTCTTACGATCGTTTTGCCGAATTGTTCAAATTAGAGTTTGAGAATGAACAGGTTCGTGCTAACAAGTTAATGGTATTGCAATACAAACCATATGATGCAAAAGTCGACGGAAGTGTGTACAATTTTGTGTCATATAGATGTAATAAGATTCAAGAAATTAATCCCGACATAAAAGAATCGTTAGCTATTAGTATGATTCTCAATTTGATTCCACCTTACTACCGACGTCAGTTAACAACTTTGTCTACTATGAATTTGTCTTCTGTATTGTCCGTTATACAAAGATTAGAAGCAATTCCCAGGTCTGATAACCGTAATAACAGCAATAATCATAGATTTCTGAAAGTCAACCAGGTGTCTGTTAATAAGAATGGTAAGCGTGAAAGTAATCAGAATAACGTTAATGATTGTGATGAATCAGGTCAGGTACATTCAAACGAAAATTCAAATAACAGAGATAATCGGAAAAGAAAAAATTCCTTTCGTAGAAACAAAAAGAAAAAATGGAATAATAATAGTAGTTCTAATAGGCATGAAGAAAGTGTGTGCTTTTGCAATTATGGTTCAAATGTAAGTAATAGCAATGCTAATGTAAATCAAAATGAAGCCACTAGTGATGTGACTAATAGGCCAGCGAATGGTAATTCCCAAACAAGAAATTCACCTCAGGCTGGTTACAGTAATGGAAACTTTGTAAATCCTTCGAATTTTGGTAATCCTACTGGCTTTAGGCCACCAAGACCGAATTTTACGAATGTCACTGCAGGCAATTTTGGGTTTCAAAATAGATTTCCTCCCCCAAACTAGAAGCACCCTGCCTGAAGAGTGCTCATAGCAGGGAATTAATTCAAACGTGTAGTAATGAGTTAAATAATGCACTCCTTCCAAATAGTCAGACTGTTTTTGTAAAGCTTGATAAAAATCTAATAAACTTAGTACAGTGGGATGATGTTTTCTCATCTGATGAAGAGGAAACTAAAGAGTTTTGTAAAACTAATGTAAATTCATGTGCCACTGCTGAAATTCTTGTCAAAATCATGAATGAAAATCTGTATGCTCTGTGCGATTCAGGTGCTTCGGCTTGTCTGTTAAGCTATAATGCGTGGAAGAAAATATCTAACATTGTGTCAAACGCTGTATTACAACCCGCTCCTCAAATTGTTCTAGTAGATTATAGTGGAAAAAGAACAAAATCTGTTAAGGGCGAGGTTACCCTCTGTGTAGAAATTGGACCTGTAACTTGTGATGTTAGGTTTATTGTTGTCAGTGACCTTAATTGTAATTGTCTGCTAGGCAGAGATTTCTTATCGCTAGCTAATGCGAAATTAGACTTTGGCGAGAAATCCGTTACTGTAGGTTACGACCCTAACACTTGTAAGGTACCAATGAAAGAGTATGAGCACGGATTTGGTAGTGACCCCCTTCTGAGTAATGAAAGTAAAGGTAAAGTAAAAATACTTACTAGAGAGAGTGTTAATAAGGTTGGTTTTCATTTAAATAATGCGAATTGTGTTGACACTAATTCTGCTATTGAAAGCGAAAACGAAGATGTAGTCGAACCTGTGCTAGAGTGTCCGACAATTCAGAATTTAGAAATTCATAAGAAACAGCTGACGCAGGAATGGATGGTTAGTTTGTTAGAAAACAGTAAAGCATTCGAACATGTAGAAAGGTGTAATATCAATAATGATTTAAATATAGAGCAAATAAAACAAGCACGTTTGAACGAAGCTGCTGAAGTAAATTTTTTGTATCATTTTTATGGGGAACAAATTCATAAATTGGATGAGGAAATTCAAAAGTCTCATAATAATGTAAAAATAAATCAGGATGTTTGTAATACAAGTAAAATTACTCGTAATCCCCAAAGTCACTTTCCTTCTGTTACAGGAATTAGAACAAAAGTCCTTGAAATTGAAAATTTATCTAATGTTCAAAAACAGCAACTATATGATTTATTGTTGAAACATAGATTGGTTTTTAGCGACTTGCCAGGTAAATGTAATAAATTTGAATACACCATCGAAGTTGAAACAGACCAACCGATTGTAAAACGTCAGTACCCATTACCCTTTAAGTACAAAGAAAATATTGAACAGCAAATAGCTGAATGGCTAGAATGTGGCGTAGTGGAAGAATGTATTTCTGTGCATTGTCATCCTTTGTTGTGCGTAGCTAAGAAAAATACTAGTAAACTTCGTACTGTTGTAGATTTAACTCAATTGAATAAATTTGTGAAATTAAAGCAGTTAAAAGTCAATAAGATCGATGATCTTCTCTTTAAATTTCAAGAAATTCAATTCGTTTCTTGTTTAGATTTTGTTGGAAGTTATTTACAGGTATGTTTGAGTGAAGAAAGTAAACAATACACAGCCTTTTGTTGGAACGGTAAAATGTATCAGTATACTCGAGTTCCGTTTGGTTACATAAATGGAGTAGCTGCTTTTATGTTATGTTTGCAAACTGTCCTTGGGGCAGGTTTGTATGAAAAGGTAGTCTCATATATTGATGATGTCTCTGTAATTTCTATGACTTTTGAAGAACAGTTACAATTTTTGGATCAAATATTTCAGAAAGTTTACGAGGCTGGCATGACTTTAAATCTGCAAAAGTGTACCTTTTGCAACACGAAATTTAGTTTTTTAGGGTTTGACATTAGTCCACAAGGCATTTCAAAAAATCCTTCTTATGTACAATGTATCAAAGACCTTCCAAGGCCTAGAAATTTGAAAGAATTACAAAGAGTTTTAGGTTTGTTACAGTGGTGTGCCAAATTTGTTGAAAATTTCGCTCAAAAATCTGAACCTTTATTTGGTTTGTTAAAGAAAAATAAAAAATGGATCTGGGATCAATCTTGTGAAGATAGTTTCAATCAATTGAAAAGTGATTTAGTTCAAGAGGTAATGCTTGCACATCCTTTGTTAGATCATGATTTTTGTTTAATTACAGACTGTAGTTCAGTTGCTTTGGGAAACATTCTTTTTCAAGAAGTAGACGGTAAGAAACATATTTTAGGGTTTTATAGTAGAACGTTAAAACCTGCTGAGAAGAATTACACTGTGACTGAACGTGAGTGTCTTTCAATTGTAGTCGCGCTCAAACATTGGTCTCAATTGTTGTATGGAAGACATGTAAAAATTTACACGGATCATAATTCATTGGTATATTTGCACAAAATGAGACAGTGGAACTCTAGATTAGCTCGTTGGAGTTTACAAATTCAGGGATTTGATGTACAAATTGTATATATTAAAGGTCAAGATAATCAAGCTAGCGATGCATTGTCACGTATCATTCTGTTTCCTGAGGTTGAAAAGCATGAAGTTAATAAGTACGAAGTGTTGCCATCTTGTTTTAAACATTTGTCTGTACAAGATTTAATCAGTAAACAAAGAGAACACCCAGAGTATGAAAATATCATGAAGTACTTAGAGAATCCCAATGATCCTTATGTTAAGGTTAAGAATCGAAATATTGGTGAATTTTACAAAATCGAAAATGGAATTTTGTTGAATCGTAGTTACCATTTTCCTAATCAATGGAAAATTTGTATTCCTCCTTCATTGGTGAATGATGTAATTCAAAATTATCATGAACAAGGTCATTTTGGTTTTGAAAAGGTTTTAGGCTTTGTAAGTGATTGTTGTTATTGGAAGTCCATGCGTAGAGATATCAGCAATTATTTGCGTGACTGTGTTGTCTGTAAACGTACGAAAGTTGAAAGTTCGCCACCAGCTAGACCTTTACAAACTGTGGCTGTAAAGAATGTAAGAGACATGGTCTCGATCGATTTGTTAGGACCTTATCCACCTTCTCATAATGGAAATAAATTTGCATTGTCAATTTTGGATGTATTTAGTAGATATTACACGATGTTCCCAATTAGAAACGCAACGACCAAATGTGTTTTAAGATGTTTACAATATTACTATTTTGTAACCATGGGAATTCCAAAATCCATATTGGTGGACAATGGTGGATGTTTTGTATCGGCAAAATTTAAATCTAAAATGGAAGAGTATGGTATTAAAATTCATTATGTAACTCCTTATCACCCGAAGAGCTCAATTGTAGAGAGAATCCATAGGGAGACGAATAGGTTGTTCAAATTGTTGTGTAACGAAGAACATACTTCTTGGGAAAGATACATACCTCAAATTGTCATTTTGTTAAATTATTCTGTGTGTAGTAGTTTAGGTGTCAGCCCTGCTAGTCTTCATTTAAATGTGAAAGCAAATTATTCTGTGTTGAAGCATTTTGGCATTGTAACAAACGAAAGCTATGATGAAAGTGAACCTGTAAATTGGGAAAATAAACTCATCATGGCTGACTACCGCAGAAGTGAAAAAGTTAGAAAAAGAAACGAGAAATATAATGCATCCCAAGAAAGAAAATACAAAATAAAAGAAAATGATTTGGTATTTTTGTTGCAATCACATTTGAGTTCAGCAGTAGACAAAAAGATTCGCAAGTTTTTCATGCTCTACAAAGGTCCGCTATTTTGTAAAAATAAAATTTCAGATAAAGTCTTTGAACTTGTAGATCCTTTAACTGGAAAATCTTGTGGCGTACATTCTATCGATCGTGTGAGAGTGTGGAGACCCACTCAAAAAACTAAAAACATCTGGTTAGAATTAGCTAAGAAACATATACATGAAAGAGAATTTGATTCTGTAAAAGAAAATAGTGAAAAAGCTGATTCTTGTGAACCGGAAACTTTGGTAAATGTGAATTCTTTGAATATAACAAAGGTTAGTTTGTCCGTATTCAACCAGAGCGAAAGTAATAAGTTCAATGTTCAGTTGTTGTTGAAAGAGCTATTGAAATGTGATACATATTTGCAATATTTAAATGATAAGCTAGATTGCCGGTATCATACTCTTATGTTAGCTTTAAATCATTTGCTGAATCATAGGCTAAACAGACGTGACATGTAAAAAAAAAGTCACGGATATGATTATTTCTTAAATGCTAATATGTATGAAAATGTTGTTCATTAGTATTCATATGTAAAGGAAACATGAGATAAAAAACTCGTTTACATGAATTATTGTATCGTCTTGTTGATGCTTTGCGATAAGTTATCAAGACTAACTGTTAGATTTTAAACCACCAATTGTATGAGGTGAGTTGTCTAGTATTCATGTATTACTACAAATGTAAACGATAATGAGCTCTGATTTTGTCAGAGTGAGAGTAAGTTTTTATGTGTCAGTGGAACACTGTGACACAAGTATTGAATTATGAATGGCAACTCCCCCCCCCCCTCATTTATTTTTAACCTTTGGGTTCATTTTTCTATGTTGTTTTATATTCCTACCTCACTAGAAGGTCTTGTTGCCATTCCAGAGGGGTGGGATGATAATATAAATGTATAATGGGGAAGGGAGACTTAAAAGTTTAAGTGGATAGGCGCTTATTAGCGTAAAAGTGTGGCAGACTTACTTCTATCCGGCCTCACTCTTGTTGTAACAGTACAAAAGAGTGGTAATAAACTTATTTCATATAGTTATTATGTTTAAATGATGTGTAATTCTTGTATTTGTGAATAACAATTTTGTTTTCGTAACTTCTTTGTCAGAATAGAGTGAGAAGTGCGAGTATGTTTTGTCATTTATGCAGTTTAAGTATAATGTGTGTAGAATAAGTTTGTTCATTTCCTCTTGTGGAATATTGAAATATATCATTCAAATAATGTTTATTTTATCTATTTGTTGAAAAGTTGAGTTATTCATAATAATTAATTGTTTATGTTTTGTAGTTTTTCGTATAATATCGTAAAGTAAGTAATGTAAATATTTTAAGTCTAAATAATGCCATGATTTCGTATAATGTTTGTGTTATTTTAACAATAAGAGCGCATATAGCAATATTGTAATACAAATATCAAAAGTATATCATGAGAATTATTTGTATATTAATAGTGAGTCACGCACTTATAAATGTTTAACTTAGTGACAGTGCCGAATGTAAAAAAAAAAAAAAAAAAAAAAAAGAACTCTAAAGACTTTACGTACGAAAGCCCCATAGAACTTTTACGTAAGTGTATGAATGCCCCACGCGTTTGTCGTTTTACTACGTTAAATGAAACTTTTTCATCTGATAAAGTGTAACTCGACGAAAGTTCTTATAAACTTCCTTGTGAACTAGTGTCAATCTTGACTTTGGAACACTGGTGATTATTGAAGTGAAATTACAGTCAGGGTTCTTGAACGTTTACGATTATCCAATGGTGCACGTACATTCCTTTCGACCGCCAATGTAACTGTACCAAAATTTTACTTAAAATATTTTTCGTATAAACGCTAATTCTGCGTTAGTGCATTATGTGACGTTCATCTGAATTCGTACACTTTGTGTGGTATATGTTTCTCACTGATCATGCTGCCGCCTAGTGGTGCTAAAAGATAGGATAGAAGAAGAAGAAAAGGAAAGAAGAGAGAGGCAATAGTTAGTTTTTCGTTGTAAGTGTTGGTGTGTGTTGATGTTAATGACACAGCTATTATTTGCTGATCATGTCATGATCTTGTTACCAGACGTTATTTAAAAAAGTAGAAGTTGTCATGTAATTTGGAAAATCCATCGTTATCTTCGAATATGCATAAATATTCAGTGAAAATAGTATTGTTAATCTGAATATTCTGGTGTTTTTTACGTAAGTCGTTATTAAAGTAAATCAGCCCCAAGTAATATTTTATAACGACAAGGGGGTGTGATCGAGATTATAAGTGAAACAAAGGACTTCGCAGGTTGCTCTTGAAGGTAATGAACATATAATTACAGACTAAACCAAAAATGTCTGAATAACTTGTTTCATCCAACGGTAGCCGCTACATAATGCTGTTATTAAGTCGGCCAGGAACGACTGTTACATAAACACTTGAAATTTGAAGAAAGAACAATTTCTGTATGAAGATTACTTCAGATTCGGTGAGTGAACAACAAAATGTGACTAAAGTAACTGGCGCCACGACGAATTAAACTATCATTGTGGACGATTTAACGCGTTTTTACGAATTTACTACGTAAGCGGGGCTATATATCCAAAATAATCAGTGTATCACAGGTATGTTTATCTATTGAATAAATGGCACTATAATGTTTAGATTTGTTCGTTTTCTCTTTTTCTAGATCGCATGACGAAGTAAGACTATGGTCATTGTGTCGCTTGTAAGTAATCTATGAGAGTAGGTGATGTTATCATCTATTTTTCATAACCCGCCTTAGATCTTCGCCCAGGTGGTTCCGTCCGGATCTGGACCGTAACGGTGAGGTGTGTCGCGCCTTCCTTAAACGATAGTAGTGGGGACGAAGTTTCTGAACCCTCAAATGAAATAGTGCAAAACTATATTATTTGAGGGCGAAGAGTAGAGAGAGTTCTCTGCGGAGGCCGGTTGAGGATGGTGTGCACCGCGCAGCACTATGCTGCTCGAACCCAGAACTGTAATATATTTTCGTTTGTAATTTGAACTGTCTGATACCTATTCTTTAAGTAAGACTCGATCCATTTATTCGCAGTTCCTCTTATACCATAAAAGCATATTTTTTTCAGTAAGAGATCATAATTTACAGTGTCAAATGCTTTAGTAAGATCAACAAAGAGTCCAATTGCTCATTTTTTATTATTTATCGCATGCATAACAGTACTAAGAAAATCAAAAATTGCAATCAATAAATTTGCCAGTTAAAAACCTATATTGTGATAATGATATTAGATTATCGGAATGTAAGTAATTTCTTATCCTATTTGACATTACCGTCTCATTTTTTTTTCAAGATACAAAGAAAACAGATAGGGCGATAATTCTTAATATTGTAACGACTACCTTTTTTGAACAAGGTAATCATTTTAGCCACTTTTAACCGCTGTAGGAAAATGCCTGATTCAAGGGAAAAATTTCTTACATGAGTCAGGTGAGGAGCAATTATCGAAGCAGATTGATAATAGTGGACGGTGCTTGATCAGACCTGCAGAACTGAATATACAAACACTAATTATTATTCACTTAACAACGGATAGCTGACATACTTTTATATTTTTCTTGATATCACTATGTTGGTGTGCATCCGCTCTTTAAATGAACGATGCACCTCCTAATTATTCAAAAATTTACCTTTCACACTCTACATCAAGAATATAAACAGTAGATTCACAAAAGCTGCTATTTGTTGTAACGTAAACACAAGTATCCTCTTTCGGTGCTGAGAGAAGATGAATGTATCATGAGATCATTCTACAATTACTTTTTATGTGGTTTCCGAACATATTGTTTCCTTGCTCCCGTCTAACTTCCGTTTTCAGCGTTGGAAATTTTTCCTTGCAGGGTTTGGAACTTCTGCTACTTTCGATTAAGAAGGTTACCAATGTTAAGATTATTATAGCCTTTTTGACTGGTGATAAGTTGTTCAAATTGGGCTGAACAATTAGGTATCAATATGGAGTACATGTAAGTCCTAAACTTGTCTCCCTAAAACGAAGGAATATATACTGGAAGAAAAAATGAAAATTTTCGCTTTTTCGACTTTGGGCTTACACTTTAGAGGGAATTCAACACTGTGGAGAAAATTAACATCAGGATAAACTTTGTACCAACCATATTTAGCATATAAAAAATCTTCGAGATATTAATTAGTATTCTCACACTAGAGGCTTAAATATGTGCCCACCCCGTATGAGTTGTTTACGGCCTCGTAAGGTCTATACTTTTTTCTTTTTTTCGTTTGTGTGATAAGTGATAACGAAGGAAACATATACAAGCAATAGAACTCAGAAGCTCCCAGCGTACAAAGCTGTGTTACATACCTTCTACTTGCGAACGGAAATATAGTGAGCTTGATTGCTTAGAAGATGGGCTTTTGGCCAAAGAATTTCTTTGTGATCTGGTTCAGAAATAAACTTTAAGAATACTTCAGATACTTTACTGATACTTCAGAAGCTTACAGTAAGGTACTTCAGAAATAAAGTATTATACAAAGCAGAATTGAGTGTGGCCTTGGCCAAGGAGCCTTCAAATGTTACAATAAAATAATAATTACTGTCTACACAATGGATTATTTTCACAGAAAATCTCCTTCAGAGCCAGCTAGTACTTAAAGAAACATAAAGCAGGCATATGCATAGAATTGAGCTAATCTAAGCCAGAAATACTGCTACTCTGCCAGCGAATACGAGCTCTACCGCCAAATATAACGACGTTTATTCCCTAGACAATTGGGTATTTTGTCACTATATATTGTTCAGATCCGCTGGTAATTACCGGTACGGTATGAGTATATATATCTCGAATCTGAAATTATAATTTGTCAAGAATAAACAAATCATCTAACATTGGGACCACAAATTTAAAATAAAATACCTAAACACAATCAACTGTTTATTCCAGCAAGCTAACAAGGAGCTTAGCTCGAGTCAGATCTTCCCTGGCTCACCACTGTCTTGTACTATCAAACTTGTCACTTTAAGGAGAAAATGAAATAATTTACATATCACAATGTTTCAGATTTTATCGGTTTTAAAGTATTGTAAGCATCGTATATTATAAAAACTAAATTGTGAGAAGGGAATAGGATCTATACCCGAGATGTAAAAAAAAAAAATTATGCTTAGGTAGCGTTAGTGTGGTGTGCCATTATTAATACACCACACTAACTACGCTGAATTAGTTTACTTTTTGACATATATTCACGTTTTCCTGTCATATCGCCTCACTTCGAGTATGAAGAGAAAACTTTCTTTTATTTTAATATGTTTGCCCCAAACTGTACAGAATCGTAAGCAACTTTAAAGGAGACGGTATTTCTATCAGTATTGTCCATTTACTGTAGCTTCGCGCTGTGTTTTGACACAAAACCTGGCCAGCGAATCTTAGCAGTCCTTCCCCTACTTTCCCCTTATAGCAGTGATAACAGTGGCACTAACTCATCAATTTTAGCACTAGTAGGGTTTGGTATTTGCAAGTTGTGTAAATTTCGAGAGTTTACTTTTTCTCTAATCAGGACCGTAACTTGTGTGGAGCAGTGGAGGGGCAACTGCCCCCCAGAAAGGTTCCCCGCTGTTCGAAGGGGCCCATTTGGAGAGAAAATTTTCTTAATCCATATACAATACGAACATGAAATTATATATGAAGCATCAAACAGTTTCACTACATTACATAACAGCACACAAAAGGTGAGTAAAACAAAAGTGAGCCGTGGGCCCACTTCAGTAAGAAACGTCTATTTATAAGGCCCTAGAAATAACATTCATTCGTATGGCTTTGAGATTTGTCAATATTGTCCCCTTAATTAATTTGTCATCTATGGAACGGGCCCAGGGGTATAAGCGACGGCCCCGCACACCTTGCCGTCAGAAAGGACACACAGACTACGGGGGGGGGGGCATAAATAGCAAGAGAAAGGTAGGAAGAAAGGGACCCAAGAATGAGAAAAGCAACTTTTTCTAGAAGGCCCAAATACACGTACTAATGCTTGCCCGCAGAAAAAATTTAAGTTACGGCGGTGTCTCTAATGTGAATTTATTGGTACAGTTCTGCTAATAGTTAACTATATCAGGTTGGTCTCTTTAAACCATGGGCCGTGGAGAGAAACAATCTTACAAAGGATAGTATTCAAATTTTAAGAAAATGGGGGAAGGAGAGCGAGGATGAGAAAAAAGAAAGAAAAAGAATGAAAGAAACACTTCTACATTTACTTCATAATGAATTTAAGCACATATAAACGAAAAAGGGATATCGGAACCCACCACCATATGTGTGGTAGTGTTGGCAACATATTCTGGCGGAATATATTTCCCGCCAATTCTGGGGCCTCAGTGTTTGGCCCAATTCTGGCCTTACAGCAGTGGCGGATCCAGGGGGCGTTCGTGGCGATTGCCCCCCACAAGGAAAGGAAACTTTCTCATTTTATATATTTAAATAAAACCCAATCCTAGTTTGGAGCTCTTCAAAGTAGCTCTAGGTAGCAGTATTAAAACCCACCGCCCCCCAGAAGTCCGTCCTGGATCCGCCCCTGCCTTACAGAAGCTACCATCTCGGCATTCACCTCGTGGGAGTGAGGAAAACCTTAATAAAGAATACCGGCCAGAGCCGGGTTCATGCCCACGCTCGATCAACCTGTTTTAATGCTTTTCTTTGTGTTGCACAGTGTCTGGTAAGGGCACCCAAACAGGGCAAATGTGTACAGCTTTAAAATGTTTAAATGTTAAAATTCGCTTTATACTGTACTTTGAACACGTAATTCAATGTGTATTATATTTTTCTTACAGCAGCATAGTTTATTTCCTAATACTTTAAGTCTATGGTTGTTAGTATTTATAATTATTGCATCATAGTAATCCTCAAAGCTCGTTCAATTAGTATGAAATTCCAGACTTAGCAGTTTGCAACATTGCAAACCTTCACCAACAAGCAATATGTGGCGAGAATATTTCCACCTATATTCGAATCGAAATTCCCAGCCCTTGTCTACAATCAGTACAATACGGCATGTTTTTGTCGCCTTATCATGAAAACAACGCTGTCCAGCGAACCTAACGGTCTTCGCCCTCTCTGTTTATTGTTTACAACACAAACCGTCATCTTCCAATATTGCCAGGCGTACAAGGTTTTCGCACATTTTCGAACAAGAACACTTGTACAAAACTGAGTGTGCATTATATGTAAGATTGTATTACATAATAAGTAACTCGATTTGTCATATTGTTAGTATCTCAGTCATCTCAAAAGCAACAATTTATGTAGTAATAGCACTTGGTTCATGACTGTGCAGAAGTAGGTATATTCGGTTCGGCGATTCATGTGCCTGGCAAACATGAATTAAGAGTCAACGGGACTCAAGTGATCTTGACAAATCGAAGGTATCAGTCTTCCTCAGCAGTGCAAAGTGTTTCCTTATTTTGACAACAGATGGGGTTGTTGCTGAAATGCCGTCAAAGCAAATGGCACCCCTCCTATTCCTTCGTTTTCCCCTGCATGTGATCCAAGTTGGACAACACAGCAGGGGGGGATGGTTATGGCTGTGAACGGGAGGAGAGTGAAATTCCTTTCTTTGGCTAAAAGAGAAACAGAACCGAAGAAAAAAATAAATAAGAGGGACCAACATGATACCAGCCGTCAACCCCGTGTCTCCAGCCACTCAGATATTTACAATGGTCACACCATAGAGAACTAAAGCACTTGTCGCCTGTCTCGTTCTCAAAGGATTCTACCTATGGTAAATAACAGAATAGTGCGGGAAGAGTGTGTTATAAAATGAAGAACTATGCTAATATTAAAATACACAGGAGAGTCGATATTCTAATTTATTTAAGGCCTACGTGGTAAAATAAATAAATAAAAAACTTGCAATTGAAAGGCAGTAAACCCAAGCAAAGATCTAAAATGTATTGACAATGTGACTCTTTTGTTAATGGAATCCATCTCATTTTCTTTTTAAAATATGACCACCAAATTTACTTTCTCTCTCTCACCTTCATATTAAAATGGTCCTGGGTTCGATACCAGTAGCCGACCATCCAGACGTCTTTCCTGTTACAACAGGAAAGGGCCGCGGGCCGGCTTAGAGGGACAGGAGGGAGCATATGCCCTCCTTGGTGTTGCTTTTATTTGGGGAAATATACCATTTCATTAACAATAGAATTAAAAGAAGCGTCACCTTCTTCAGGAAGGTGCAAGGACGTAACAGGTGTTTGTTTCAAACATTAAATAAGTATTAATATATTTAGTGGGTGCACATCAAATAAAGACGTAGCCATGGGGCAAAAGATCAGATGGTTTAAAGAATTTTGTGTTACCCCCCCCCCCCCCGCCTTGACTGATTATATGGACAATAAAAGGATTGTTTGAAGGAATTTGTAAAGCAATTTCGATGAAGTAGTTTAAATTAGGTAATAGAAAATGCCATTCCATTGTGTTCTTCCTTTTAGGTGTCTTACTATATTTTATTTTTTCTTTATACACAAGTATTGAGCAATACAAACACCTATGAAATTCATACTCTTCCATTATTAATGTTCCGGGTCACCATTTCCACTCAGCACAGCTTCTGTTCTCCGCGGAACGCATTTATACGAAACTTGAAGTCCCCAGACGAATGTACAGATTTAGTATTTTAAAATAGCTTATGTGATGTCATTAATAATTTAATGTTGTAAAATTAGTAGTTGCAATAGTATTAGTAGTTGTAGTATGAGTGGTAGTTGTTATAGCACTAGTAGTGATAGTAGTAGTGGTTGTAGTAGTTGTACGACTTCTAGTGTTGCCAACATATTGTACTCATTCTGAACTAACAGGCGGGCATATCAGCGAGTGGCTCATATTTTATTCTTAGAATATGGCGACACAAAGTAAATATTGTGTGGAATTTTTGCTTGTATAATTGAGTTATGTCGTTCTGCTCCTATCCTCATATATGTAGCTCCAGAAAAACGCTTGATTTCATACACCCATCTTGCATTTGGACGTCGTCTCGGTCGTTTCTATTCTCTAGGAATCCAATATAGTACATTTGTCATCCATTTGTCATCCATTTTCCATCTTTCCTCTAGTTATGTAAATAGACCATCTCTATTTCACTTCACAGCCTTGTTTATCTCTCCTACATTTGTTTGGAGGTGAATCCATTCATTTATCTTCCTGGTCCTCTTGCATCTCTTATTGTTCTTCGTGTAACTCTTAATCTTTGAGCCGTTTGCGCATTCTATACCCAAGTTTCACAGCTATACCGGTAAGACACATCGGTTATAAACTTGACGTTTGAGACATATTGGTAGAGGTAAATATACTCATCAACTATGCCTATTGTCTCTCCAGTAATCTTTATTTCCTTTTTTGCAGCATGTTGATTGTACATTACTTTTGTTTTACTTAAATTCGTTTTAAGGCCAATTTTCGAACTCTCATTACTAGAGACCGGATGTTTAGGCACTAAAAACCTGTAAAATAGGCAGGCAAATAGGCACTAAAAGTTTAAAAATAGGCAGTAAAATAGGCACTAAAATGTAACTCGAAATAATGAAGATAAATATTCAATACCATTAAAAAATAGGTTCAGGTAATAGATAATGTTCAAAGTATATAGAAACATACCTGTTTGTTAATATCTTATTTTATTGTACATATAAAAACGAAGCTTGTTATGCATTCATACATACTGGGTGAACCTAAAAGATCTGCACATACTTCGGGAGGTGATTCGTGATATCAAAAGAAGACCTGTTGCATGATGCATATCAAAAGAAGGCAGAAAGTCCTGTTGCATGTTGTGGAATTCCGCGTCGTGTACGAGTGACAGGGGTGCCATCTTAAAATTGAAAATCGAATCCTGGCAATTGGAACGAGACATAAAAGTGTGCACAAACTTCGGGAGGTGTTTCCTGACATTCAAGAGGACTTTTTGTCTTCTTTACATGTCACGAATCATCTGTCGAAGTATGTGTACGATTTTCGATGCCAAATTGGCACCTTTGTCACTCGTATACGACGAGGAATTCGACAACATGCAACAGGACTTTTTGTCTTCTTTTCATGTCACGAATCACCTCTCTCGTATGTGCACACCTATCTGTTCCGTTCCAATTGTCAAGATTTGATTTTCGATTCCAAGTTGGCACCACTGTCACTCGTGCACGACACAGAATTCGACAAAATACAAGAGGACTTTTTATCTTCTTTTGGTGTAATTAATCACCTCCCAAAGTATATGCACAACTTTGAAGTTCACCCTGTATGTACATTGTAACGTAGCACGTTTTTGTATTTACATTTATACGTATATATGCGTCTTTATTTATGTTGTATAAATTATATATTTTCCCAGTGAAGGCTTATTTTAAAGAAAATGCATAAAATAGGCAACATTAGGCACTAAAGCAATTATTTAGGCAGTAAAGGTCGAAATAGACAAAGTAGGCAAAATAAAATTGGCTTAAATCGAAACTATAACCCCCCACATAAACTTTGAAACGTTATTTTTGATCATATCTTTAATATTAAAGAATAGGCATTTTGCCTAACATCTGGTCTCTACTCATTACACAGCTCTTCCATTCTGGTGTTTAGTTCTTGTGCATTTGAAGCTGACAGGACTATATGATAAAGGAATCGTAAGTGATGAAGATATTCACCATTGACCATTATTCCAATTTCATTTCAGTTTCAATTTTGGAAAACTGTCTATAAGTCAGCTGTAAACAGTTTTGGAGAAAGTGAATCTCCTTACCTTACTCCTTTCCCAACTTCAAAAATTTCACTTTCTTAGTCTAATGACAAATCTAGCAGTGGAGTAAATGTTTCGCAGTAACTAGATGTATGTTTTATCGATGTCTTGATGTTCAAGAATTTACATACTGCTGCCAAGGAAATCAAAATCTATGAATCCCAGACATAGTAGAAGTTTATTAGTTCTTTCCATAACTTCATTCAATGTTTGTATGTGATACAATGTGCTACGACGAAGTACAGCTTGTTCATTTCCTTCGTTAAAATCAGTCTCATTGAATACGATTAAAATAAACTTTGGTGAACATTTTGTATAGAACTGACAATAAACTAATTGGTCTGTAGTTTTCGAAGCGTTCTTTGTCCCCTTTTTGTACAACAAAATGATAACAGCATTATTCTAACTTGACAGTACATCTGTCTTCCGCAGGTACATTTGGTAAATTTTCGTTCCATTTTTTTACCTCCCATGTCCATGTCCACTTCCTCTGGGAAGGTTTCTTGAAAGCCAAATATGTGCTGTTATGTCCATGAAACTACGAATGGATGTATACATAAGTGATCCGTACGTAGTATGAACATGTGCTACTGCTAGGCTTCAGTTGCCACCGTCCAATTTGGATGACCTATAACTAACTGCCTAGCTTATGGAACTCACAAGTTTATAAATGTGTAATTGATATGTCTTGCCCCTGATGTATGGCTGTGAACGTTGAATGTCAAACAAGTCAGAAATTTAGAGTTAAGCAAAGAGCAGTGGACAGATACATGCTAGGAATAACTAGGAGGAATGGGAAGAAAAGTCAATAAATTTTATCTCAAACAAAGGTAAAAGATATGTTCAGGACTGCGAAGAAAATGAAGTGAAGATGGATCATAGGTAGGCAAACAGATGGAAATTTAATTACGATTGAATTGTTTTACATTGGATACCCAGAGGAAGTAAACGACCTAGAAGATGGCCAAGATGGATAGATGAAATCCACATAGCTCCTGAAAACACTTGATAAGGGCAGCAGCTGAGTGATCTTGGTAGGAGCAAAATGGGGGAAACCTTCATTCAGTAATGGATTAAAAAATCATTTTTAATCTAAACAAATTATTTTTACATTCTTTTCTTTAGTTCACAATGGTTCGTGGTGTTATCAATGGAACGTTAATTAAACTTATTTCCTGACGTTATAGAATTAAGAAATGTTGCAGAGCGAGATAAGTCCGATGAAATACAATATTCCATTATTAGTTTCATATATTGCAATATATTTATTTATTTTAAAAGTAAATTTTAATATTTTTTCAACTTCTTTATTCTAAAATAAATACTAGCCTGCAATTAGCCCTGGTTTTCCTGCGGTTACATATCACTTTAGGATTTGGAAAAAGTATCCATCGATAAAATGATATAGCACATTTTAAAGACATTCTTCTTTTAATCAATTCGCACTAAAAAGTTTAAAAAAAAAAAAGTTTATGCAAAACTAACAAAAAGAATGAGGCGTGTCATTTTAAGAATTTATAAAGTAACATTATATGAGAGCGCGTCCCATTCTTTTCTTTTTAGCCATGCATAAACAAAATTGTTTTTTACTTTTTAGTGCGACTTGATTGAGAAAAGAATGCCTTTAAAAGGTGCATTATTATTATTGTTAATGTTCGCATCCTTGGCATATGGTATGTTTATTTTGATAAGATACCATATGGTGCATTTCTATATTACTACTGTATATTATAAAATTTATTATAATAACTAATAATGTGTCTTACCTCTTCTCTTGCATATATTTTCTCAGACCGGGAGGAAGTTTTCTTTTCTTTCTTGGAATAGATAAACGAAGTCTTTTCTGGTTTGGTTTGTCCTTCGCAAATCTTTGTCGAAAGTTCGGCATTATCGCTTCAAGCACAAATCACTCCTTCTCACAGAAACCATTCAAATACACTGAACTGCTAAAACAGAAACCATCACCTAAAGAGGTCATAAATTTTGCCATTCCTTGTGTTTGAAGTTCCGTTCTTTACAATGATTTCCTTCCTCCCCCCTCCTGTTAAGAAGTTCAAAGTGTGTTTCCAAAAGGACTGGCTCCCGCTGAGAAGGAAGGGGGGATGAGAAATGACTATAGTGCCATCTAGCAGTTAGACGGCCAAGTACGTGAACACGAAAAAATCTGATTTCTGATTTCTGTAGATTCAATGATTAAGGATATAATTTCTCATCGATTGTCGAATGGATGTCTTTGGAAACAGCGAAAAAATAGTACAGTAGCGCACAAATACAAAGATAGTACTCCATTCTCAAAAAAGTTCGAAGTTTTTAGCTCTTTTCCTTACTATAAAAAAACAGAAGATTTTTCCCTCTAATTTTGATCATTTTCTTATGGGAATTTGGATTATAATTATCCGTATTTATAAGAAGAAAATACAACGTAAAGTGTTCAAATTGTACCTTTAAAATGAGATGCATCATATTTAGTGAGCTATTGAGACACTTTTGCGAAAGAAAGAAATGCAACCATGATTTGCCCAAAAAATGTTTGAGATCCCATGTTAAATTGAACACCAATATTCTGGCCGCTGTGGCTCACTCCTTCTCCCTCTTAACCATGTAGGGGTGAGAAGCAAGGTTTTGACGCTCACACTACAATTGTTGTTTGTAAACAATTTTCCATCCTAGAGCAAACGGACAATAACTGTCTCGACTGATTTGTCTCATGTTAGAATGAAGAAATGTTTGCTCAAATGAATAAAATTGTATATTGAAGATATCCATATATATAACCATATGAGTATGCATATGCATGTATGAATATAAATGCTTTCTGAAATTAATTTATTATAAAATCCGCTCCCTTACATTGCGATTTTAATTGTGTTTTGTGAAATATGATTTCCAACTATATTTGTTCCCACCACTAAGGCGGATGAAACTTTTCATCTGTACTTGTAAACATGTGATCTCTTGATTGTGGTTTATATTTACTTCCCAGTATCGTGATTCTTAACATGAATCTTGCCAACCCGAATTTTCAATAAGCATCTTTCCGCATTCCTCACATGACAAACTTCTTACCAGAATGTATTGTGCGTGTTCACACTTCTGAGTTCTCAGTAAGTTCCTTACTACAATCTTGACACAAGTTGGGTCTTGTTTATGTTAAAATATATATTGTCAAATTTCATGATAATTTTTTCTTCACTTGTGGAATATGTGAAGTTCTCAGATCTATGTGTTAAAATATGGTGGCAAATTTGACATTTAACTCGGGTTTCTCTCTATCTCTTGCCACGTGTGACACCTCTCACATCAAATGGTAACATATGTTGCGAAAAACTTCTTTTTAACTATATTATTTCCTACATGCTTGACAGATATATCTCATTTTTTTTCTAAGTCTGCGTGTTACATGCGAACTTCAACTAATTGCCATCACATACACTCTCGACATCTGTTCCTTGTTTGTATGTTAACATGTCTTACCGAACTTGACTTTAGAACAAATCCTTTCTCATACTTTTGACAAGTGAAGCATGTCTTACGTCCATATGTTGCCACATGTGATCCTCGACTACATTTCTTCCCACACTCAAGTCAGTAGTGCTGTTCGTCTTGAGAAATGTGAATATCGAATTTCTGCTCCACAATTTTGGCGAATATATGTTGTTCATCGTCTGATTATGTTAACATGTGTCTTGTCAATTTTGAACTTCGACTAATATCTTACTCTTGGCAACTGTTATTTTTTTTTTCATGTATATATTAATAGGTGTTGCCAAACGTAATATTTCAATAAATCCCTTTCCAAACTTTCCGCACGCATGACCTTCTTTAACTTTTTTTTTTTTTTTAAGTATTTGTCTTCCAAAACTTTGACTTCACCATAATGCATTTTCTCGCATTTCGCTCGTATGAGGTTTACCATTTGCATCTCGTAATACGTGTACTGGCAAGCATAATTTTGCGATACATCATTTCAACTGTGCTGGCACGCGCTATATTTTCCATGTGAAACTAAACGCGAACTTTGATTAAATCCCTTTTCGAACATCTTCCACGTTCAACAAGCTTCTCATGTACGAGTTAGCATGTGTGCTGCTAAAGCTGGACCAGATCGGTTTGAAGACAAAGTGAAAACATATTTAGTTGGAGTGGTTCACCACAAAAGACGCTATCGTAATTCTACGATTCTACTTCGTATGAAACGCTACGGAAAGAAGTGTAAATATCATATTTTTTCTTAACATTTCATTAATTAATTTACACAAACGTAGCGTGTACTTAATCGATTGCAGCATTAAGTTTAATACTCAATACATATATAGCAGCACGTTGTAGAAAAAAAGTTATAGAACAACTACACCAACAATTCACAGTGTAAAATTTGTTATATTTTCCCTTGTTAATAAATTCTATAGATATAACATGTAGACATAAGCCAAGTTACATTTTGAAATATAAAGAAACTTGTATAAACCGGAAAACCAATAAAGTGAAATCTGTATATAACGGAAAGTTATCCAAATCCTGGTGTGTTTCTTGCTTCCCAAACATCTGTAGAAGGGAAATCTGTCAAAAGAATGAGAAAACGTCAAATCCATTGTTTTCCGTGCATAAAAATAAATTCACAACAGATAATATTCTATTAGAAACATTATGCAAGATTTCTTCGTTGCGCCCTGAGTCAGTAATTAGACACTAGCAAATTTTGAAAATTCTCGTGATGGCTTAGTGATTTTGGCAACGCTAACACCTTTCGAATTTCTTTGCGCGATATCCCTTACTACATCCCCGCGATGTGGCCTCAACTATGAATTCATTCAAGCTGTCCAAAGAATCACAGAATATGTCACCCCACGTGCTTTTTTTAGATGCAACTCTAGCGGTCATTTCTAATCCTGCAAGTAATAACACACGATACACTTCTTGTGTTAGTTACGTTATAAATAGGTTTGCAAAGTCTTTTCATTTGGTGAAGACGGAAACATTATTTTGCTTTGAATATGTTCTTCGTAGTTTGATCATAGGACATGTACGATACACTTAGTATATTTTGACAATTTATTATTAACCTGTTAGATGAAAAAAATACCCATTTTCTAAGGGAATATTATTGGAAATGGTGGATAATTACTTTCCCACTTACATGCGTCTATAACCTTTTCAACCAAAATAAACCTGCAAGTGATATTTTGTAGCCCTTTTTTTCTATAGTTTTCTTCGTCAGTCATTTCTGCTAATTTTCCTATTTAATGAAAAAATACGTGAGAGGAACATTTATTTGTGATTCCCAGTTTGAACTTGAAGAAAGCAGATTTCTTGGAGGGAAATTCACAAATTGCAAGATATACAAATAAAGAAAGTCAAACGTAGAAGGGTGATCATCAGAGCAGAACGATATTATAATTCCGAATGTAGTTTTAGTGCATCCTGTCTAAACTGCTGCTAATATGTAGAAAAAACCATTATATCACAAATATCCGGCTATTTCTAATGTACTTTGAATATTGACAGGAAGAGACTCAATTGTTTTTGTGTTGTTTCTTAATTGCAGCATATTCTGGAGATTCTTATGGTTAAAGCGATTTTTAAAGAGTCCAGAAGAAGTGATCTTAGGTACAAAGCATCGGCAAAAACACTCATGTCAAGCAGGGACCTATGATCTGGTTAAATCTGCAAACGATAAAAGCGCCACCCTAACAATGAGAACAACAGACAGTTGACAATTTATATTGGCTATGCGTGTGAATTCACATTTTTTCTTTAAAGAGCTCTGGGTCAACATCCTCTAATTCCATTACGCACTCTCTACGTTTGTGAGCTTCTTCATCAGCAGAAAAATCCGTGATCCCAAGCGACATCTGAAAAATTGCTTTCGTCATTCACCGCGCTTATGAATTGAAACGTGTGCATTCAAATTTGATTTTCTAATAAATGCTTTTCCGCACGTTTTTTTTTTTTTTTTTTACCAAGATGCAGTAACATGTGACTTGTCAAATTACGTTTCCTAATAAATCCTTTACCGCACTCTTGACACGTATGAGCTCGTTTACCAGTATGCACTAACATGTGATTCGTCAAATTACAATTTAGTCTAAACCGCTTTCCACATAGCTGGCAGGCATGACATTTTTCACCTGCATGTGTAAGCAAGTGCGTTGACAAATGTGATTTTTGAGTAAAAAACTTATCACAAACTTTGCACTTGTGAGGCTTTTCGCCAGAATGTATTAGCATATGTTGTCTCAAATATGAACGTTGAACAAATCTCTTTCCACACACTCCACAATTATGTAGTTTTTCACTAGAATGAATTACCATGTGCTTTGCTAAATATACTTTGAGATTAAATCCTTTACCACACTTTTCACATGTATAACATTTCTCCTTTCCATGTGTTAAAACGTGTCTTCCCAAAGTTGAATTTTGAGTAAATCCTTTACCACACTCTAGACACTTATAAGGTTTATCACCTGTATGAATTAGCACGTGCTTTGCTAATGTTGATTTATCAATAAAACCTTTCCCACAAACATCACACTTATGACGTTTTTCACCGCCATGTATTAACTTATGACTTTCCAGGCTTGATCTTCGATTAAAACTCTTCCCACACTGTGGGCATTCGTGAGGTCTTTCACCAGTATGAATTAACATGTGTTTACCTATATGTGATTTTTCATTATATCCTTTTCCACAAATATCACACATATAAAGTCTTACACCTGTATGTAGTAATATGTGTTTTGATAAACCTGACTTTTGAGTAAATCCTCTACCACAATCTTTACACTTGTGAGGTCTCTCACCTGTATGAATTAGCATGTGTTTTCTTAACTTTGATTTTTGAATAAATTCCTTTCCACACATTTCACATTTAGGACGTGTTTCAACGGCATGTGTTAACATATGTGCTCTCAGCCTA
The DNA here is from genome assembly GCF_964235325.1 of Thermobia domestica. Lineage (NCBI taxonomy): Eukaryota > Metazoa > Arthropoda > Insecta > Zygentoma > Lepismatidae > Thermobia > Thermobia domestica. The sequence goes on along the minus strand of NC_137467.1, from coordinate 182,968,576 downwards.
GAAATTTGAGTAAATTCCCTTCCACACTTACGACATTTGTGAAGGTTTCTAGATGTATGTGCTAATAACCTATTAGCCAAGATTGAACTGTGAGTAACTGCTTTCCCGAATTCTTGAGATGCATGCTGTTTTCTACTTGTATGTGAAGACATACGTTTTGCAAAATGTGATCCAAGAGACCCAGGGCAAAACTCCTTGAAAGAATAAGATTTCACGTCTGAATGAAAAATTATATCCTTTCGTGTAATAAACGTACTTGCATTTCTGGAAACAGTATCTTTAGGGGACCTGTAACGAATTCAGTAAAAAAGGAAATACTAGGTGAATAGCATAATACACCATAGAAATAGAAATGCTTCCAGGTAAATACAGCAACAATGGGAAGGCAGTTATTTTGTATTCCATTCATTATTGCAATTTAAGTGTGAAGTGTTGCAAGACATTTATACGTTATATTTCGTGGTAAACTGAAGCCCCATACTCTTGTGCTATTACATAAAATTATGTAGAAACATGAAGAACTAATGAGAGGTTTCCATGTTATTTCTAATCGCAAACTAATACTATGTACTTTTTGTCATCTCAAGTTGTATCTACATTTATACATATGACATCACAGTTACCTCTAGTACATTCCAAGATACACATTTTACAGTATGGACTGAATATTTCACTATTATAGGTGAAAACTGAGGTACGAAGTCACTAAAGGTGTTTATGTATCATAAAATTAATTTTGTGAAGAAAATTTAGTAACTGTGTTAACTTATTGCTGTTACTACTACCAGAAACTGTTATTATAGTAACAATGAAACAAAAGAAGGCTATAACAATTTTTGAAAGTTTGCACAAAGTACGCAAACTCCAGCTGTATTTTAATCTCTACAAGGGCTTTTAATATCCTCGAGATGCTTTGAGTTACTAAATCTTAATTTTCATTAAACTTTTACGTCTATTGATAAATAACTATGTAGTTAGATGTGATATACATCTAAGCACTTTAACAAAGTAAAGCCTTTAGGTATGTAGATTTCACAATTCCTTGTAAATTTTCACCTATTTATAAAAGATACCTGATATTATGTGTAGATTTCGATGCTAAGGTAATGACGAAATGCATTGCCCTGTTCGTCTCCCTTGGGTGATTATTGATAGAGGTTTTCAGAATTTCGAGGGTTACTGTAATAAACTGATGTAATGAAGAAAACGAAATTCTATATCGGATATGCTCCACTGTTATTGCAGGGTATGTCAAACCATGCCCCACTAAGATTATTTGGTTCGGGAGAGACTTCACTGTTTACCATTTGTTACTTTAAAAGTTAAGAGGGAATGTCAAGTTAATGCTCCACTTTCGATGTTAAAAAAATCAAAGAAACACGTTATATATTATATTTTAAAAGTAAGGCAGATGAACGGTTTTAAAAAAAATCTAACGTGTTGGATGCCTACCATCAACTGGGATTTTATCATGTTAGTTTCATTTAATTGGGTAACATAAGGAATGAAGAAGATAAAAAAAGGAACATCAATAATAATCACCTTGCGAGTCACTCTCTCTCTCTTTCTTGTTAGAAAGAGACAACTTAACACATACGCTTGTTTTGGAAAATACAATGTTTAAGAGTGAAAAGAAGAACAATCTAGATATTCTTCTCAGTATACAATATTCACATCCAGATCGACTATTATTAGCTGACGAAATGGGTGAATCACGTAAGTCTCACACATCAGTTAATACTGGCCTTCAACAGTATTTTCTTTCTTTCCTTTTCTTATATTACTATTTTTATGACTAACACAACATGTTTAAATTGTACGCCAAAATAGGGTATCTGACGAGTAGATTATGTTACAGTTGTGAGATATGCAATATAAAATATGTACTAAAACTAGTGGACAAGTCATCTACTTTTTAAGGGACGAAAGTGACCAATTTGTGTAGTTTCTTCAATATATTTGGTCTAGGAATTAATTCGTGCGGGTGGACAAGAGATGGCGCAACGAACGGAGCGTCCCACAGTTCCGTGTATCCACACATGTGTTGCAAACCCCTGTCATCGCGTATCGTTCGTAGTATAGGGCAGTGGATTAAAGCGTCAACAACACCAGTTTGTAGTTAAGTGAACATGGCGCAATTTGTGCCTGATAAAGTGTTTTTGCGGGGTGTCCTGCTGCATTACTTTAACATGCAGAAAAGTGCGACTGAAAGTCATCGTATTTTGGTGGAAGTGTATGGTGACCATGCTCTAGCTGAGCGAATGTGTCAGAAGTGGTTTGCACGGTTTCGAAGGGGTGATTTCGGCTTGGCAGACCAAGAGCGAGCTGGACAGCCAAAAAAATTTCAAGACGAAGAATTGACAGCATTGCTCGAGCAGGATTCGTGTCAAACGCAGGAACAACTTGCAGCAGCATTAGGCATTGATCAAACAACAGTCTCCAAACGCTTGAAAGCAATGGGAATGATTCAAAAGATGTCACATTGGGTTCCACATGAATTGAAAGACAGAGACGTTGAAAGACGAAAAACCATTTGCGAATTGCTGCTTCAATGACAGAGCAGAAAGGGGTTTCTGCATCGAATTATTACGGGTGATGAGAAGTGGATTCATTACGAGAACCCTAAACGAAAAAAAGGCCTGGGTGAAACCAGGTGAACCAGGTCCATCACAACCAAAACGAGATATTCACTGTGCAAAGGTTATGCTGTGCATATGGTAGGATATGAAACGTGTGGTGTACTATGAGCTGCTGCAACCGGGTGAAACTATGAATGGAGAACGTTATCGACGACAATTAATGCGTTTGAAGCAAGCTCTGGCCAGAACACGACCAGAATGGGAGAACAGACATGATAAACTTATTGTTCAACATGATAACGCTCGCCCACATGTCGCAAAACCGGTCAAAACCTATTTAGAAAATGTCGGATGGGAAGTTTTACCCCACCCGCCGTATTCACCAGACGTTGCTCCTTCGGACTACTACTTGTTCGATTGCATGAACAACGATTTGATTGGACAGCGGTTTACTTCTTCAGAAGATATCGAAACATGGGTCTCGGACTGGATCGCTTCCAAGGATGAGGACTTCTTTCGCCACGGAATCCGTACATTGCCTGACAGATGGGCGAAAGTTGTGGCTAGCGATGGACAATATTTTTCTTAAGGTATTTATGTATTTTGTGTTTGTACTACAGCTTTAATGTGTGCGTACCAACCGCACGAATTAATTCCTAGACCAAATACAAAATTACTATATGATATACGATTATCATATAATATACGGACATCGGTTACACATCATCTAATGGAATTTCGTTATCACAGTTTAACTAGCATTCAGTTAATTCTAGAAAAACTAGGTTTTCATGTGGACGTCATGAAATGTTATTCAGCTGGGAACCCATAGATGTTAAACATATCACACTGACATATTTCCATATTTTAACATGTGCATCGTCTAAAAGTACAGAAAGTTTCGACACATGCGACATTAGAAATCTTTTCACGGAAAGTATTTTCGTCGTTTTCCTTCTAAATATCGCCACTTTTCCGTTCCTCACCTGTCCCCTTACCAATGTAGAGTATTCTTCTTCTTGGGAAAAATATAATAAAAATTAACTTCTTCCTCCTTAATTTATATTTATATGACATATTTAATTCCCTAGTTAATACATTAGAATGTTTACGGGACGAGGCTTTGTGGACAATCAGTCCAAGTATATTTACGTTGTATTAAGGGTTTCATACACGATATAACTTTTATTAACACACCCTTGAGTGAATAAAAATTATGATACTATATGTCGAATGCTGTGGTGAACACCCAACATTTACGAACCTTTATAACTCCAAAACCGAGAAAGTATTTCAGATTAAAATGAAGTTTAAGGAAATATCAACTTTCCCCAAATTTACCAACGCATTCTGGAAAGAGTACACATTTCAATTATATTATCTCAGGGAAAGTAAGTCTATCTTTTTAAAAATGCATTCTGAAACTAGTCAACACTTCAGTCCAGTAACAAATAGGAACAAGATCTTGCACAGTTCCCAAAAAGGGGAAAATACTCATACGCTTATACCTGATTGTATTTACTGATCGATCTGCGAAAATAATAATACAGAAAACTCAAGCTATGAATAGTTCTTTTGGATATTCTAACAAGTCTTACAAGTCTTATCTTCTTCACGAGGTATGCGACTTCCTGCCTATAAGAAGATGAACAATTTATTATGCATATTTTAGTGAAAATAGGAATGAAAACCAAAAAGAGTTAAATACTTGCTAGAGACCTGACCTTCATTTTTAGCTGTGATGGTAAGTTGGACTGCGTAATTCTAGCAGAAAATGAAAAACAAAGAAGGAAATAAAATATACCATTGACCGTTAAACATAGTATACTTCAGTTCACAAAACTTTACCTAGATCTATCACAATTCCCGTAGATCTCTAAAGAGACATTCTATTTATTAAAATATTTTAGTAAGTAACATTATACAATCGAAATGTTACCTATCTGGAGTGTTATACAAGGTGTTACTGAACTATACCGACAAACTGTAAGAGGTGATTCCTCACATCAAAATAAGAGAAAACGTTCATATAGACCTATGGCGAAAAGTGCATAGTTTTAGAGCTAGGACTGTCCAAAATCACCAAAAAAGCCAAATTTCAGCAGGCCCTATTTCGGATTCCAGAAAGTGTGGATAGTGGTCCTTTGTCAGCGTAAAGGAAGCCACGCACACACAATCAAAAAGTGCATAGTTCGTCAATTTTCAATAGGTATACTATTTATTCCCTACAGGGTGTAATTCTCAGATATGCTCTCAGTAGAGTTTTCAGATATTCTCTGATTTCAAGGAGAGTCCAAAGTAGGCAGGAGGTAAGCCTTGAACAATGGACAACCAATGCTTCGGAGGGAAGTGGGAAATGTTAGGAACCGGCAGCTCCATGTTTTTTGTCTACTGAATAATGTATGATGCGATGCATTTCGTCAAGGTATATTTCACGTTTTCTTTACTTATAAGCCTGAAAGAAAACATTGCAGAATACGTTTTCCCGAGTACGAGAAATTATGCTGCTGACGATCCTTAACAATTCCGACATCGCGTCAAAAGATTCTGTGTTTACTGCCATCAAACCTTATCGTTTGCCTACTTTCGAACAATCATAAAGTCAGAGCATATCAAAATTCGGTTGATGGCATGTCTGGGAATTTCACTCTGCATGGAATACTCTGTACACCCAGTGAAAATTCATGAAATGTGCATTTTTGGATTTCATACGCGTGACTTCCTTTATGCTGATAAAGATCTCCATCCACAGTTTCTGAAATTCGAAGTAGGGCCTGTTGAAATTTGGCTTTTGGCGATTTTGGACAACCCTAGCTCTGAAACCAAGCACTTTGCCCCACAGATCCATACGAACTTTTTTATTTTGATGCAAGGAAACGCCTCTTACAGTTTGTCGGTATAGTTCATTAACACCCTGTATATTAAAAAAAGGAAAAATGAAAATCACTTTATCGTAAGTTCTAAATATTGTATGATATACAAGCCAGGCAGTCCCGCTTTAAAATAGCTTGGTTTGGAGCCAGGTGAGAACTAATAGACAAAGCACGTTTCACATCACACATGTCCTCTTGTATTTGCAGATGCAAATATCATTACCAATTAAATAAAAGGTACATATTAACATAAACAGTTATCGTGACATACTTAATGAATGCTGTAAAAAGTAGTCTGTAAAAAGTTGCTATAAGAACAGACTCTGAGTCGACCTCCTGTGCTATAATATAGAGCTGGACAGTCATATTTACATTGTTGTTCTTTTACACATGTTTTTACTGTAATTATGAGTATTGCATTAAGGTTCAAGATGCAAATATAAAGAAGGAAGGAAAAGTCAGCTGGAAAGAGAAAATAAGAAATAAAGAAGTTAAATGAAGAAGAATACCGAACTTGGTAGCAAAAAGGAAAAGTAATTGTCCAGGCTAGTGTTCGAGGATAGATTGCCTTATAACAGATACTGAGCAAGGATTAGTTTCTGGAACGGAAAAGAGGGGAAGAACGTGGCATCTCCTGGACGTACGAAGATGGAAAATTACTGTTAACTATTATCAAAAAATTCGATGTAAAGTGTATGTCTTAAATTGCACGTTTTCACCATCTCAATGTTGTAGTAATGTCGAAACACTTTGATTCCTGTTATGATGAAACATTAAAGAAATACATGCAGACAATAACCCAGGAAATTGAAATTTAAAATTACCACGCAGAAGACACACAAAAAGGGAAAAACAAGAAGGGAGAATGGTCTACAGTGATTCGAACAATTAACTGGCGCTCATTCCTACTGGAATCTGGTATTTCAGACTAAATTTTCTAAACTCGTGTACCAAATAATTTTAGTAACTTCATTGCTCTCTTACTCGTTTTGTTTTACTTGATTTTTTCATAGATTTCCTTTAAGGTAGCGATACGAACACGGAAACTTAGACGACAGTTAAAATTCCAAAGGCTGGCCCAACGGGAATAGGAATTTTAACGCCCTGATTGAGCATTGAGGTTATATGTTATGTAAAACTACAAATATATTTTCAGATATGTTTTCAAATATATTTATATATAAAGTACTAATACACATTGTAGGTTGCCATGTATGGTGTTTTATTTACTCTCCTCGATATTTAAAGAATAAAAATATGGCAGGCGTTTCTAGCCGTTAGTCTGCGAAGTCATGATATGTAGAACGCGCCCTCAAACGTACGTTTTATACATATTTTCTCTTCCTTAAATTACTTTGTATAGACTTTTTGTTATGAAATTTAAAAAAGGGAAGAATATTAATGTAAGCGAACAGAATTGAAGCCACTGGCATTTAGACACTGAAGAAAGCTAAAACTTACGAAATAAATAACAATTGCGTTAACGATGTCCTTCATGGGAGAAACAAACATTAAAGTACAATGATATAACCAAACTTGCCACTTTACCCTATACATGAAAAAGGATTAGAATTTTCAATAATGTTAACAACTTTTAACATTTACAGTATCCTTACAACAGATAAACCTCAATTTTTGGTTTCTAATTTTGACAAAAACGATGACAAGTATTTAAAAATGCACTTTCTTAGGAGACTCTCTTATTGTCTTGATTCTGGCGCAACATGATCCATAACTACTCAAGTGGTCTGATGCGTTTAAAACAACGTTGGGCATCCTTAATCTAGCAAGGCAATATTCACTACATTTTACAGTTTATATATATTGAAGTGTATCCAGGGCATGATCAAGTGGTTATTAGATCTGGACGTTAGAGCAATTGTAAACCGAGATTTCGTCTTCTAAGATTAACTTGTTTCAAACAGTTAACCGGAACGAAACCGAACCGAGAAACTCTTCTCTGTCTCATCGACCATTTCTGTGTTCTCCTAGAAATATTAAAGAAAAAACATTCAGAGTCGTAATTTCGTTCTAAAATCAAACACTAGAACCAAAACTACTTAAAAATATGAATCACTATACATCTTAAGAAACTATTCTAAATATGAAATAATATGCTGAAAAGTGTCAGTTTAGTCTTTGTTTTCAAAACAAAGAGAACCAAATAACGGCTCGATTTCTCCTTTAAATCCTTGCATGTTTGTATACGTTTTCTTTATAAATTCAGATTTGAATTCTCCGGATTATTGCTTTTGCATAACACTTCAGTATTTTATCATGTACGAAAATACTTTATTACAAAATTTGAATCGTAAAAATATGTTGTATTCTAAATACACTTCCTATCGAGTCTCTTCTCTTCCTGCTGTACTGTTGTCTCTAAGTTGTGATTTAATCGTTGGTTCCAAAGATGCGGGTCCCGGGTTCGATTCCCGATGAGTTAATTAAAGAAATGAAATGAAATGAAATCTTTGAGTTTTACGTCCCACGGTTATGCCGGTTAGGCTAAAGGAGACGGTGATAATGAGAGATGAGTGAAAATGGTGGAATGAAGAAAGTGGGAGGAAACGGGAGTACCCCGAGAAAACCCACGAGCACGGTGTTTGTCCACCACAAAGTTCACTTGGCGGGGGCTGGGATCGAACCCGGGACCCCAAGCACCAGAGGTGAACGCTCTACCACTGAGCCACCGTGCCCCCCCGAGTTAATTAAAGAATTTATCCTTGTTTGCAGTATTGATATTTCTCATGTACAATAAAATGAAAAATATTCAATTGTTCTCGGTCGTAGGGTTGACACGACGCTCTTTAGTGCACACACTATAGTGCTATTGATATTTCATATATGCACAATGACGTCAGCCGAATCGACCTTGATTCGTTTTCCCTGCGAACGTAAGGAGTTTCGCAAGCAATTGCTGAATATATCACACATATCTTTAGTATGTGTCCAGAAATGCCATTGACCAAATACAAACGTTCTTGCTTCCTAGTTCTTGCTCACAATGTTTTACTGCTTCATCATTATCTTCTACTACTACTCCTTCAAATAATAATAAAAATATTTCGTTCGCCATTTTTAATTCCTCCATTCCACCCGTTTAACGATATTTTATAATTTGGAGAAATTATCTACTATATTTTTATGTATAATTTGTTAAGATATAAATGTGACGCAACAATAACAGTAATTCTCTTACCCACAGAAAGGGTGGTAGTATGAATCGTAATGAAGACAAGCAATCCTACGTATTTTATTATGGACACAACTTTTAACCTTACTCATATCATTAGTGTTCTTTTACATTGTCAGGCCTTTATAGTAAACTAATCTTTGCAGATTTATTTCTGTTCTGAGCCTTACTTTTTTAAGGAATCAAGATTTTCTATCTTTATATAATCCAAGAGCGGTCTTTATATAATCTTCTCATTCTCCTCTTTCTCACTCAAGAAACTAAACCTTCCAAAGTATCTCTTGTAAGTAATTTATCCTTGGATAATGTTCTAGCCAATTTATTTTCCTTTTTGTCATCAACTTCAGTATTCTTTCTTCACTTAGGCTTCTCAGAACTTATTTATTTTATCTTGCCAACTGATTTTTCCATCCTTCTCCATATCTACATTTCGAACCTTATAACGGATATAGTAATTACAGTAAAATTCCTGTATAAAAATACAATAACTTATGACTGGCCAACTCTGCATTATAACACTGAATGGAAGACTCGAAACCCTTTTTTATCGCCACTTTTTCTAAAGTTGGCCTTTATAAGTATGTCATGATAATTGTTTATGTGTATATTTAACTTCTATTTCATTAGAAATCATAATTGCATTTCCAATAGCAAACGGATATTTTTTGTGTGGGGCCTGTTTTCTTATTAGTTCTCATTCTGCCCCGAAACAAACTATTTGAATACAGGGCTGCCTGGCTCTTTTATCATAGAATATTTACAGCTTATGGAAAGTTACTCTTATTTTACCGTTTATTTACATAAGTATCACTACCCCAGACAAATAATATGTCCAAATTAATTTTCTTAAGTCCTTCAATTTCCGTAACCTCTCTTCAAGTGAAATTTGAGAATCTCAATGTAAAAGTAATTGGATCTTTTTTCTCTGAAAGCTGTTCTTTCCGAAAAGACAACAGTTGATAATAACTGATTGAATGACGTATTATCAGTTTATACTATTGACCCTTGTCTCCGACTTTTGATTCTCGAGTTACGTCACAGTATTATTTCTTACTTGTGGAAATCTTGTACTCTTTTTCATTAGAAAATTACCAAATTAAAAAAAAAAACATGTCGAGCAATTGTTAAGGAAAAGGCGAAAAAAATAAGCAAATTAATCATAAAGCTGCTAGCACTACTGTCCGTTTTTTAGTAAGTGATGGGCATCTGTGATATTTGTGATAGTAAAGAAAATGGTTATTTTTCCAGTGAAAGTACTTTGTATCAAATATAATTTTTTGATTTGTCAATTTTATATGATTAATTGGTTAACAAATATGTTTGCAATAGATGCATTTTATCTGGTATGAAATTGGTATAAAGGCTTGTGTGTGCCTATATAGGTCGGAGACCACATCCATCATAATTTCGCTGATTATTCTACAGATGTTAAAGCGAGAAGTCTTATAAGCATTTGTATTGGAACTTAAAAAAATATATAGTAACGAACACCAATTTTAACACGAAAGCATTGAATTTGAAGCTTAAATTTGTAACATAACTTTTAATAATTTTATCATATCTTCATATTCAGAAAACAAAAAATATGAGACTGACTTTCGAACTCCAAGTTATTTACGAAGACTCAGTGCCTCATGACACTAAACCGCCGTCGTCACAAGCACTTCTTGTAGCGAATCTCGGTTAATTTTTTGAACTATTTCTGGAAGTTCTTTGTTTTTTGTGAAATAAGTGCTCATGCTTCTGTTACGAATTCTTGCGAACAGAAGGATAGGAAACTAATTCAACCTGTGATTACCCGAAATCGGACACTCATAAATAAACTTACCATCTTAGAAATAACCAACCCACCCTCGTTCATTCACTTCCAGAGAATGTTTTCTGATATTTTGTTATTGATTTTTGACCTACTAACAGCCTAAATAGATTTTCGTTAATAAATATATTATGATTGCATGCGTATTACTGACGCGATGTCACTCAATTATCATAGACATTTCTATTTCATTATTTGTGTAATAATATGTGATCTCTTTCTATTGTAAAGATAACCTATACATATAGTGAAATAAATTTTCTTATATTGCACTTTAAGTAATTTAATAAAATTCATTCTTCAAAATTCAACTGTCAATAAACAACTATATAATACGATAATCTGGACTTGTCATAATGTTATGAAATCGAGCTTCAACGAATGCGAAAATTTTCCTTTCCTCGACGCGGTCTTGCATGTGAAGTGTTTACAGTTGAGAAGATATCTTCCGAATCTTGTAAACAGACAGTTTCTCATTCATACTCAATTTGCAAGTAATGGTATAACAGCTCGCACATTAAGAAAGACCCTTGTAGCTGTGTGATAGGCGTACTCCAATATCTACATTTATTGCCGTGATTATAGCAACAGCTATTACATACATTGTTATATATACAAAGCAAATTTCTCCTAAATTATTCGTTATAAACTTCAGAATTTCACAGACTAATAGTTTTGGTGCCACACATAGTAATCACAATTCACTGAACGGGACGTATGGATTACAGACGCAAGTGAAACTGCATTCTGTTTCCCAGATAACTTTGTATGAAAAACGAAAAATGCTCAACACCACCATTTCTCAATAAACCATCGCAACTGTACCCGCCAATTGTGTATATATTACAGTGTGGTACGGACCATATGATAACAGCAAACTGTACCTATGGAAACATCGTTTTCGCATGTGTTATCAATTCAATCATGAAACACAAATAACCTAACGCTTTAATAGACGATATATAGAGAGAAAGTTAGCACGAAAGCTCTCACGTCCTAAGTATAACGAATTCAAGTATCAGCAGTAAGCGGACAAACAAAATAAAAAAAATCCTTTGCCTTAGCAATCAGACAACAAGCTTTATTAAGTTATGTGGTGAAATTTTGATCAGCAAACTTGCAAAATGTCATAAGATATGTGATTAGGTTTATATAACTAGAGACAGAAATTATTGCTTATCATTACTGTAACGAGTAATGTGAAACAATCGAATGCATGTATAAACAAAATGACCCTCTACCCTAAAGATGACCAAAATTTACAACACACGATGTGTAGACCAAGATGAAATATTGCCTTGTCTGTAGTAATAAAATACTATTAATAAGAAAGAAAAATAGAAAACAATCTGAAATTAGACAAGGGTGAAAGATAACCTAGCAAAATTCACACGTGCAAAGCCTACATAAAAAATTTCTCTTAAAGTACAGCGAACAGTATTAATTAGGATTATAGTTACAATAACGGAAAAGTGTTGCATGAGCCTATTTGAATGTTATTTAGTCCTGAAGTCGGTATTAGCATAGAAGAATATATGGGGATTTTATTCCATTCAAAATATATGAAAATATCTCGTTTGAAATTCGATGTTCAGTTAGCACAAAATAAAGAACACTGCAATTGTTAAGTGTGTATCTTTAAGATATATTTTAGATGTATGCCAGAAATGGTCTACTTATGTTATTCTTAAACACACGTAAATAGTAAATTCATTCATGACCAATCACAGCAAAGAAAATGCTCATTACACATGCATGGAAATTATTAAATAATGATACGTATACCGACTTGATTGATTGATTTTGAGTTTTACGTCCTGTTCAGCAGCGAGGCTATATGAAACGTGGACCTACTGATTACCGTGGAATCCGAAGCACATGAGCTCCCGCCGGGAATCGAACCCGGGTCTCCCGCGCCAAAGGCGCGTACGATAACCGCTTAGCCACGGAGGAGCTCCGTATACCGACTTAACATAATAAATTAGGTTCACTAATTGGTTAGCAGAGTCGCTGCAACAAATACAAAAGAAAAGTCATACACAGAAATCTTTACCAGATATACATACTAATTATTGTATACAGTTAAGAACATAATTTGCAGCCACTGTTATCACGTAAATATCACATAATGCCCTCCTTAACAAAGAATGTTTGTGGTATCCAAAAACAAGACACAGAAAACTGCCTTACAGCCTGCAGCATTCTTTTCGTACAATCATTTTTTTCTTTTCGTACGAATCTTATCAAACAGAAATCAATAGGTAGTACAGTACTATAAATTAAGTGGTTCAATTTATTTCCCAGTGACAAGTATTAAAATTAACTTTTGCTTGATGTCGGAAAATGAGATTAACAACAATTTCCCCCTTCAATGCCATAAACCCAGTCTTATATTACCATTTTCTGAGAATTGGGAATAAAATATCACAAACTGTTTGCCTTACGCTCCTTATCCTACCAATAAGAAAGCTTTCTTTCTTTTTATTTTTGTTTGTCCGCTTGTAAAGAAACTGATCTTATAACAAACGTGATCAATAAGTACATGGTAACGAGTTAAGAATAGTATCATCACAAATATAAACGTGAGTAATACTACTACTATTTTAATAATAATAATAATAATAATAATAATAATAATAATAATAATAATAATAATAATAATAATAATGACAATATAACAAGCTGAAAAAGATAAAATATGTGTAGAAAATGATATAGAGAAGAGTGTACTTTAAAACAGAAAAATGCAAATGCAATGTAAAGAGTATACTATTATTTACAAAAATTTAATTGTAAAAATTAATATTGAAGAAACTAAAAATTTGAAAATCCACAATTCTTCAGTAATAAATAAATTATTAGAATTGAGATTCACACAAAACACATTACAGACCCAGAGTACACAACGATGTATTGCAATTCTGCATAATGTACAAGTCTCGTATGCAAAGCTGTACAAAATATATAATGGTGAATTTTAAAACATTCCTGTCCTGAATAAAATAATAACAAATAGAAAGTATATAACACCTATATTTAGCACAATTAGCCAGCATCCTTCCAAGGAAAGACGATTGGAGCGGGCACATCTTGCGAACAAATTATTTTCTTCATACCGCCATACAAAGAATGGTGGAAGGGAAGAAAAAAAGAAGTGATCGATGACTTGAAAAATATAATAAAATATTGGGAGTTAAAGGAGGAAGCTGAAGATTGAGAAACGTGGAAGAAACATTTCCAGGTTTAAGCGGAAAATAAATAAAAAAAAATGAAAGAAAATTAGAATACACCACTCTAGTCCCAGGGCTGCCAAAAGGCAGAATAAATAATAATAATAAGTGAATGAGTTGGTTTTGAGTTTAACGTCCATTCTGTTGAGTATTGAAGAGTGGGAAATGTAAGATTAGACAACAAATGACTAGTTTACTAACGCTAGGTACGTTTAGTAGTAAGAAAGAAAGAAAGAAATGCATTTACCTGTCGTTATACTGAATTTGATTGCAATGGTAAGTTAGATTCATATTACGATAGCTTGTGATTTGAAGATAAGAGTATGGCATTATTCGTCAGCGTATTTAGATTATGTCCAAGTTTATTAACTGAATAAATAAGATAAGTGATTAATAAGAATTCATGATAATTACTTGTAGTAATTTAGCTACTCCGATTTAGCAGCTGATCAGTGCAACTAGCTGCTCCCAATCTTTGATAGTCCTATTCTACATTTCATCACATTTCAGGAGCGAGGCTATATGAGACGTTGACCTACAGAATAACGCGGAGTACGAACCACATAAGCACTCGCCGGCAATTGAAACTGGGTCTCCTATGCCGCAAGCGGGTACGCTGACCGCTTAACCACATAGGAACTCCCTACTCACAATAATAATCACTAACAAAATGTGTTCTAGTTGTGAAGTTTACTATCTGCACTTAAAGAAAAGTACTTATCACGGATGGAACCTATAACGTAAGTACTGCGTTCAATTTAGATGTTTCACACGGTCAATTATTTAATAGTGAATCCACAAAAGTCCCATCTACAAAATACAAATAACAAACATTTTCAGAGTGTAGCTTAAAAAATCCCAGTGAAAGGAGTACGAGGTTTGCACCTGAAATATTTATAATAAAATTAACAAAGGCTATTATTCATCATGCCTGGAATGTGCAAGGTCCCTACTGTGTTACTATTGAACACTTTAGTTTTTAATATCAGTTAGACATAAAGATACCAGAAAATTGTCCAATACATTCCATATTTAAAATTAAAGAACAAACAAAAATTCGTAAATCCCGTTGTAATACAAATGAAATAATGAACATTTAAAGGACACTCTGTAAGAATTCTGAAGCTTAATAAAATAAATTAGTATTCTGAATTTGTACGAAATATACCTAAAATCTACGTAACACCCTTTAGCTTTTAGGTCAATATAATTTTTTGAAAATATCTAAGTTTACATGATATGAAGCGCTCTGGATATTTTAGGTGATTTGAGTATCCAAGAAGGTGCAATACAAATTTCTCCCGTGTTACATTCACCAATACCCATCACAATCCACTAAGGCTACTATTTACTTCAACCTTCTATGAACTAATATGACCTATCACTGTTCGCAACCACTGTGGTCCAACGTTACCTACTCGGATCGATGTCCAACACCACTTGTAGAGAAAGAGCATATACACGATAACATTCCTCATGTGTCTTTTATTTCGTTAATATATGATTGAATTCAATTTTATGTGGTGAAAGGAAGAAAACACATGAAACGCTTACAATTTGTTATTAATCGGAGTGTGAATCCCAACACTTAATAACTCAAACGTCCGCTTTCCTCCACCGTAAAAGTAGATGAGGTCATAACGATATAAGCAGGGTCGCATATTGAGTATAGGAAGCCTACACGCAGGAGAGACAAAACTGCCTAAAGAGAAGTTCTAGTGATGGTAAGATTAGAAAGCATTTGCTACATATTTCAAACACTGTAGTTGAAAGTTTTATATATTTCCATTCTTCATGGTTCCATTTTTTCATCTCATCTTCTGCCAAAATCCTCGGCTCTAACTCGTGCGCTACGCATTAATCTCTGGTAAACTTGTTAGTATAAGCTTTGCCACGAAAGAAGTTTGCAGATAATCCCTATATATTTTTCATAATTTTGAACTAAGCAAAACTAATATTCTTTCCGTGTACAAGAGAACACAAACAAACATTCCGTTATCTAATTACACATTAATCTACTTCTAGTAAATAACGGTTCAACTGACTCTCAAGGAACAGATATCCAACAAACGTTCTTAAAAATACAACTCAATTCCTAATTTACATAACTTAAAACTGAGTTACTGAATTTCCTGCTACAGATCATTCAAACAATTTAATAATTATTTAATGAACGGACTACAGCACACATCCTAATATCATGTTTTCCTGCTCTTCCATTAAACAATTATAGAGCACAGCCCACAAATGTCTCTTATTAAACGATGTTGTAACGAATCATCATATAACATGGAATATAATATCCTAAAGTTATAACTTGATATTTCGTTACAGAAAAAGTATTAGTTTCTTGGTCTAAGTAGAATGAAGTATCGAAGCAAAGTATTCGTTTGGAAAAATCGAAGCAGCAGAATTAAAAAGCAGGAGTTGACCATTCTATTAATAACCACGCTAGACCCGTAACAAGGTCAGTGTTGAAAAAACCGACGAAAGCTTTCTTTAAGGAAAATAATATTTTGCCGGCAAATGACACACAAGTAGCAAGAAAAGCCCTTCATCTATAACCTTTGCCCGGATACACCGTCATATGATTAGGCCCGCCATCATAAGATATAAACTTCTGAACCACGAAGCTTTACCAGTGAAGTCAATTAAGCCATATTTTAAAATATTTGCAAAATTTGTGGTTGGCCTAGTTTGTGATAAGACATGCATGAATATTAGAACAATCACAATACGTGAAATATTTTCGTAACGTTAACAATAAAAAGTGAACTCAATAATTTCTTTGTGTGATCCCGGTTCGGAATTATTTATTAGGGTGTTCTGTTATAATACAAAAATTTGAGCTTTTGTTATGACAACATTTTCAGAGGAGAAATGTGTTGATTCCTATAATAGAAAACATATTACCAAAATTTCTGCCCCCACACCTTTCCCATATAAAAAAAATAAAAACACTTTCTATTGCACTTAGTATTTTAAAAGACTCGTATTAAGTAGTCCTGAGACCTGACAACAGTTTATATCTTGTCTAAAGTATTACTGATTCTTGTACTCGCGAGCAACGTATTATATAAAGAACTGCTCTTTACTTTGCTAAGAACACTGTCAATACTCAACCCTCACCATCTACGCTTGATATAAGAAAGGGGTTTACAGTATATTACTGTTACGTTTGGATTTTATTTCACTGTTGAACTGTCTCACCTCTTACAAACTAAGAAATAGGTTGCGTTCTTTTATGTATTCAAATTTTTGCGATACATTAACGAAGTTTATGGTAAACAAAAAAGGAATTTTTAACGAAGTATTGGACTTGTTGAAAAGAAGTATTTAAACCAAACTTAACTGATGAAAAAAAAAAGTTTAAACGTACCTGAGGCCCTGAGCACTATTCCATGTTTCACGATTATTTTCTTGCACGTCCTTTTCGTGATTGTTTCTGTCTCGAATACTGACAGACATATGGTTACTTGAATCTTTCGTGTTGTGTGCAAAATCCGAGAAATTTGGCTTGATGTTACTGTGACAACGTTTGGCATTTAGAAGTACAACAGCAGGTGATAAACGCTTGACCAAACATACTGCTTTCGAAGTAAGTTTCCAATCTGATGTTATTTCTTCCTCATTTCTCTCTAAAGAGATATTCTGTGCTTCCTTAGCACTTTCTCGTTCCTTACATTCCAAGCTTACTGTAAGATCTTTAAAATCGTAACTGTTACTAGTACATTGTTTATAATTGCATTCTTCAAATGACTCGTTTTCTGTTTTTATTTCAACTCTAATAGGAATGTTCTCTCTTTCCATTTCAATTTTATCAAAAGCAAAGCTGAAATGATGAGAATCCATTTCGCTAACATAAAAATTGTTCAGCAGGGAGGTATAAAACCTTCAGCAATCAATGTTTAAGAAAAAGAAACAAATCTGAAAGTAATAAGAAAAATATTCGTTTTAACAGAACTGGTAAACAAGCAGGGAAGACAGCGGAAAATAGCACTTGAGATTAAACTAATGGTGGAAATTATTTGGCATCAGACTAGGGATGCAAAAGGTATTAAAACCAATATTTTAAAATATCCGAAATTTCGCTACCACTCATACTAAAATGTCGAAATGCTGAAAATATCCAATTTTTTAAATTTATTTTCTCTGTTCTTAAAGCAAAACTTAATCTCTATATCTTTTCCTTTGCATAAGGTATATTATAGTGCTATATTATCTTTAATCTATATTATTATATTTTTGTTATACATAAGTACAAGTTATTGCAATACAATTCTTACTATTTTTTTTTTCTTTTTATTTTTGCACGAGGGTAGAAGACGCCGGAACTAAACTTTTCTCTACTATATTACTAGATTATACTTCTTAAACAAAATATGAAAATCAATGTGATACAAATATTCTACTTTAAAATATATAACAATTTTAAGACTAGTGTAATATTTTAAAGATCAATTTCTTTGTTCTCTCCAGCCATTCGCCTTTACTCAAATACATGTAGTGCTAACAATTTCTAGATAAATTTATTTTGTTGTCGTACTTAATGTTTTAATTTCTTTCTTTTGCCTTTTTTTTATAGGTATTTTCAAATTTTCAGTACTTTTCACATGATTCTGTTTCATTTCATTTGTTATATAGTAATTTATTGTATTTCTTGATTTATTTGTTGTACTTGTATTTAGCGTCCATTTTAGTACAATGTTATATGGAACATCGAGCTACTGGTTAATGTTGGATCCTAAAAACTTGAGCTGCTACCAGAACTAAAGCTGTCTTTTGCGCGGCAGGCACACAACCTAAACACAAAGCAGCTCTAATATCCGGAGTAATGGGACATATCCTCAATGTTCTTATAGCCTAGTGCATACCTATCTTAAATTAAGGCAAGAGAAAATGTATTACGAGCGTAGTTATACGGTATATTTTACAGAACTGAAGCATCTCAAAAAAAGAAATCCGCATGTATCGTACTTTTGTGCCGTAATGATGTTTTTCGATACTCAAAACATTAAAATCAATATCACCAAATGTTCACACCAAACGGTCCTATTGGCTTATATGCTAACGACAAATTTAATCTATTTTGAAATAAAGTAAAATAAAGGTACGAGGAAACTATTTTACCATTCTCAACCAAATTAAAAAATAAATTATTTTACTAAGATAAACGCGTGTTCATATTAATAGGAGTTTACGATTTAAATGCTTAACTTACTTATTTCAATGCAGCGAAGAGTCATTTTTCTACCTTACAAATAAACAATACTATACTATTTGCCTCCTCTTTCATAAATATTGGTTTGTTAGATATAATTTTTCGTACTATTTTTTATAACTCTCAGACAATCCCCTCCTATACCGCCAAAGGAAATTCCCGTACGACAGTGAAAGCCTCCGCAAGTGGCTACTGAACAGGCCCGAAGAGATTTACCGATAGAACAAAACTAGGGTTACCAATGCTTTCCCAATACTTGTTTCATCCTCACGGAGAAATCTTCTTATAACTGCTATAGTTAATTACTCGAAAGACATATTAATAGTATGAGTGTTAACCATATATATATGACGAATTCATGAACCCAGAGTTCTTAAGGCGGAAAATTAAATAAAAAATAAATAAATATATATATATGGAAGGACCAAACATACGGAATCTGTGATCATGTATAAAGGTATGTTTCACATAGAAATTTCTTTTGCTTCTCTTCATACTTTTACGGAGTTATCAATCTTGCATTGTGCCCAAAATTTTATAGAAGGTAATTTTGTTTCTACATAACGAGACAATGCTCCTAACTGTTTTGTTACTGTTCTTACCAAATAACCATGTGCATGTTGTATGTTGTCTTACGGCAAAAATGGGAATGATATACTATTCCTAAATTTGGAAGAGGAATTAAGCATAATTGCCGGTAAAGTTTTTGATGCAGAGATATTTCACACGTGTCAATGGCTTTAGTCAATTTCTACATACAAGCGGCAAACTAATCCTTTTGAATTTAGAAAAATTACTTGTGAGAGACTGATTGTGCAAAGGAGGAGACCCAAGCGGCAAACTTTGATAGTTACGCAGTCACTACACTGATCTCAGAAAAACACATTTTACACAAAATTCCACCACAAAAGTCGATATCCGTTAAAAAAAAATCACTTCAAAGTAATTCATCTATAAAAAGTTCACTTCACAAATCTTTCGAATGTAATGGAGTGAGAATGCGGACATGTTCACGTGACAAACAACTATAAATAAACACTACAAATAAATATAGTGCTCGTGCTTCCTTTTTGAACGCATCTAGTTAAAAGTTCTAGTTTGGGAACTTTAAATGGTACATAAAAGTAATGTACTGTCCAATATTGCCATATTCTTACAGTGTCAAATATTATACAACAAAATAAAGAGGAAAAGCCAAACTTTTCAGTGATTTTTTTTTTAACTGCTAGGATTCGATATCTATTTGTTTTAATGTAGGAAATGTCTCTGTTTAGATTAAGGGAGCTAAATGTTTAGAATTTAACCTAACCTAAAATTACCAGAAATAAACGAAATTGTAACTCTTTTCGATTTTACGAAAAGACTGGCCTCCAGCAATTGAGCATCACCTAACAAAAAAAGCCAGTATTCTTGGAAATGCCTTTCTCATGTTTTCACTATTATCGCAGCACACGCAAAAATAGCAGAGTAGCCAATAATCCTGCTCCTACGTACGAACAACCGAGTTGTCGCGTGCCTCCACCAGTTTCGCAGTGCAGACTTAGTTACACAGCATTCGTGCTATTTTGTGGCCACTTACCTCAAGTTCGTTTGTCTTTTGCAATGCAACATTTTTTAAATTCAAGCTGGTATTCTCACGAAAATCGTGAAATAATAAATTGTTTAACAACTATTTCTGGTGTATCCCGTGAATTTCACATATGGAATATACTACTTAACATATTGCCATGTGGCCTAGCGAAAATTATTCTCGGGGACAATGTGGATCGGTAGAAGAACGAAAACATTTCGTGAAACACTAATCTGATTTATAAATATATATAAAGTTGCAGGATTACTTTCGGTGCAACACTCGAAATAACTGTTGAGAAAATCTACTTCATGTACTAATTTCCTGCTTATTGTCCCCTAAAAGATTTGCTGTGAAAATATCTCACTCGCAAAAGACCAAATTCAAGGAGGCCACCAGAAGTAATTGTTGAAAAATTACATTTTAAGATATGCACTTAAATACGGTTTCCGAATCAATGTACTAAAAACTACAATACAAAAATTAGAAACTAACCTATGCTATATGGCCTTTCAAAACACGAATGCTACGTAAGCGAGTCAGGGCAGCGCGCACCCGGAAAGCTGGCGTGGCAGCGCAGGTGTGTATGAAATGAACAAGTGAGTATACGCTTAAGAGAAGATAGTGAAAAAAAACGGGTTTTGTCAATTATACGAGCTTCAACAACACTTGTCATAGTTTCTTCTGTCCATTGTGGAGAATACATCATCGGTGGAAAATAACATCGTTGCAGTTTTACTATACGGATCCAGATTGTAAAACGTACAGAAAAATTTGGGCTAGTCTCTAATTTGCCCATTTTATGTTGAGAACAGAACTGAACCACCCCTGCGGGGCTCCGAACCCGTTCCTACTACTACTACTTACATCGTGGATGAGCATAGTAAAATTGCACGATAACATCTAATAGTGTCATTTTTCATACCAACTTACTTATTTTATGGGTAGTAAAGCACTTCTAATGCTTTCGGATTAAGTGCCGTATCGCCGGACCAATTTTAGGATATTTACCTGGTCAATTGGAGAATTTATTTAAGTTTATGAGAAAGAATGAGTACAAGGGAGGTAAGGGAAATAGTAAAAGTTAAGAGTGACTGTATTTGTTGATTGTTTTTGATGCTGTTAGCGGCACTGTATATGGAGGCGGATGAAGTATTTCGCGGAGGTACACTTGTTTTATTATACAGATCCAAAAATTGTAAAATGTACAGAAAAAAATCGCAAGTCTTTAGTTTGCCCATTTCATCTCGAGAACAGAACCCAACCAAACCCTGCTGGGCTTCTAACCCGTTGTTATACTTATACTATGGATCTGTATTAAAGTAACATTGCACGCCTAATGTAACGTAATCTAGCGAAACTTAATGTAATCCAACAAAATAGGGAATAATTTAGTTTCCTGGGGTGGGGTATAATCAGCAACGAAACATATACAATCTATATATCAATCGATTCAGCTTGACAAAACAAATCAATCGATACCAAATTTAACTACTTCCGGTCTACTGAACCTAATTTTTTCCGGGGTTGGGGTATAATCAGCAACCAAATATAACAAATTATATATCAATTTATTCAGCTTGACAAAACAAATCGATCAATATCAAATTTAACTACTTCCGGTTTACTGAGCCTTATTTAGTTTCTGGGGGTAGGGTATAATCAGCAACGAAACATATACAATCTATATATCAATCAATTCAGCTTGACAAAGCAAATCGATCGATACCAAATTTGTCTACTTCCGTTTAACCACTTCCGGTTTACTGAGCCTAATTTAGTTTCCGGGGGTGGGGTATAATCAGCGACGAGACATATACAATCTATATATCAAACGATTCAGCTTGACAAAACAAATCGATCGATATCAAATTTAATTACTTCCGGTTAACCACTTCCGGTTTACTGAGCCTAATTTAGTTTCCGGGCTCGGGTTATGGAAATGTCAAAATTAAATAAAATTCTTTCAATAAAGCGGATACTTCCAAATATCTACTATAACAGCACAAGATGTGCTAGGCATGAGCCATTAGTTGTCTCAGCTAGTTTTTACGTACCCGGCACTTGCTACATAGGGTATTCATATGTTAAGTATGTACTTCAGTTAGGTAAAGTTTTAGGTGCTTGTTACACCTAATTGATATTTGCGACTATGTACCACAAATGTAGCATTTATATACCTGGCTCAGTTTAGCACTGTGATAATCATTTGTTTTTATATCGTCACTTGGGACATATATCTTTCATATCATCATTTGCTCATGCGCAGTAACATGCAACGGTTTCTCGCGCTTTTTGCTCCACTTTCTGTTCTAGTACACAATCGCTTAGAAAGAAGTAGCAACAAATGCATGAAATTTTGGAGATAAATGTAGAAGAAAGAAATTACATAACTGATGAATAAAAATTAAGATGAATCTTTCATACATGTGTGAACAGTTAATTATTTACGTAATTAGGGATAAAGAATTGTATTTTTTAGATGCCAACAGTAGCTGATCATTTGAAAGTGAAAATGGAAGAACCATGAAATAAAGTAAAGAGAAGCGCGTCATTTTGTTATAAAATTACATGGCGAGCGGATTTTATCTGATCCCAAATGCTTATCGTCGAATATACAGTGTTACAATAGCACTCTGATTAGCCAAATTAAAAAGACCTCAAGGACTTATCCCTCTACAAGCAACATTTTCCCCATCGACTTCGTGGCCATGTCGGAAGAGAAAGCGCTTAGTAATCAAATAGTTGGTGGTTCACGCCCACCCTGAGGCACATTGTTTTACTTGGTTAAAGTGGTTTTTAGACTCACCTTAATGTAAACATATTACGCATATAGGCGATTTAACATATTTTGGATGAATAATTATGTGGTTCATTGATGCTTGCGGTATAGGCAACCTACTTGGAACATACTAGGTAAGTTTTCCAGGTACATATGAGGCATGTGCTTAGGGGCGGACATAAACTGAGACTATCATTGAAATCCAAGTGGTTTCTCTCTCACAAGTACAAAAGGCACATACTGGGCACATTTCCATGTACCTGGGGGAACATGATAGGCATATGCCTGCTATATAATTGTGCTGTTAGGGTAGGATCAATATTAACAGACCAAATCGATATCTACGAAGAAATAAGATCTCGATTGAAAGCAGGGAATTTCTGTTATTATTCAGATCAGAATCTTTTATCTTCAAGAATTCTGTCGTACATTTTGAAGCTTAACATCTACAAAACGATAACCATCCCTGTTGTACTGTATGGTTTTGAAACTGGTCGCTTACTCTGAGAGAAGAACACAGACTGAGAGTATTGGAGAAAAAAATCCCTATGTGAATATTCGGTCCCAAGAACGACAGGAGTATAAAGTAGAAACTGGATCCTGTTGCCTAAGGAGAGAAGTGAATGGAGAGTTTTTGTGAATGCAGCATTCAAACTTCAGCCTCTATAGTCCATAGAGTTAGCGGGCCTTTTTGCTTAAGAACAAAACAGAAACATGAAAAAGCATAACATGAACAGAGAACATTAAGAATTTCGATGTTTTTATTCAGGTTATGTAGTTACATCTACGTGAAGTTAGCCCTTGCTTTCAAATTTCGATTCGATACCAAAATCTTTTGTTATTTATTGTTTTAAAGAAAAACTTGTTTGTTTCGAAAAAATAAAGAGATCTTTACAAAATAAAGTTGAGGGGGAAGGATAACTTTTCACTGACCCTGTACTTTCAAATATCGATTCGAAATCGAAGCCAATAATTTGTGTTTCGTTTGATATTGGTTGTATTGAAGAAGAAAAGTTTCAAAAAAAAAAAAAAAAAAAACGTAAGGGTTACAAAATACAGTTGGGAGAGCACCTTCACACTGGCCCCTCTTACTTTCAAATTTTGATTCGAAAACGAAGTCAAGAGTTTTTTTTCGTTTGTTATTGATTGTTTTGAAGTAAAAATCGTTTGTTTCGAAAAACGTAATGAGATATTTATCTAATGATCGAGGGAGTACCGAGGCAACTTCACACTGGCCTGTCCAATACTTTCAAATTTTGCTTTAAAAGTAAAGCCAATCATTTGTTTTCTGTTTCGTATTAATTGATTTGAAGAAAAAATAGATTGTTTCGAAAATAGTAAGAAGATATTTACAAAATAAAGTTGAGATGTGGCCAAATTTAGCCAGGTCCTTATACTTACAAATTTCGATTGAAAACCAAAATCAATTGTTTGATGTTCTATTATTGATTATTTTTAAGAAAAACAGTTTTCGAAAAACATAAAAAGTGTTTACAAAAGAAATGGGTGATGAAACTTCACACTGTAAAAAATCGTGTTATTTCAACGACATGCCTATGTGTTAACACGATCGTGTTAAAATATAACACAAACAAGTTGTTAGAATAACTCACTCTCCATTTGGAGTTGTGTAAAATGCCGGCAGCTGAAATGACACACAGCCTGTGTGCTAAATTAACACAAGTGTAGAATCATCGGTGTTGTTTTCTGCGTGATTGCCAAGCCAATCATTTGTTTTCTGTTCCATATTAATTGATTTGAAGAAAAAAATAGCTTGTTTCGAAAATAGTAAGAAGATATTTACAAAATAAAGTTGAGATGTGGCCAAATTTAGCCAGACCCCTATACTTACAAATTACGATTGAAAACCAAAATCAATTGTTTGATGTTCGATTGTTGATTATTTTGAAGAATAAACAGTTTTCGAAAAACATAAAAAGTGTTTACAAAAGAAATGGGTGATGAAACTTCACATTATAAAAAATCGCTGTGTTATTTCAACGACATGCCTATGTGTGAACACGATTGTGTTAAAATATAACACAAAACAGTGGTTAGCATAACTCACTCTCCATTTGGAGTTGTGTGTCAAATGCCGGTAGTTGAAATGACACACAACATCTAATTATAAAGGCTTATGAATTGAAGCTACAAACAAACACAATAGAAAGAAATACTTAAACAAATCCATGTATAAGCAAAATTTCAAAATACAAACCGCGCGATGTGTTTTCAATTGTTTTACATAATGTTTCTGAAGAAATCCTAATAGTACAAGATGTGTTAGGCATGTGCCATTTAAGTGTTCTAAATTCATCTCCCACATTTGATGCATTTATTGCTTCTTTTTCTAAACGATTGTGTACTAGCAGCAACAAACGCATCAACTTTATTACATGGCAACTGTCGCCGATAATTTGAAAATGAATATGATAGAACTATAAAATAAAGTAAATAGACAGTCATCATTTTGTTATAAAATTATGTATACATGGCGAGCAGATTTTATCTTATCCCGAACGGTTATCGTCGAATATACGCGGCTTAAGGGGTCAGACTACTAAATATTTTTGAAAAACTATTATTTTTGTCTTTTGCCCGTTATTCGTAAGTAGAAAGAGGTAATAAAACGTAACTTACCACAGTAATAGATAATGTTATTCTACACCCGAAAATACGAATCTGAAAATTTTTCAGTGTTGCCATCCATAGAAATTACAGTGTGACCAGAATTTGAATTACTCAAAAATCTATGTAAAACAGTGATTAGAAAAATGAACTCAACGGTAATTGATGACTTATCATGCTGTCTATGTTCCTTGTTTACTACTTTTTAAATAATGTTTCTATTTATTTTTAATTACTTATTTATCTTGTAGGGGAGAGTCGTATAGTATCGGACGTCGGCTAGTATCGGACGATATTCGTTTCTGATAATTGGGCTATAACTGTCAACGCTGCCTATGACGTGTTCGTAGCCTCAAACGAGACAAAGTATTTGACGCCGTTGTGGATTAATTGAATGCGTCGTTTGGAAGCAGCAACATCGTATGTGTTTTCGTTGTGATTTTCCAGTGCCGAAGTTAACTTTGTGAAACTGTAGCGTACAGCTGGGTAAGTAGATAATCGCATAAACATATTTTAACAACGTGATGTCATCTTGCGAATATGTACATGAAGTAATGTTCGTGTAATTTTACTTCATTTGATTTGGCAAAATATTTTCTTGGTCTATGTCAGTCGGGTAGTATCGGACAAGGCATTGGCGGCCAGTACCGGACACACCGATGAGAGAATTTTGGCGCCAATGCTTATGGTGTTTTTTCAGCTAAACATGGGGAAAACAAGAGGAAAATGGACGGAAGAGAATATGAAGTTAGCCATAGATGTCGTCAAAAGTGGACTTAGATTTTGATCGTGATATGACAGAAGCAGAAAATGATCATCCACGCCAATCCCAATCCGCCAGCACACCGCCAGGACATCATCATACTGAAGCAAGACAGGCCGATGTAGATGTCTCAGATATTCCTTTAACGTCTGGGCCTAGTACACCTCGTCAAATCTCGATCTTGTCTGGAAGACATATCTCCACTTCCAGGTGAAAAAAAAAATTGAACGTGAGGAAACAACGTGGAGAACATAGTGAAATTCTCACTTCAAGTCCCTTTAAAAACACACTAGAAGAAAGAAGGAGACGCATGGCTACAACAGCTAAAAGTGGTATAACCTCTGCGAGAAAAGGATACTTAAAACGAAAACCTGACATGGAAAATGGTGAGCATTTTTAATCGGCAAATAAATCATAGTTTTTAAATCCTAAAAATGAAGAAAATACTGTATATTTGGTCTGTGGAGAAAATTTCCAGGAAGACTGGATTCAGTGCAACTTTTGCTATCGATGGGCCAACGAAAATTGTGCCGATCTTGGAGGAGATTCTTTATTTTACAAGCGTGATGTAAGTAAGTAAGGTAAAACATGTAAGTAAGGCGAAAATCTCATGAAAGTGAGAGTGTGTCATGGTGTCCGATATAGGCCTCCAATGTTTCATGTAGTGCAAATTTTAATGTTTCAGAAAAATGTACATTATTACTCAGTTATTGTATGTTGTAAGTTCGTGGTATAATGTAATTGTTCAGCAAGGAATAAAGATTTCAGAAACGTATTACCAATTTATATTCCGCCAAACACTTAGCAAATAATTGTAACAGAGCTATCTATGACGATACTACCCGACTCTCCCCTAATAATTTATAAAAGGTTTATAAAATAAATCGAAATATTATTTGAAAAGTAGTAAACAAGGAACATAGACAGCATGATAAGTCACCAATTACCGTTGAGTTCATTTTTCTAATCGCTGTTTTTACATAGATTTTTGAGTAATTCAAATTCTGGTCAAACTGTAATTTCTATGGATGTCAACACTGAAAATTCTTCCGATTCGTATTTTGGAGTGTAGAATAACATTATCTATTGTTGTGGTAAGTTACATTTTATTACCTCTTTCCACTTACGAAAAACGGGTAAAAGAAAATATATCAGTTTTTTAAAAATATTTAGTAGTCTGCAGCCTTAAGGGAGCAATCTGATTAGCTAAATTCAAAAGACCTCAACAATTTATCCCTCTACAAGCGACGCCATCGCCTTCGTGGCCTAGTCGAAAGAGCACGCGGCTAGTAATTGAAAGGTAGGTGATTCGTGCTCCCTTCCACCGCTGGAGTACATTTTTTTTTTTACTTGTTTAAAATGTTCTTTTAGGCAGCATAATGTAAACACATTACGCATACAGGCGATTTAACATATTTTGGGGGACTAATTTTGTGGTTTATTAACGCTTACGGCATGGCTCAATACCGGTTGTGTGTTAAAGACTAACACACCCACCAGTGAACGCCAACACTGCGGCTTATGTGTTGAACTAACACCGTATAGTTGTAGCCACGCTGGAACCACTGCCCTCTGTTAAAATTGAGTTGAATTAACACAACCATTTTTACTGTGCACACTGGCAACACCATCATATTTCAAATCAAAGGAAAAGCTAATTATTTGTTATTGGTTATTTTGAAGAGATTTTTTTTTTGTTTGAAAAAATAGAAAGAGAGACTTATCGGTTGTTGATTGTTTTGAAGATAAAAATCCCTTTTCCAAACAAACAAAAAAGAAAAAGAAATACGTTTGAAGATATATTTGGTGGTCAACTTCACACTGGTCATCACGCTACTTCTTTGGATTTAGATTTCGATTCAAAACTCAACCAAATTGTTGATTTTTCCTTTCTAAATCAGTGGATTCAAGAGAAAATATTTTGTTTCGAAAAAAACTTAAAGGTTATATAAAAATAAAAATTGGGTGAGCCAATACACACCGAAATTTCCATTTTTTTGTAATTTCAATAAAAACAATATATAAAATATTTCTTAAATGTTGACGTTGCCAAGAACGTGCTCATATTATTGCTTAACAGTTGTCCCCAAAACATTTGTTTCTTTGAAGGAACTTTCTTAGTTAATTTTACGAGATTTATATTTATTTAAAAGCATTTCTGACAAAAAATAAAATGAGATAAAACACAAAAAAAAGGGCGAAAGAAATAAAGCTAACCGGAAGAACTTAAAATTTGTGTCGATCGATTTGCTTGGTCAAGCTGAGTCAATTGATACACAAATTTTTCGTTGCTGATTATACCCCACAACCGGAAAATAATTAGGCTCAGTAAACCGGAGTTGGTTGTCCGGAAGTAGCTAAAATTGGTATCGATCGATTTGTTTTGTCAAGCTGAATCCATAGATATATAGATTGTATATGTTTCGTTGCTGATTTACCCCATCAGGATCCTGCCGCATACAGTCGGACAACTTGTCCATGCCGACCAGATGCCGGCGCCGGAACCGGTAGGATTGCCGTTGCCGGACACAGGCGTCTATCTGTGCGATTTTCGACCGCGATGAATAGTTGTCTTGCTGAGCAATCGGTAAACCGCCGGAAATGAGCATTAAATGTGCCGGCGCCGCCGTCGGGAAAATGCTTTGCCGAGCAGTCTGCAAATAGCAATAAAGGCGTAGTAAACTCACCGGCGCTGCCCTCGAAAAAAGGCCTGCATAAGGAGTCGGCAGAGGATCGGAAAGAGGCATTTCTGACTGCTTTGCTGACTCTTACGGTCAGCAACAGTCGGCAAATATTCAGTAAAGTTCATTTTATTTTACGATTTTCGACCGCTTGCCACCTCGGCAAAAGGTCGGCAACTTTGAACAAGTAGATCGTCGTGCCACCGCGGGCGGGTGCCGGCTGCCTCCGGCGGCCCGTCACCGTCGACGGTGGCAATCCCTCTTTTCGACCGCGACTTCCTGATGGGGTACCCACCCCCGGAAACTAAATTAGGATCAGTAAACTGGAAGTGGTTAACCGGAAGTAGTTAAATTTGGTATCAATCCATTTGCTTTATCAAGCTGAATCGATTGATATATAGATTGTATATGTTTCGTTGCTGATTATACCCCCCGGAAAGAAAATTAGGCTCAGTATACCTGAAGTAGTTAAATTTGATGTCGATCGATTTGTTTTGTCAAGCTGAATTGATTGATATGTAGATTGTATATGTTTCTTTGCTGATTATACCCTACCCCCGGAAACTAAATTAGGCTCAGTAAACCGGAAGTGGTTCACCGGAAGTAATTAAATTTGGTATCGATCGATTTGTTTCGTCAAGCTGAATCGATTGATATATAGATTGTATATGTTTCGTTGTTGATTAAACCCCCCCGGAAACTAAATTAGGCTCAGTAAACCGGAAGTAGTTAAATTTGATATTGATCGATTTGTTTTGTCAAGCTGAATTGGTTGATGTATAGACTGTATATGTTTCGAGCTGATTATACCCCACCCCCGGAAACTAAATTAGGCTCAGTAAACCAGAAGTAGTTAAATTTGATATCGATCGATTTGTTTTGTCAAGCTGAATCGATTGATATATAGATTGTATATGTTTCGTTGCTGATTATACCCCACTTCCGGAAACTAAATTATTTCCAGCGTTGCAGCTGAATCATCATCATAGGTATTCTGCCTTTACTGGCAGGTCACTTGCCGCAGCTGAGAAGCTTCCATGCTCCACGGTTCTCCGCTAACCTTTTCATCTTCGCGTATGATCTTTCTGTTTTAATATCATCCAATAATTGTAGTCTCCTTCGCCCCCTCCCTCTCTTTCCCGCCACCGGGACTCTAAATTGAAATCAAACAATATAGGATTAACATTGAAACAGTAATCGATAACTGATAACCCATCGTTCCTTGTTAGAGTAAAAATAAAATAAAATCAGAAACAAAACTTTTTTTTTCACTGCTAGACCTTCCTTAGCTCTATTTATAATTATGCTCTATTATTTAGAAATTCTTTCATGAAGCAAAGGCATAAAGTACCCATTCTTGCTTCTCTAAAAATTAAACTATAAAAGTGATGTCGTTTTATATACACTATTGAATGTTTTTTTTTACAGGCTAGCCTGACGGGCTAGCTGCCTTTCAGAGGGTTACGCCCTCTTTTAGGAACGAGACATGATGGTTAACTACGGAATGAGTATGTTAGATGGGCTAAGTGATTTTATACTTTATTAGCAACAACATTTACATAAATAAGTAATTTTGGAGGTGGAGACTTAAGGAACATTAATCCTTAACATTTGGTGCAGGTATATACACAAGGAAAATAAACATACAGTATATTTTAAACAAATAAACGATAACAAAAAGAATGATGATTAGGTATAGAATTCATGATATGTACAAGTATAGCAATGGGAGTGAAAGATGTGGTGAGGTGCATACACAGGACAACACGTGGATGATGTTAATTAGACAGATGAAGTTATCTTCAGCCTAGGGGCTACTCTAGGCAATGATGAAGACGAATGAGGCCCTTGTTAGTAAATAATGGTAATCACTGTGCTGGAAATGATGGGTGAATGAGAGGAAGATGTTCATGAATGACGTAATCTGTGATTATAAGTAAAGCAGGGTCTAACGGTGGTAGAGTATAGTGATATAATGTGAAGAGGAGCGAAAGTGGAGGATGATAATAACGGTGAGGTGTTGGGTGAAGTGCTAAATAACGCATTGTGTCCTGTAATAAAGGATGTCGTGTTTCGAAGCGTTTGGTGATAAATGTTAGCCGCAGCTTTTCTAGGTAATATTGTAAAGTCGGAAAAGTGATTTTGCGGTATAGATCCTGTGTAGGACTAGGCAGCTTAATGCGGAACGCTGTACGGAAAGCATGGCGTTCTAGAATTAAAAGTTTACTGTAGAACTTAGGGGTTGCAGCTATCCAAGCAGTAAATCCATAAGTAAGGACAGGTCGTAAGAATACCTTGTAGGTATTTAGGATGGTATGTGCTTTAAGGCCCCAGGTGGTACCAGTCAATCGTTTCAGGAGATTGAGTCTATTATAAGCTTTAGTGGTAATGGTTTTCAGGTGTTGCGACCAAGTAAGGTGGTGATCATAGGTAATTCCCAGATATGTGACAGTATTACTGATTTGAATAGGAACCCCATCAACGTACAGAGAGAGATTGCGTGGATTTCTGCGGACTTTGGAAGTTCTTCTGGGTGGTAGGAATATGATGGCTTGGGTTTTAGCTGCGTTGATAGTAAGCCGCCAAAGAGTGCACCAAGTGTGAAAGCGATTAATAGCAGTTTGTAACTTAATGTTGAGCTGCTGGATAGTTGCTCCAAGTGCGAGAAGGGCCGTGTCATCCGCATATTGGAAGAGATTGACCTGATCTGGCAGGCGGGGCATATCTGCTACATACAGAAGGTATAGTAAGGGAGACAAGGCTGACCCTTGTGGTACTCCAGAGAACAGAAAGATCGGATGTGACAAACTGCCTCGTACTGAGATATAGGTGATACGATTTGTAATGAAATTGTAAATGAGGCGAATGTAGGAGATAGGGAGCTGAAATTGCAGAAGTTTGTAGATGAGCCCATGGTGCCAGACTTTATCGAATGCTTTCTCCAAGTCAAATAAAACTAAACAGGAAGGATTAGCTGAATTATAGTAATGAGCGTTGTGAGTAGAAGTAGCTGATCATTTATAGAGAAAGCTGGACGAAAACCTGCTTGTGTGACTGGAAGTAGGCCGTGATCTGAGATGAAAAGATGTAATCGTTTAACTAGGATACGTTCCAAGATCTTGCTGAATGTGGATGTAAGTTGTATAGGCCTATAAGACGCAACATCCTGGGGAGGTTTATGTGGTTTGGGAAACATTAGCGTCTTAGATGTTTTCCAAGCTAAGGGAAAGAAGCCAGTTCGCAATATGAATGTATAGATATTCGCAAGAAGTAGTAATAGTGAAATAGGGCATTCCTTGATATGGCGATACGTCACGTTATCTAAGCCAGGGGCAGTATTTCGTTTATTATTGAGAACTTGAGAGATTTCATGAGTGGTGATTGGGGCGGAAACAGCAGTATTAGGAGGTAAAACATGAGTAGGATTGGGTTGTAGTTCTGGTGATGAAGTATTGAGTCTGTCTGCAGGGTGAGGTGTTTTCGCAAATGGCGGTGTGAAGATAACT
Source organism: Thermobia domestica (assembly GCF_964235325.1). NCBI lineage: Eukaryota > Metazoa > Arthropoda > Insecta > Zygentoma > Lepismatidae > Thermobia > Thermobia domestica. The sequence continues at coordinate 182,935,734 of NC_137467.1, read as the reverse complement.
TGTAGGTGATCTGCAAAGGCATTTGTTTTATCGCTATCGGTACTAACAGGTGTATCACCCAATAAAATGGGGTAGGGTGTATTAGAGAATTTTCCACAAAGCGCATTGAAGCGGGACCAGAATTTAGTAGGATGCGATGTTTCAGACAGGGTGTTGCATGTCTTTACCCAGCACCGGAGTTTATATGCTTTGATGTAATTGTGCACTGTACGTTGAAGTTGTTTGTGATGTCGGAGTGCTTCTGGGTTGCGAGTGTGGAGATATTCTCGATAGAGCTGACGTGAACGTTTGATCATGGAGAGATAGTGTGGCGGAAGTTTAGGCTGATATGGAACAGATTTCGTTGTTGGAATATACAAGTTGCTGGCCTCCTGGATTGCTGATGTAATGCGATCTACAGTCTGGTATAAATCGTCACATGTGGCCGGTTCTGTTATATCACTGGTGAGGTCTGAAATATGTGAACGATATTGATCCCATTTAGCTTTATCGTAACGTAAGCTCACTCGTACTGGTAAAGAGGAATGGGTTGTAGCTGAGTATGGTTTGTAAACAAGCTTGATTGGTGCATGATCACTACCAAGAAGATCAAGGATTTCTACAGTGCAATGTGAGATAAGATTTGTGGAGACAATGACTATGTCAGGCTTAGTGTTTGAGATTGGGCGTGTAGCTTGTGGAAGATCAACAATAACCCCAGTAGTGTGGGTTGTTATGAAGTTAATGAAATTTGTCCGGTCCCCATCGCTGCGGCTATGCATATTGAAATCGGCCATAATGATGTATCTGTTGAAACTATTGGAGATATACTGTACGAACTGCTGAGGTAATGGATGATTTGGTCTGATGTATATAGTTGCTAGGGTGATGATGACATTTTTGAAATAAACTGTGGCAAGGAGATATTCAGGAAGAGCTGTTGCTTTATACTGATGCTGGCGATAAGGGATGTGAGGTGAAATCCCTATGGCTACTCCCCCATTTGCTTGAAGTGCAGGTACAGGATTTGCAGAATGTAACATGGTATATCGTGGTAAACGGCAAGTACGAGAGTTTGTTAGAAATGTTTCATTGAGTAAGAATACTGTAACATGTTCCTCCAGAAGAAGCTGTTCAAATAAAACTTTGTGTTTTGGTAGTGATCGGATGTTCAGAAAGAGAAAAGTTAAAGCCATGATGTTAAACGAGTGAACTAGCATGTGATTTATGAAAATGAACAGTATTTCCGGAATAAGTAGCAGTAAAATTAACATGAAAAGTGGTTTTTGCTGCCAGAATGATTTGCTGTAGAATATGCGGCCTAATAAAGGGGTGGATGTTTTGCAAAGCTAGCGTTAGAAACGTCAATAGCTGATCTAAGGAAACAGGAGCGTCAATTGGATGTGGATGGGTTTGAACTGGTGCCGGTGGTCGCAAGGGCACAACGAGTTCAGGATGATCCTGAATAGGGTCTGGCTTTGCCTTACACTTGTAACTGTAGGCCGGATGCTGTTCATTACAAGTGGCACATTTTGGTGGCAATTCCAAGTTATCACAAGTCCGGGTGTTATGAGGACCAGCACAATAGCCACATTTACTGGAACTTTTACAATCGGATGTGTGATGGGAATTGTAGACCTGGCAACGTTCACAGCGGACCGGCATTGGAACTGGTGTTCGTGATGGTTCGACTCTGTGCTTGTGATTATAAATGTATGCACCTGACGCTAGTAACTCGTCAATGGTGTCTTGATGGTTTGTAAGCACACGAACCATATAGGTAGGACCTTTATCGTTTCGAATGCGTATTACTTTCGTAATAGTGTGTCCCTCTAGCTTGAGCTCCTCTTGGACCTCTTCATCTGTATAGGAGGGGTCAACCCCCCGAATAACGACAGATAACAATGGTGGTCGCTTTGGTGGTGGAGGCTGCTTACGTGTGGAGGAGTTCAGAGATTGAATCTTTGCATTTGGACCAAATGTGTCAATAGGCACTTTGTTTTTTATTGTGGTAAGGAGAGTTGGGTCCGGTGTTTTTAAAATGATGCCATTTCTCGTATGAACAATTTCTGAAATTCCTGCTCGAGGGAGGTATTTGCGCAGTTGTATGGAAACAAACTTCGCATTGCTGAATTTTACGTCGAAATTAGTCAATAACATGGAATGAACTGAAGGTGGAGTGGATCCGTCAGAATGATTTGAAGATGGACTTATGTCCATTGGATCTTGGTTTAGAGATGAATTAGAAGCGAGATGTTGCTTCTTCGGAGGTGGCGATTGTTGCAGACGTTCGGCATAACTGTCTGAATGTTCTGATGGATGTGGCGATCTGCTGCGGACAGACCCAGAAGAGATGACGGAAGTTGCAGAGGCAACTGAGGCTTGAGAACCTCGCCGCTGCTGAGATTTACTAATAATAGAAGAAGTGTGACTCGGATCCTTGCGGGTTCTGCCCTTCGGTGTGCTCTCGGATGGTCCAGGTAGAACTTGAGGTAACCCTGTATGTTTGCCTTTCATCGTTTTGCCTGATCCTAGCCGTGGGTCCGCCATCGAAAATCCGCCCCTGGGCTGATGCCCAAATGTAAATACGAAGATGTGTGTCTATAAATGTGTGATGAACGATTTGATGACAATAGATAGAATGATGATGATAGCTTCTCCCTCCAGCACTGAAAGCACTGTCAATACCAATGAGATCGTATGCGTGCTCCAGTAAATCGAAAAACCAAAGAAATAGCAAGGTAGTTAACTTAGAATCAAGTACGTCTCTTTACCTCCGTGGAGGATTATAATCAATTTGACGGTTGTTTTCTCGACTCCAAAGAGGCAAGTAATCCAACCGTATATACGAAGATCGCGTCTAAAATAAACCAGTGGGGATGGAAAAACTAAGGGACTTGGTTATTTTTCTCCGCCAGCTACGGATACCCTATTTTTTTTACCTGGTTAGAGATTCCAGGTGGCCAGTTCACCATAAGATGTTTTTTTTTACCAGCTAGCCTACGCTAGCTACTACCCGAAGAGGGTTACGCCCTCTGTAGGGGAAGAGATGTTTAGTATATTCTGCTATTCAGAAAGCAATGGTTGGGCTATGGGTAGGTACAGAAAACTTTACTATTCAAACTTTCACAGTCATTATGGCCTTTAACCATAATCATGAGGAAAGGTAAATACATAAACTGCAGTGAGGGAAAACCATAACTGTAAGTGATATGATGTGGAATGATGAAATGAAGTGCGAAACTCACTACAACACATAGGTTTTGTTAGTTGAACTAATGCTGGTTATCTTCTCGCCTAAGGGCGGCGCTAAGCATCAATGAGGACAGAGGAGCCCTGTTAGTACACAAGGTGTCACTGTGCATATGATGGCCATATGTGAGGTAGATGAGCGGCTGTAGTGTATGGCTCGTAGTAGACGGCGTCTGGGTGGTCTGGAGGTAGAGTGTAATGGTACAAAGTGAATAGTAATGAGAGCGGAGGGAACAGAGCGGCAACGGGAGAGGTACTTCGGGCATGATCGTCAAAAGTTTGCTGAAGAAGTGGATGATTGTTGTGCAGGCGCTGGGTAATATATTTAGTGCGTAATGTTTCTAAATGATATAAGATATGCGGAAATGTAAGTCTATGATAGAGATCTTGAGTGGGACTTGGTAATTTGATACGATAAGCAATTCGCAAGGCATGACGTTCCAAGATGCATAATTTCTCATAGTATGAGGTCGGAGCAGATATCCAAGCTGTAAATCCGTACGTCAAAATCGGGCGGAGGAAAACTTTGTACGTGTTAAGAAGTGTATGAGTATGGAGTCCCCAGGTAGTTCCAGCAAGACCTTTCAGAAGATTGAGGCGAGAGTACGCCTTCTTGGAGATATCTTTCAGATGTGGTGTCCAGGTTAGTTGATGATCGAAGGTTACTCCTAGATATTTGACACTGCGAGTAGGTTTTAAAGGTACATCTTGTACAGAGAGGTGTAAGAGTGTTGGGTTGCGGTGTACACGTGAACGATGCTTCGGGGCAAGAAATACAATACATTGAGTTTTTGCTGGGTTTATTATCAGTCTCCAGTGGGAGCACCAATCAACAAAGACATTGATAGCATCCTGGAGAGCCAGATTAAGCTGATGAATTGTTTTGCCCGTCGCAAAAAGTGCAGTGTCATCGGCATACTGAAAGAGCTTAACATTATCTGGGACTGCTGGGAAGTCGGAAACGAATAGAATATATAGTAAGGGCGACAAAGCCGATCCTTGGGGAACTCCAGAATGAAGAAAAATAGGAAATGAAAAACTAGTGTTGATACAGACATAAGCCAATCGACAGCTAAGAAAATTAAAGATGAATCTAAGGTAAGCAATAGGCAGGCGGAGCTGTTTGAGTTTATAGATGAGAGCGGGATGCCAGACCTTGTCGAAAGCCTTCTCGAGATCAAACAGGACCAAGCAGGACGGGTTGCCTGTGTTAAAGTGAGTATAGATGGAATTTGAGAGGCGGAGCAATTGGTCATTAATGCTGAAAGAAGGTCTGAAACCAGCTTGCTCGAGTGGAATGACGTGGTGATGTGCCAGGTATGAATGAAGACGTTTGACAATGATGCGTTCCAGTATTTTACTGAAGGTCGATGTTAGTTGAATAGGACGGTATGAGCTAACAGAAACAACAGGTTTATGTGGTTTGAGAAACATAAGAGTTTTCGAAGTTTTCCAGTCAGCAGGTACAAAGCCAGTGCGAAGGATAAAAGTAAAGATGTGACAAAGCAGATATAATTCTACGTACGGACTTTCTTTAATGTGTCTATATGTAATAGAATCCATGCCAGGGGCTGTGTTACGTCTGTCAGCTACAACTGAATTGATGTCAGATATAGAGATCGGTGTAGTAAGAGGATTGTTTTCAGGCAGAGTGTGATTAACATTAGGCTGTAGATGAGGAGAATCCAGATTGAGTTTGTCGACTGGATGAGAACGATGTGGAATTTCAGGTGCAAGAGGCGTAAAGATGTCCTGGAGATATCTTGCAAATGCATTGGCCTTGTCTGTATCAGTGTGCAGCGGAGTATTATTGTCGATAAGAGGATATGTTGTACGAGTATTTCGACCTGTAAGCTGTCGGAATCTTTTCCAATACTGAGTGGGATGTGAAAGTGAGCCGAGATTGTTGCAAGCTTTGACCCAGCATCGCAATTTGTAAGCCTTAAGATAGTTGTGCACCGTTCGTTGCAACTGCCTGTAATGATGAAGAGAGTCAAGGTTGCCAGTGGCAGCAAAATCTCTATAAAACTGTCGGGACCGTTTGATCAATGGTAAGTATTGAGGAGGTAAAGAGGGTCGAAAAGTCGAAACTGTTGACTTAGGGATATGTTTGTCTGTGGCGTTATGGATAGCATTAACTAGAGAATCCAAAGTTTCAGAAAGTTCTGATTCTGTAGCTGGTGGCTGTAAATGATGAAGATGATCCTGAAGATACGATCTCTAAGCTGTCCAATTTGCTTTATCGTAACGATAGACAGTACGGGGAGAAGAAGACTGAGAAGTGGTAGTTACACGAGTCTGAATGTCTAGCTTGATTGGAGCATGATCGCTACCAATGAGATCAAGAACGTTAACACAGCTACGATGTGACATGTTGTTCGAAACAATAACTATATCTGGAGTAGTCTGACTCGCGGGACGAGTCGGTTTTGGAAGTGGCAGAGTCACTCCAGTAGTATGACTGGTGATGTAGTTGAGGAAACGATCCCGTTGAGTATGTGTCCGGCTATGTAAATTCACATCTGCCATAATGATGTAGGTACGGAAGGTATTGGAGATATACTGAAAGAAGCTGAACGGAATATCATGCCCAGGACGGATGTATATAGTTGCTACAGTCACATACAATTCCTGATAATATAATGATGTGATAAGGTATTCAGGAAGATTAGGCAGAGTCGGAGAGTGACTACGAAATGGAATAGAAGGTGAAAACCCAATCGCTACTCCCCCGTTGGCTCTCCTAGCAGGGAAAGTGCTATCTTGGCGTAACAGTTGGAAGCGAGGTATGCGGCATGACAATTTGGGTGTGAGATGTGTCTCATTAAGGATAAAGGCATGGATTTTTTCTCCGAGTAAAAGTGCTTCGAAGAGCGGCTTATGCTGTGGTAAAGAACGGATGTTTAAGAACAAAAAGGAGGGCGCCATAATGCAGAGAATGATGACAGGATAGCTGTTAAACCTCCGTTTCGAGTACATTTGAGTGATAATAGACGACATTGCCGGAATATGTTGGATAGATATTGGCGTGGAAAATTGCCTTAGCCGCGATTTGAATTTGTTGGGCGATGTGATCTCGAAGGAATGGATGGATATTTTGTAGCGAGAAGGTAAGAAATGTGAGAAGCTGATGGACAGTTACAGGTTGCTGTAAAGCTGGATTGGCGGGTGGTTGGATTTGGTCCGGTATGCGTAATGGTGCCACAGTCTCTGGCTTTGTTGGTTCAGGAGCTGGTTTGGATCGGCATTTGTAACTGTATGTAGGGTGAGAATGATCTTGACATGTGGAGCAGGTTGGAGGTGATTGTAAATTTGTACAGCTTCTTGTAGGGTGAGGGCCGGAACAATAACCACATTTGAATGGATTTTTACATTGGGAAGTGGAGTGCTGACCGTAGACCTGAAATCGTTCACAGCGAATGGGTAAAGGAGCGGAGGTGCGTGATGGTTCAACACGATGGCGTTGTTTATAGATATAGGCGCCACGGGTGAGTAACTCATCGATAGTCTGTTGAGAGTTTGTGAGAACCCGCACCATGTAGGTCAACCCATGATCGTTTTTGATTCGGATACATTTTATGATATTGTGCCCTTCCAGTTTAAGTTCTTCAAAGACCTCCTCGTCACTATATCTCGGATCTACCCCTCGTATAACTACAGACAATGTTGGTGATTTCCTCGGTGGTGGTGGCTGTTTCGGGCGTTGGTCGCTAAGCTTGGTCATGGTTGATTTGGAGCCAAAAATCTCAAAGCTGCACTTGTTCCGTGTCGTACGGAGAAACTCCGGGTCAGGCGTCTTAATAATCATGCCGTTCCTAGTCTTGACGATTTGAGTGATGTTCGCCCGAGGCATGTATTTTGTGATCTGTACTAAAAGTAGCTTTGGATTTGAAAATTTTGGATCAAAGTTCTGAAGCAGGAAAGAATGGATGGCTGGTCGACTAGGAGGAGGCAGGTTTGGAAACTGACGATCATCCTGAATGTCAATGATCATGGATGCCTCAGAGCTGGCATCGCTTAGCTTATGTTGACGTTTAGCGGGTGGTAGTTTTGTGGATGCAACAGGAGAACGTTGACGAGCTGATGAACCCTGACTGCTAGATATCCTTTCCAGAGAATGGCAACGTCGTCTAAGCGGTTTCCCAGATGAGCAAGAAGGTTCCGGTGCTATAGGTGGTAAGCCAGAATGTTGTCCAATGACAGGTTGGGACGCCATAAGTCACGGTGTAGGTAATGAGTGAAAAGGTGTGACGAAATGAAAAGATGAAATGAATGAATGATGAAGCTAAGCTTCCAAAAATATGTACACTAATGTGTACGGTAACGCAGTCTCCACTCGAGTGAAACCCTTAATCTCTCCCACTAGAGATTATCAAAATAAATCGTAAGCCTAGAGAATAGCAATGTTGTCGACAGTTAAGATCAAATCAAAGTGTCAACCTCCGTGGAGGTATGAAAATACAATTCGACGGTTGTTTCCTAAACCCCAAAGAGGCAAGTATTCCAACCGTATGTACGAAGATCGCGAATAAAATCAACAATTGGGGATGGACACACTAAGTGACTTGGTTATTTTTCTTCGCCAGCAACGAATACCCTATTTTTTTCTACCTGGTTAGAGATTCCAGGTGGCCAGTTCGTCTTCAAGCAGAACTCACTGTAAATTAATTCCAAAATGCCACGTAGAATATTGGGAGAAAGAAAATATTCATATATAATTTTCAACAAATGTCCATTATTATAACAAAACAGCAAACTATCTAAATTACATGGTCAATACTTTAAAGCTTACTTGAAAAAAAGCCGTCTTTGTTTAGCTTACCTCATTCAACTTTTGGTATATTGTGTATAAATAGTTGTGCTGCCATCTATGAATTGTCCTTGCAGGTATGAAGTTAAACCAACTGTTGTAAGGCAGTTAAAATATTAACGTTTTTATTACTGTTAAAAGGATGGACACCACTATTAAGAATGTGTGGATCACTAATGGAAGTAATTTTATGTGTATGTCTATTGCAAGTTGCGAGAAGGCAAGAAACGATAGCTTTAATGTACCAGTTCACAGTTTAAGCCCTATTAAATCAACGTATTTCTTTCAGCGGACTGGAAATGAAGACCTAAAAAGTGGACGGAATGCAACTAACCTTACTAATTTAGAAGTGACTACGCCAGGTCTAATGGTGCACAAGAGACGCCGATTTAATTGGCAGGAGCGGTTACTTTTGCATAGCCTACCAAAAATGATAGTTTTATAATGTTTGACATACATTGCAATATAATGTGTAGTTCCTATTACGTTCCTGTTTCCCTATTATATAATTATAAATTAAACTTACTTCTGGTAAATATGCAACTAACAAATAAGGTACCGTCTGCACATAATATGTTGAAACTGTTGATAGCATAAACATAAACTGAACGGCTTTTGCGTAACCACAAGTAACACACTTGTCTCATAGTACAAATCTGTTTTGATATTTTAAAGTTATAACGAAAAATGTTAATGAGAGGACATTTGATGATTTTAGAGCACAAGACCGCTCGACTTTTAAAGCACTTTACGTCTACCTATAAAAATACTAACAAAAGTGTACCTTTCTTAATGAGGCATTCTTGTGTTGCCATGCGCTGCAGAGAACATCCACAAATTTTGACAGTTCTAGGAGCTTAAATTCTCCTATTTCCATCGCTAGAACAGACAAATGTACTAACATGGTATTCAGCATTTCATTAACTGCAAGACTTCTTTTTCACATCAGACAAGAAAAAGGTCTTTATACGCGGAGTTAGAGACTGGGATTTCAGAGAAATGGTTGTTAGTTTGTGTGCTTCATGGAATAGAAACCTGTACTTACTGAGAAGCGGGTGAAATATAATACAAGAACTACTTTGGTACTGGTACAGTCTTCTTCGCTTTTAGGAAGCATTTGCATTTTATCCTTCAACGCTGCAAGTTATAACATATAATCCATTGAATTTATGGATTTTATGTCACTGGTTATTAGATATTTATAGAAAAGTGTCTCTATGAATAATTTATAATATTTTGTACCTAAGAAGGTTTTTCGTTTTTGCATATTCTTTTGTTTTTGTTGCTTATGCCCTCTAGTGGGACGTACTAGCACGACGGATGGGATCTCTCTATAGGTGGTCATAGTTGTGCTGGAACGTCCGAGGGAGGAATTATAATGGTTGTGAATTATAAAGGCAGTGAGGTACATATGTTACTTGCTTTTTACTTAATTTGGTTTATCTATTAATCTTACATTTAAAGGCCCGTTTGTCATTTTATTAGTTTTGGACACTTTGCCATTGGCTTTTTTTACGTTTTCTTTTTTTAATTGAATTAGATTTCTTCATTATTACCAATCTACGTGACCAATTAGAACAAGTTTGCTGTTACTGAAGCAGAATAGTTTACGCTGTTAATTGGGTAATAGTTTAATATTGAATTTGTTTAAATTCTCTTTCCGCTGTCATGAAGACCATAATGCAGTACCACTTGTTGAATTGTTAAATATATATAATTTTGATTATTGAGTTCTTGAAAGTTTAAATATACTGTTTGTGTTTGTAAAGGAGATCGGTTCTACGAGTAATATTTTATGAACTCTAATCCTACTACTACTATCCAGATATTTATATTCATAGCATTGCTTGTTAGTAGCGTTAGTAGATTAGAGTGTCCGGCGGCAAAAGTCCTTTTTGGGTTTTGGGGTACTTTTTGTTGGAGTTGTACAGCATTGCTTATGCTGCAGAGAGGTTAAATGGCGGCGGTGTACTGTTCATGTTTGTAAAGGTGTGCGGTGAAATTTGTTAATACACTGAGGTAAGTTATATTTTGTCCTACTTTGAAGTAATATTTTGTTTTATGGCAAATAGTACTACAGTCTGTGGGAGAAGTTACGACTTATTTTATTGCTGTTTCATATGAAAACACTTCTTCAGTAACAATATACACTACCTTCCCTTTTCCTGGTATCAGTTATGAAGTCAGCATTTCATTGTAATTAAAACATGTGCGAATGGGGCAAAAGTCCGATTTTTTCTGGGTCAAGAATCCGAATGCAAACTTTTGCTCCAGCTTTCGAATTTGTAAATAATTTTATTCTTAAATTTAAATTCCAGTTTCCAACAGTAGACCTATTTAAATTCGTTTGCTACGTAGCCTTTTTTAAAGCTAAAGTAAAGTTATGTAGACCTGTATGGAGGTTGATCTTTGAATATGGGGAAGCCACGCTCGGCACTGATTAGCGTACCATTGGTATCAAGGGCACTACTCATATTTCAGCGGTGTAAACAGAGCCCAGGTTTAATAGTCAGTAGTGATAACACATACCCGTTTGTATTGCTGAATCCATCTGTCGAGGTGTGAAGAGTGCTCTCGATGTCATTTGGTTCATCGGTGCTCAGAGAGATTTGTATTTTACTGTTAGAAACACTACGAAAAAATATGGTTTAAATTTAAACAGATACCACATCTTTTTCAAAAGGTCAAGAAAAGAAAAGAAAAGAAAAAATGCGTTGCAGCTTTGGTTGGACGAATGTGCCATGATTGGCTCTGAACTTACAATACATGTGGTTTTTTTTTTCTGGGAGTGGTGGTAGTTTATTTTCTGATTCTTGTCAACAACGAACCTTTGTATAAGTTTTTTCAACAGGGTGGTCTGTAAGTCTTAGTTCAATGGATTAGTTTTTTTTTCTAAAAAAAGAACAAGATTAGAGCAAATCTAACTAGCGGAGGGCGGACAGGGGTAAAGGAGCTACCGATTGATGCATGCGTGGTGAATTGCGGACATCTTGTATCCTGGTTATTTTTTTAAAATGAAAAGGTAAGCATGTGACACATGAATTAACGCTGTTTTTGCAGGGAAATGCAGTCCCGCAAGCAGAAATGCGTTATAATGTTCAGTTTCAAAGTTATAACACGCTAAAGTTCACGGTTTTCTGTTTCCTTTCAGAGAGAGCGACGCTGCAAGGAAGACGTGAAGCCCCAAATTTGACAGTTTGTCTTTTTGTTGCAGGTAGAGCGAGATGGCACTGACGAAAAAGGAAAGAATTGAGATCATTCTAATGTCTGCGGAAAAAAGCAGTCGTGTGATTGCCCAGGACTTTAACGCACGCCATCTCGAAAGACCTGCAATAAACCACAATGTCGTTAGCTATCTCCTTAGGAAATTCAGTGTAACTGGTAACGTTACCGACATACCACGGTCAGGTCCCCCACTAACCGCGACAGATGAGGAAACATCCACAATGGTGCTTGCTGCGAGTGTGAGAAGTCCGAAGTTCAGCACAAGGCGATAACAGGCCTACCAGATGCTTTCGTGATGAGGATTCTCTATACGAACAAGTAGCATCCCTTCAAGCTGCAGCTTGTCCACAACCTTTCAGAGGATGATCCAGACCGTCGCATGGAATTCGCGAATTGAGCTTTGTTACAATATGGCTGAGATCCGCATTTCCCAGCCAACATTCTCTTCACAGACGAGGCAAACTTTTATTTGGACGGGGAAGTGAATCGCCAGAACATGCGATATTGGTCGCATGCAAACTCACATGCGATCAATCCTTGCAAACGTTTACCCCTGCTTATTTCATAATGTGATGTGGCATATGGAACTCGTCGGTCATAGGACTCTTATTCATTCCTGGTACCTTAAAAGGTGTCCGATATCTGGACATGTTACAGGAGTTGGTGTTTCCGTTCCTTCTCCGCCCTGACGCCACCTTGCCATGATATTTTCAACAAGATGGTGGTCCACCGCACTATGCGCTGTCTGTGCGGGAATGCTTGGATCTTCATTTTCCTGGACGTTGCATCAGTCGCCGAGGCCTTGTGGAGTGGCCATCCCAGTCGCCGGACCTCACTCCCTTGGATTTTTTTATGAGGACTTTGGAACAGGACATGATAACGCATTTCTGCTTGCAGGAGTGCATTCCCCTGCAACAGTGTTAATTGATGTGTCACATATCCTCCTTCCCATTTTAAAGAAAACTGGATCCAAGATGGCCGCCATTCATCAATTATGTGACACGCATCAATCGGTAGTTCCTTTACCCAAGTCCGCTCTCCACTAGTTAGATTTGTTTTACTCATGTTTATTTCCAAAACAATCCACTGTACAAAGAATTATGGATCAAGCTGTAGTTTATCAATATAAGGAATAACATCATACTTTGTATGTTTATTGAGTTTTTCTCAAGTGAGATAAACTTATCTTCTTGCTTAGTCTACCTTTTGTTAATACGAAGAGTCACTTTGTAACGAAAAACACCCTTAATCCCCCCTCTCTTTCAGAATGACCACCCCGGGCCAAAATCCATACTTGAATAGAATGAAAAAGAATAGCACACATCTAAACATTCAAATACAGACCCGCCCACCAGGGAAATAATCCTGAAAAAAAGCGAGGAGAGCTTTCGCCGGTACTGTATTAAAAGGCCGCTTAGCGCACCCAGAATATGTATAGGTATAACTCTCACCTTTAATTTACGAAAAATGCAAGCAAAAATTCTCAGTTGTTTTAAGGAAGTTAATTAGCAATGACAAAACCTACTATTTCAATTTTTAACAAGGATAAACAATTTATTATAACAAAAGGAAAAAAAAGTAATAATAATAAAAAATAAAAAAACAAATAGTACACAAAATATTAACAGTTCGATATTAATAGTAATTAGAAGAATAAACAATCTTACTGTTTCTGATGGAAAAACAGCCTAGCACACATAAAAAAAAGTCGCCATTCCAACATGGCTTACACCAACCACTATGTTTCGTCTTTTCAGTAATCTAACTTTCCAATCAGCAATATTTTACACTTGCTCGAGACTAAATATGTCAATTCAGAAGTATTTATCATTTTTCAAATACCTTTATGAGTATACTCACGAAATTTCTGATGATACGTTTACACCAATTTTCACAAAAAAACAATAATTTAACAGATTTGAAAAAGAAACACTACGTACCTCGTACAGTGACCAACTGACGATCTACGTCAGTTGATCCATGGCTTCCATTCCGGGTTCAAAACCAACCAATCACAATCCGGATTTTACATCACGAGGACCTCGTCATTTTACCTTACCAGCTGGTACCAGATCTTCGAATATATTTTCTTAATACAACACAAACCTGATTTTGAGACCAAAAAGGTAGGATGGAAAAGGGCCAAGGGAGAATAAGGTCGCAAGTCTCCATATTAATAAAAGATGGCGCCATCTACTTCTAAATAAATCCATAATAACAAGTGACCCACATATTCGTGACGATCCACGTCGTCACACATCCCCCTCCATAGATAAAAATTTTACCCAAAGAAATTTTTCATTACTGACCAATTTTCAATAAAATGAACAAATTAAATCATCTTAACCAGATTTGAGGAGTACCTTACACATTTTTCAATGAAGATGAAATGAAATGATGATGGAAAAAAGTGTTAGTAGATGATTGATTGATTATGAAGGTGAACAATAACAACAAAATATACACACAAAACTGGTACCCTCACTTCTCATTATGCTTTTCAATTTTCACTGATGTTATTAACATTTCTTTGTTCTCTATATAATTTTGCTAAACTTGTATGGGTAACAACCATTTTACCATCTTCAGTCTTACATTGAAGTGTATTGGCAGTAGGTTTAGATACGACTGTCATTGGCCCCCACCACTGTGGCATCAATGACTTTGTTACGTTATCTTTCAAGGAAGATTTTAACTGAGACTTCACCAACACCCTGTCTCCGACAGCAAACGTGACTGGAAGCATCCGCTTATTATACAACCGACGCCTTGCTTCCCATGCTTTATCCATATTAACGAAAGCTTGCTCCCATATTTGGGCATTATTAGGACCCTCCAAATCCTCAGGTGTAATACTCCACTTTACCATCAACGTATCCACCGGTTCTCTCCCAAAAAACAGACGAAATGGACTAAACTTAAGCTCCGCATGTTCCGCAGCATTAAGACAAAATTGGAGCTCATTCAGGAAACGCACCCATTTCTCCTGCTTACCATCCAGATATGCTCGAAGGCTCGTTTTAACCAGTCTCACATATTTTTCCACTGCGTTCCCTCCTGGAAAATACGGAGAACAGCGTATGTGCTTTATCCCATTACCAAACAAAAATTGTTTGAAGTAGGCCGATGAAAAACAAGGGCCCCGATCCGTGGAAATAGCTCTAATAAATCCATATTTACAGAAAATATCATGTAGCGCCTTAACTACTAACTTACTAGTAGCATTGCGTAAGGAAACTAAATGTAGATAACGACTCGCATTATCTAAGCACAGAAGGACATACTGATACCCGAAACTAGACGGCAACGGCCCCGCTAAATCTGCGTAATAGTGGGCGTTAACTTCCTTACAATATTCCGAAATTAGTTGTCCTTGCGGAAGAGTATTTCGTGCCTTTACTAATTGACACTCATGGCACGAGCGAACGAAGTCCCGCACTTCGTTGAATATATTTGGCCAAGAAAAATATCTACAAATCTTTTTGTATACCTTCAACAAACCTAAGTGCCCGCCATTGGGCAATAAAGTATGATAATAGCTTAGTAGTAGAGGTCTCAAAATACGTGGGACGAGTATTTTATAAGGCGACACCTTGGCCTTGGTTTTTATGTATAAAGTATCTCTCATTAACTTATATTGTTCATGCTCTCCGCCATGGCTCTTTACCATCTCATAAATATCCTTAGTATCTGCCTCTGATTGCTGATACTGTTTAATGTCCTCATGTGCTAGCGGTAAATTCCACAGACTATACATATATCCCTCTGAGTCATTAAAAGGACAAGGATCAACATCAATATCATTCGGATTTATCTCATAAATCCTTGAAAGAAAATCTACCTGATAGTTCTTATAAGACGAGACATGCACTATTTTAAATCTGAACTCAAATAAGTTCTGTACAATATTGGCATATCTTCCTAAGTTCTTAGGGTTTCGCAGCATATTAACCAAGGCACTATTATCCGTGAAAATAGTAAACTCCGAACACAAAAACGGGCGAAATCTCATTACCGCATTATATATGGCAAGAAGTTCAAGTTGAAAAATAGTGATATTAAAATCGGCTGGTTTCAAAGTTTTACTGTAGAACCATACAGGACGCAATAACCCTTGCTCATCCTTTTGTGACAAAATAGCCGCTTGGCAACGTAAAGTTGCATCGGTATGTAAGTAAAAGCGCTTACTCATGTCTGGAATTCGCAAAATAATTTTTTCAGCAAAAGCCTCTTTTATTTGTGCAAGACTAGCATCCTGTAACGGACCCCACTCAAACTTCACCTTCGGAGATCTTAATCGATTCATCGGTTCTACGATACCTGCATAATTATCGCAGAATTTAGCGTAGAAATTTAAAAATCCTAACATTTTACACAACCCCCGGCGATTCACAGGCGGACGTAGATCCTGTATGGCTTGCAACCTATCTGGCAACATCGATATCTCACCATCTTTAATAAGAAACCCCAAAAATTCAATACTACTTCTCAAAAGTAAACATTTATCTGGTGAGATGGTTAAGCCCCTTTTCGCAAAACGCGATAAGACTTCTTCTAACAACTGATTATGTTCTTGGATTGTAGAACCAAAGATCACAATGTCATCTGCATAGTATTCTACCCCGCGCCCACGTAGGTCTCCCAGGATATCATCCAAGGCCCTCATAAGTGCTTGTACTCCAACACAGATACCCATGGGGATTCGCAAATATTCATATAATTTATCCTGTACGGCGAATGCTGTGAGCTTACGGCTATCGGCAGTCAACTGTAACTGGAAAAAAGCTTTTTTTCCATCGATCTTACTTACATATTTAGCTTTAGCGAGCGAACTAATACATTCCTCTATATTAGGACATGGCAAGCCGTCCCCACAAATGAGCCGATTCAGTTTAGAGTAGTTGACTACTAATCGAGGTGACCCATCCTTATTACGCACTAGGAAACACGGAGATCTATATTCAGACTTAGAAGGTTGTATCACACCATTTTCTAATAATTGTTCAATTAAGTTTGATAACTCTTGTTGCTGACTTTTCGAAAAAGGATATTGGCGCTCCCGAACTACTTCATCAGAATTTAATTGAATAGTGTATTCAAAGTCACTGATAGTACCAATTCGGTGGGTAATGACATTCGCATATTTATCTAATAAATATTCTACATACTGAACCAAAGTAGGATCTTGTTTCACCATATCCTCATCAATACCATTCAAAATCTTAATCTTTTCATCTGTACTAATTTCCCACTTATCGCCTTTACAATTATTAAATGCTAATAGTAACGGATCCCCTTCCTGACCCAAAACATCAGAAAAATTATAATCGTCATTACTATAACAAGACGTTACATCATTATTAACACACTGTTTTTCTCCTTCTATTGGCATAGAACTAACAGAGCCACCTACATCCGCGACACTTTTGAGATTAGAATTAAAGCTGGAATTCTCTTTTAGTTCCGCAACCGAATGTTTATTGTTTCTCCGACCATTTACTGTTTTATGTTGTTTCTTCCGGAATGAATGCTTTTTGTCAAACCTGTTATTGTCCTCTCCATTACCAAACATCCTTGGACCACCAGACGAAGTTCCAGTGTCGCTCTCCCTATCAGCAGTAGTTTCAGGAAAACTCGAGCGAGCGAAGATCAATTGCCTATTTACTCCACGTTTGTTCTTTCTTTTGCTCCAGGGCGTACCATCGGGACTAAAGAGATCTCCCAAAAATAGCCTAGCGGATGACCCTCCGTCGCCAGGACCCCTGGAATGACAAGAAGCCGCAGAAGAATTCGTTTGGAAAGATGAGGGGGAGGGGAAGTCAACAAGAGGGGTTGTAACATTTCCTTTGCTAAAAACAACCTTAGATTCATTGAAATCCACTAAAACTCCTTCCTGACGAAAACAGTCTAGTCCCATCAAAATGGGAAATTCCAATTCTTTAAACAAAAACAGTTTGCATTTAAAGGTGTAATCATTCACCGTAAATGGAATCAAAACTGAAGGTCTCAACACCATAGATTCGTTATTTATAGTCTTTCCTTTAAAACACTCTTTATAATTTACTTGCACATCACTAGAGTTTTTAATTTTATTGAAAAGCTCCAAATTCAAAAGATTAGTCACACACCCACTATCTAAACAACTATTCACTGCAATACCACATACTTTAACTTCAATACACGCTGCATCATCTTTTTTATTTAAACGATTTAAGTTCCTATTAGTCTTATTTGAAAAAGGAGAAAATGTTTTCGAACTTTTGTTTTCTGGGCATAGTCTCACTGGATGTGGACCCTGACACTTGTAACAGCTTATAGTTCTACGAGAATTCTTAAAGTCACTCCCTACCGGAGCATCCGGCAATCCTGTTTGGGACGTCGTTTTAAAACTAAACTGCTTCATATAAAGTTCATGACATCTGTATTCACTAACTAGTTTATTAAGTTCATCTATTGTCTGGGGTTTTCTTTGGTAAAACAACCGCTCCCTTATGTTCGGAAGAACGCCACTGGTAATAAAACTAATCAGCTTTTCGTCCCCACAACGCAACTTCAAAAGTTTATCAACAGTGGTTACACGCTTTACAAAAGCTTTTAAATCCTCGTTATTTTCTTGATGGCGATACATATATTCTACTATTATTCTCTGAATAGCACATTCTGATAATAAATTATGAAAAACAAGGTCACGTGCAAGATCCCAGCTTTTACATGTATGTGGCAGCTCGTTCAGAATTTCCTGCAGTGGACCCGTAACTTTCCCACGCAATGAATACAAAACCGCAAAAAAAGGAAAACGCTCAATATTACAAAACTCATCAATCTTTTGAATAAATTGATACAATTTTAAGGGATCCGTACCATCACAATTCTCTAATGATTCCATGAATGAACGTAAAACCAAAAATGCTGATGATTGTTCCATCTTATTAAAACAACTATTTTGTGTCAATCCAGATAGAGTTTCAGCTCTAGCTTCTTCGTTCACCGAGCTAAAAGGTAAATGACCTGGCTGAATGCCAGCTGTTTGCACACACACACTACCATCCGGCTGTGTGGTTGTGTTATCAGTGCCTCTACCTTGACCTACTACAACACCCGAACCAACAGGTGCAGACTTGCTGTTAGCAGTTGTTATGGACAACAGCAGTTTCTTAGCATCACTTTCATTCATAGAAAATATTTTCGATTGCTTTTCTTCTATAGTCATATTCAAAAATGCATTAACATCCACAGGAATTTCGTCTATAAACTCTTCACCAAGAAAAAAACTAGAATCCCCACCTACAGCCATTGTTTTTATTTTTGGATACGATTCTATACTTATATACCAGATAGTATGGGTTCGATCCCCGGAACCAATTCCTTGAATTGCCGTACAAAGACTTCCTACAAGGTACCCAATTAATATATACGAGCAAGTAATTACATGCACAGCACTGACTTTATATGCCATTAACATGAAAGTAAACAACTGAATTTAAATTTAAATGTAATAAGTGAGAGAATTTTAACCGAGTTGGTCACGCTTCTGTAACGAAAAACACCCTTAATCCCCCCTCTCTTTCAGAATGACCACCCCGGGCCAAAATCCATACTTGAATAGAATGAAAAAGAATAGCACATATCTAAACATTCAAATACAGACCCGCCCACCAGGGAAATAATCCTGAAAAAAAAGCGAGGAGAGCTTTCGCCGGTACTGTATTAAAAGGCCGCTTAGCGCACCCAGAATATGTATAGGTATAACTCTCACCTTTAATTTACGAAAAATGCAAGCAAAAATTCTCAGTTGTTTTAAGGAAGTTAATTAGCAATGACAAAACCTACTATTTCAATTTTTAACAAGGATAAACAATTTATTATAACAAAAGGAAAAAAAGTAATAATAATAAAAAATAAAAAAAACAAATAGTACACAAAATATTAACAGTTCGATATTAATAGTAATTAGAAGAATAAACAATCTTACTGTTTCTGATGGAAAAACAGCCTAGCACACATAAAAAAAAGTCGCCATTCCAACATGGCATACACCAACCACTATGTTTCGTCTTTTCAGTAATCTAACTTTTCAATCAGCAATATTTTACACTTGCTCGAGACTAAATATGTCAATTCAGAAGTATTTATCATTTTTCAAATACCTTTATGAGTATACTCACGAAATTTCTGATGATACATTTACACCAATTTTCACAAAAAAACAATAATTTAATTTAACAGATTTGAAAAAGAAACACTACGTACCTCGTACAGTGACCAACTGACGATCTACGTCAGTTGATCCATGGCTTCCATTCCGGGTTCAAAACCAACCAATCACAATCCGGATTTTACATCACGAGGACCTCGTCATTTTACCTTACCAGCTGGTACCAGATCTTCGAATATATTTTCTTAATACAACACAAACCTGATTTTGAGACCAAAAAGGTAGGATGGAAAAGGGCCAAGGGAGAATAAGGTCGCAAGTCTCCATATTAATAAAAGATGGCGCCATCTACTTCTAAATAAATCCATAATAACAAGTGACCCACATATTCGTGACGATCCACGTCGTCACAACTTCATGCTTCGTATGCTCTTTGTTTATCTTAAGCTTCTTGTAGAAATCAAAATAATTCAATAAAAATGCCTGGATTTCCTAGTTCGTGTATTTCAGCGGATTTTTGCCCCATTGCGATAGGACTTTTGCCTCCTATACTGGGGTAAAAGTCCGAATTTGGCCATCCTTTTTTAAATTGCTGTATCTTATAAGTAATAGGCTAAATTGGTAGGCTTTCCAGCACCTTCAAAAAAAGAGGAATGCTTACTTATACTTCTGTGCGAAATACGTTATTTTGCCGTTATATCTTTTTGCTCCAGTGCATTTCAAACACCAAACTGCGGCTTTTTGCCCCCGCTTACTCTACGTATGCTTTCTATATTTCAGTGCGGTATTGCGAAACCACTAGAATTAATATCGGGGAACCGTTCTATGTGTTCTCCTCTCCCACCCTTTGATATAAGCTAGTTTTCGAATTAGAGGTTATTGGTTAAAATGAAATTATAAAGATACCGAAATTAGTGTCATATAAGTATGGTTTCAAAGTCCAGTCTAGTGCCGTAACTTATATTTTTTTGAGGGGGCAAGCATTAATATATGTGATCCCTAAAAAAGTTGTTTTGGACAATACCGCTAAATTCGAAAATAGGTCCTTTATTTCCATCTTTGTCTTACTCTTTGTGGTCCCTCCGGAACCTGCGTGGGCCCTCCCGTGTGCCTCTGTACCCGTTCATACATAGCAAATTATTAAAGGGACAATATTGACAAATCTCAAAACCATACAAATAAATATTATATCTTGGGTCCCTAGAAGTAGCCTTTTCTTTTTACTGAAAGGGGCTCACGACTGAAATTTGTTTTATTTACCTTTTGTGAGCTATTTTGTTTATGTAATGTAGTGAACCTGTTTGATGCTTCATTTATAATTTTATGTTCGTGTCGAATATGGAGTAAGAGAATTTTCTCTTAAAGTGGGCCCTTTCGAACGGGGGAGCTTCTCTTGTGGGCAGTTGCCCCTAACCGCACAAGTTACAGCCATGGTCCAGTCCAAATATGTCACGTCATGCAAATCTCTACAAATGAATCCCTTAATCTATATCAAATTTTATAATAGTTGTTACGGATTTTATTCTGAAGAATTGAAACTATAAATACTTGTATTACTATTTTTTTGTTGTTATTTAAAAGGAAAGATATCTACTTTCCCCCTTTTTTCTCCAGTAAGAATTTAAATGGAATTATTTAAATTGGCAGGTGGAAAGTGGTCCACGTTTACTTAAGTTTGAAGATCATATATATGAATCTCGAATTAGAAGCAGCAGTGTTGTTTGAACACAACAACATATCATATAAATCATTTATTGATTTACAGCAAGAAATATGAATAGACCATTTCAATGTCGACAGAAACCAACATATACTGTACAGGAAGAAAAATTCTTCTGACGTTTTTATTCCAAAAGATTATAAGTTTTAGTTTATTTACTTCCTTTAGTAATCCGATTCTCTTAGGTATATACCATGAAGCCTTTTGGTCTGCAGATGGTTTTCAGTGATCTGATGTATTGTATGAAGGTATCAGAACATCGAGTTGCTATTTAGTCTCTTTTTGATTTACATGGTTATTACGAGTGCCTTCTGGAAAACTTAAGCCCAATCCAAATGGAATAAAGGTAAATGAGGAAATAGTACAGTTTTGAAGAACATATATCTGATGTGTAAATACAATTCTATTTATTAATAACAAACTTTTATTGGTTTTTCAGGTCTCTGAAGTGATCGAGAGTGCCAAAACAACGAATTTCACAAACATCGAGATAACAGCTGTCATGAAATTTTTGTTCCATCAAGGAAAGTCATCGAATAAGTGAAACATTATGAGACTCTTCTCCGACGGCGATTTTTCAAGGGATCACATATATTAATGCTAACCCACTTAAAAAATTCTAAGTTACGGCACTTGACTGGACTTTGAAACTATACTTCTATGACGTTAATTTTGGTAATTTTAAATTTCAATTTAATCATATAACCTCAAATTCGAAAACTAATCTATAAGTATGGGTGATAAAGATTACATCGATCGGTTCCCCGATATTAATTCTAGCGTTTCCGTAATACCACACTGAAATATAGAAACAATACGTAATATATTATCGCTACTAACATGCAATGCTATAAATATAAATCTCTGAATAGTAGTAGTATGATTTGAGTTAATAAAATAATACTCGTACAACCGATCTCTTTAGAGATCCAAACAGTATATTTAAACTTTCAAGAGCTCAATAATCAGGTCTTCATGAGAGCGGAAAGAGAATTTAAACACATTCAATATTAAACTATTACCCAATTAACAGCGTAAATTATTCTGCCTCAGTAACAGCTAACTTGTTCTAATTAGTCACGTAGATTGATAATAATGCAGGAATCTAATTCAATTAAAAAAAAACAAACGTGAAAAAGCAATAGGCAAAGTGTCCAAAATTAACAAAATGACAAACGGGCCTTTAAATGTAAGAATAATAGATAAATTAAAGGAAGGAAAAAGCAAGTAGCATACGTACCTCACTGCCTTATTAAGCCAATCCATGCTATCAAATAGAACAACTAGCCCATATGAGGTTACAGTACACCAATATATTCTTCTTAAATATATTCAAATTTTAAACTTCAACAGAATTATACTTTGAATATCACTCGTAGATTATGTATATAGAAGAACCTTTTTTGATCTAATAACTCGATCACAAACTATGATAGTAGTAGCGGAACACAACCATTATACTTCCTCCCTCGGACGTTCCAGCACAACTATAGCCACCTATAGAGAGAGTCGATCCACCGTGCTAGTGCGTCCCACCAGATGTCATAAGCAACAAAAACAAAAGAATAAGCAAAAACGAAAAAGCTTTTTCGGCACAAAATATTGTAAATTGTTCATAGAGACAGCTTTCTATAAATATGTAATAACCAGTGACATAAAATCCATGGATTATATGTTACAACTTGCAGCGTTGAAGGATAAAATGCAAATGTTTCCTAAAAGCGAAGAAGATGGTACCGATGCCAAAGTAGTTCATGTATAAGATCTCATCCGCTTCTCAATAAGTACAAGTTAGTATTCCATGAAGCACACAAACTAACAACCATTTCTCTGAAAACCCAGTCTCTAACTCTGTGTGTAAAGACCTTTTTCTCGTGTGAAGTGAATTTGGAGTCTTTCAGTTAATAAACTGCTGAATACCATGTTAATACATTTCTCTGTTCTGGCGATAGGAAAAGAAGAACGCAAGCTCCTAGAACTGTCAAAATTTGTGAATATGTTCTCTGCAGCGCATGGCAACACGAGAATGCTTCATTAAGAACTACTACTAGTGTTAAATAGGTATTAGTTTCCACTAGTAAAATATTTCCACACCACATATTTTATGTTTACAAGTAAGGATTTATTAATGTGAAATCATGAACAATGTTTAGCAGAAGGGATCGAACTCCTTTTTCAAAAATAAATGATACAATTGTGAAAGTTTCTGTTCATAGGTTTAGGTAAGATTAGTTTATGTAGGTGTAGGAGTCGAGCATAAGTTACGAAAGAAAAGAATATAGAATTTCGCTAATTTCCTATAATATTAGGATAATTTATTTTACTTCCCTAATAGCATGTTGGTTTGCAGCAAGTCTTCATTATATTTGATTATAATAACATGCTATAAACGTCGTCAATACGTATTGGCCCACTTGCTGGTAAATGGCGATCGTCGATATAGCGACGCGTCGAAGGACTACCGCTAGTGTGCCACTAGTGGAAGGGATTCGTCGAGTCGAAGCAGATATCTAGAGTCGGAGTTATTGAAGTTACCACCGTGCAACAGCGATGACTTCATTTTGGTCCGCGCTCCTTCGATTTGTTGCGGAGAATAGCGAAGGGATCAACATGAACTATCGACAGTCATGTGCATGCGGTTATTATTATATATCATTTTCCCTGACGAATTGTTATTAAAAGGACAACACTTGAGCTCCGGGCGTGCACTGCAGGCTATTTGAATGAAATGAAATCTTTGAATTTTAAGTCCAGCGGTTATACCGGTTAGGCTAAAGGAGACAGTGATGCTCAGAAATGCATGAAATGGTGGAATGAAGAAAGTGGGAAGAAACGGGAGGACCCCGAGAAAACCCACGAGCACAGTGTTTGTCAACCACAAAGTCCACACGGTGCGAGCTGGGATCTAACGAAGGACCCCAAGCACCGGAGGTGAACGCACTACTACTGAGCCACCGCGCACCCCGGTTTTTTAAAGAGTTACCCGCAAATGTCCTAATTTGATTTTCACTTGCTAGATTTTACTTGCTTCAGAGGCGTGCTGCAACTTTCTGGCAAGTGTGTAAATTCTAGTTTCTACCAACAGGTGGAACAAAAGTCTAATCTTAGAAATTTCCCCGTCAGGCCGCCATTTGGAGTACGTGCGAAGTATGTGAAGCATTAAAACAAGTGGATAATTAAGATAATTACGTAAGTATCCAGTATGTAGAGATAATTTATATTTTAAACGTGTATTGTTTGGCAAACTTGTTGAGAAAAATAGACTGTGTGTAAATTTGTATACAGTCCCAGATAGCAAAAAAGACTTGCAACAAACTTGCAGCACATTTGGACTCTGGCTTACTTACTTCAAATTTCACATACTTATAGTATCTCTCTTTATTTCCAAATATTTTGGTAACCGTTAGGCGTACCGACTTCCAGTTTTCAGTAAACCACACTTGTAACTTTCTTTAAAATTTTCTTAAAACAAATTTTGGAAATCTTTTAAGTGTTGTGAGCTCCATGGGACTTACAACCCAATATGGGTTTTTGTGTTAATTTTTGTTTGGTATTACAATTGAGGTTCTTGTTATTCTTCAGTAAGTAATTTTTATACGTTTAACTATCGACCGTGGAGATCTGAATGCATTATTCAAAGATGGAGCAACCGCCCTCACATCCAACCACAGTATGGCGAGCATCAGCAACGTGTTCCCTGCAGACACACTTGTCAGTAGACTCCTTTCCCCATCAACTGTTCCTGTACTTAACATGTCATGTTTATTTATGGGGCACACTGAAAAGCATAGTGTATGCTGAATATCTTCAAACAATAAACAATCTTAAAAGGAACATCATTACACTGAGAAAAATCCGTCATCCAGACAATGGTATATTGGACAAATATATTGAATCCTCTTGGCTTCTACAGAAATCAGTACGGAGCATGTTCCTGTACTTGACAACATGTCATGTTTATTTACGGGGCACACTGAAAAGCTTACTGTATGCTGAAAATCTTCAAACAATAAACAATCTTAAAAGGAACATCATTACACTGAGAAAAATTCGTCATCCAGACAATGGTATATTGGACAAATATATTGAATCCTCTTGGCTTCTACAGAAGGGCTTCTGCCCTTAAATATTTCATGATGCCATTGCACGATGTCTGACATCTAACAGTCTTATCTATACTACATACCATAGATGGCCATTTTCCACTGGGCTCGCTCGGGCTAGCGCTCATCTGTCTCAACTGGGCTCGCACTCACTCGGGCTCGCGCTCATCTTTCTGGACTGGGCTCGCGATCACTTCTCCTAACTGGGCTCGCACTCACTCGGGCTCGCGATCACTTCTCCCAACTGGGCTCGCGCTCACTCGAGCTCGCACTCAGTAATCTTATCTGGACTCGCACTCACTCGGCCTCGCACTCATCTCTCTCGACTGGGCTCGCACTCACTCCGGCTCGCGCTCACCTGTATCAACTGGACTCGCGATCATTTCTCCCAACTGGGCTCGCGCTCACTCGCGCTCGCACTCACTAATCTTATCTGGGTTTGCACTTACTCGGGCTCGCACTCACTTCTGTTCACTGGGCTTGCACTCACTCGGGCTCGCGCTCACTTGTCTCAGCTGGACTCACGATCACCAGCGCTAGCGATCACTTCTCCCAACTGGGCTCGCGCTCACTAGCGCTCGCACTCAGTGATCTTATCTGGGCTCGCACTCACTCGGACTCGCGCTCACTTCTGTCCACTGGGCTTGCACTCACCCGGGCTCGCACTCACTTCTGTTCACTGGGCTTGCACTCACTCGGGCTCGCGCTCACTTGTCTCAGCTGGACTCACGATCACCAGCGCTAGCGATCACTTCTCCCAACTGGGCTCGCGCTCACTAGCGCTCGCACTCAGTGATCTTATCTGGGCTCGCACTCACTCGGACTCGCGCTCACTTCTGTCCACTGGGCTTGCACTCACCCGGGCTCGCGCTCACTTGTCTCAACTGAGCTCGCACTCACTCGGGCTCTCGCTCATTTGTCTCAACTGGGCTCGCGCTCACTTGGGCTCACGCTCCCTTCTCTCGACTGCGCTCGCGCTCGGACTCATTTCTCTTAATTGGGCTTGCGCTCATTCCTGCTCGGGCTCAGTTCCCTCAATTGGGCTCGCGCTCACGTATTTCATTGGGGCTCGAGCTCAATTACACTCGGGCTCACTTCTCTGAGTTGGGCTCGCAATAACTTGTTTCATTGAGGCTCGGGCTCAATTACCTGACACGTTAATACTAAACATCGTTAAAACAGCTGTTTTAACAAAATTAACTAGTCCTACAAGTCATAGGTTGTTTATGCAGCTGAAATTCGAAATACTGTTGCTTGATTAATTGATTATGTTTCACCGTCCCCTTTCATCAGCGAGGAGGTGATCGTGAGTCCAGCTGAGACAAGTGAGCGCGAGCCCGAGTGAGTGCAAGCCCAGTGAACAGAAGTGAGTGCGAGCCCGAGTAAGTGCAAACCCAGATAAGATTAGTGAGTGCGAGCGCGAGTGAGCGCGAGCCCAGTTGGGAGAAGTGATCGCGAGTCCAGTTGATACAGGTGAGCGCGAGCCGGAGTGAGTGCGAGCCCAGTCGAGAGAGATGAGCGCGAGGCCGAGTGAGTGCGAGCCCAGATAAGATTACTGAGTGCGAGCTCGAGTGAGCGCGAGCCCAGTTGGGAGAAGTGATCGCGAGCCCGAGTGAGTGCGAGCCCAGTTAGGAGAAGTGATCGCGAGCCCAGTCCAGAAAGATGAGCGCGAGCCCGAGTGAGTGCGAGCCCAGTTGAGACAGGTGAGCGCTAGCCCGAGACAGCTAGTAATGAGACATGGACTTATAGTTTTAACGTGGAATCTGAACCACTGTCTTCCAATACTTTCCCACAGGGAATCGATCACAAAAGTCGCGCGTACTAGTCACTAGACCAGTGGAAGGTCTTGTAATACTGTTGTCCAATGATTTTTATTAGGAATAAATTATAGGTGATTTTTTTATCGTTTAGTCAGCGTAACGAAGATGTCCAAATTACAGATTGATATACTGGTGAATGGGATAGTGCAAGTATTGAACCATTGTGTAGTGCACAATCCAGTATACACCTTCTGAACCCCTGTCACCAAGGCATTCAAAGTGAAAGTGTTAGTGCTCTGAAGAATGTTAACCGTCCTCCCGTCCCATCCCCATTGTTAAGAAACCAACTATCCAACCCCGAGTCAGTGAAGCGGAAATCGACCTTGGCCGGTGATAATTTTGTGCTCAGGAACTGCATGAATTAGTAAGTACAACAAAATTAGTAAATCCCAGGTATGTTAAAAGCAGACTTTCACCTTAAGTTTTATTGTATTGCCAATCCTCGAGGCTCATTCATTGTCGTGCTCTGTAGATAATAGCTATGTATCTGAGACCATGCTTCAAAACCATACACTGAGAAAAAAGTGTACGTGGCGTACGTAAAATCGTATGTTACATTTGCAAATCCTGTAAATTTTGGACTGCAAACGTATAGCTGAAAAACGCATGTTTTATAATACTTTCTGTAAGTATTCCATGTGTACGTACTTTCCGTATAAAACAATATGGGCGGTCAGGATCTCATATACCAATGGACAAACAAGGGAACGTATAGCTTGTTGGCTTCTATCTAGAATTTGAGGGAGTAAATAGTTTGTATTAACGAACAAGCAATATTTTCTGAAGTTAATTCTGCAGTAGTTTCTTTATTTCTTTACCTTCCCAACTTCTGATGAAAAAATAGGCCTATTAAGTGATATGACACCTCCATGAATACCGGGATGATATAGTCTTAATGCGATTTCTTTACATGTTTTTCTGAAACTGGAGCCCCACAATAGTGTTCCCATTCGGGCCTGCATCTTCTAAGTCTATTAGATTACTTTTTCCCCTTACTTTGAAGCAAGAAAACTTTATTTTTTTTTAACTTTGTGACTTCCCTCAGGAGCAACCTCTACTTTTAATTATGTATTTGAAAGCATATTGTCCTGCTAAAATACATTAAATATGAATATTTCTTTATTTAGGCTAAGTTTAAGAGTATTAAAACTGAAAATTTGAAAGTATGCGTTGATTATAGCCTGTATTTTATTAAAACACACCAAAGAAAATTAGAAGATAATGAAAGTTCAAAAAAGATGTTTATGAATGAAATTTATGTCATAACATCAGTTTGACTCGAGAAGTTATGTATAATACTTTCGAAAATGGTAACCATATTATGGTTCTAGTTTTCAATTCATCTTTACATTTCCTTATGTATATTAAAAGCCGGTTCTTTAATGGCGTAACATAACGGAAAAATAGTACCTATATAAAATGAAGTAATATTAAGGACTGCGTTAAAAGAGGAAATGTAATTATGTCAATTTACGAAGCTATCGTGAAATTTAGAATGTTTTGTGTTTGTTTGTTTGGAGCTTAATATTCTTTTTCATCAGTGAGGTTATATGGGATCGCGCTCGTCTGGAAGATGAGAATACTTACCACTTATTCACAGTAAATCAATATGAATAAGTGCCTTGCAACCCTTAGCTATTTCGTCAGGTATGTGCTAATCTTCACGGTGATATTTGATAAATCCGCAATGAAAATATTGTGTCAAAAAACATCAAAATCAAATTGTAACCAAGCGTAAAAATGGATCTGAAAAGTTTGGGGAACGCATGACGTTATCTTTGCCCACTATATTTTTTAGGAAGTGGAGGGACGCCATAGATATTTTTGGAAGTGGGGGATGACGTCCCTCGTGTTTTCCCTCACTTTTAACACTGGTTGTAACAAACGACTCGCCATCGTTTCGGGGTAGCTTTCGAAAAAAGACTTTAATGAAAGGAGGTGTGTGTGTGTGTGTGTGTGTGTGTGTGTGTGTGTGTGTGTGTGTGTGTGTGTCTTAGTTATTTTGGATGTTGAATTGCTATCTTTTTTTTTAATAGAAACTTCGACTTATATGAGGAAGTATTTTTCTTTTAAATAGACGAGATTTTAATCATTCCATTTTACTAATTTCTTTTTCTGGCCTATTTAAGAGTTCCTTGCTTTAAAAATATTCAATGTAATATTGTTTTAGTTTTTATTTATATATATTAAAATTAGATAATACCGTAGTTAAATTTCGCTTAGAATACATTTAAAGATCTGAAGAAGAAGTAGTGAGTAAAATTAACAGGCTAAAATTCCTTTATTTCAAAAAATTATAACAATGTTTCCTCATATAAATTAATGGGCTGAATATCCATTATGGTGCAAGTTATCAACATTCTTAAGAGCTACTCTTGTTTATTGGGATTTAAAGAAGCTACAATTAAATGATACATAATTATTTCGCTCGACTTTTCTATGAACGCGCACAGCTTCATTAGTTGCTAGTAAATAAAATTCCTATTTCGCAAGGTCAAGTAGTTTCCTTACTCTATGATTTCCAAAAAAAAAAAAAAAAAAAAAAAAAAGAAGCTTGGGTCATGGAAGTTGTTACTAAAACAACAAAAACAAACACCTGCCACAAACAAATACCATCCTCTCATAACAACCATAAAAGAGTCGGTTCTCTATCGAAAGGTGTTTGAAGTCAATTTAACTCACGCTAGCTCGGGCTCACGCTCACTTCTCTCAACTGAGCTTGCACTCACTTGGGCTCGCGATCACTTCCTTCAACTGGACTCGCGCTCACTTGAGCTCGCGATAAGTTCTCCCAACTGGGCTCGCGCTCACTCGGGCTCGCGATCACTTATCTCAACTGGGCTCGCGCTCACTTGAGCTCGCGATCAGTTCTCCCAACTGGGCTCGCGATCATTTCTCTGAACTGGGCTCGTGCTCATTCGCACTCGCGCTCATTTCTCTTAACTGCGCTCGCGATCACTCGGGCTCGCACTCACTTCTCTCGATTCGGTTCGCGCTCACTGGAGCTCGCGCTCAATTATTGAGCCCGAGCCCGGTTGAGCGTGAGTGCCGAGCTCACGAGCGTGGGGCTCGCGAGTTTGGACACCTATGCTACATACATACGTATGTTACCTTCGTCAGCTATATGTTATATACGTTCATTTGTATGTGAGATCCTTACCGCCTATATTATTTCATATGGAAACTACGTATAGATGACCACTCATATGGGAAGTGTTATAAAACACGCGTTTTCATTTATACGTTTGCTGTACGTTAAGTCCAAAAACTACAGGATTTACACATGTAATACACGTTTTCATGCACCTAACATACAATATTTTCTATGTAGAGAAATTAACGACATCACGCCTGCAGAATTACAGCATTTTGCTGGCAATGTCAACCCTTTCCGGATCCTATGGTACAATTTTGTACCATACGCGTTTTTCATGGTACATTGCGTTACTTCTCTTCTATTTGAGCTTTTTCGTCCGGGTTTTTTTTTTTTGTTTTCCAAGTCCAGAGGCCTTGTAGAAGACATTACGTATGGTTTCAGACCGTCCTGCGTCCAGACATAGGAGGTGATGACGTCATAAGTCAAAAATTTCTTTTCTCATTTTCTAAGCCTATGTTCAATATTTTTGAGCGGGCTTATTTTTCTACGTAGAAGATTGAAATTTTGCACAAACATTCAGTCCACCGAGTAGTATTTACCAGATTTTTTGTTCCGATGTCAGTGTTAAAACAGGGGGGAACCAGAGGGGCAAAGGGTTATAAAAGGGATATTTTTACCCCAAAATCCCGTTTTTCGTCATTTTCCCGCATCACATACATGATAGGACAACGTGAGTCATACCGTCTGAAAGGCAGTTCCATTCTGAAGAGAACGACGGTCGAATTATTATTCTAGGGTAATTAGGGCCGTCTCAGTGAATTTTTATCCAAATATACTTCTGTATAGGGTAAAAGTGGGGCATGGTAGGGAAATTTTTTCTGGCGGGCCTATTTTTTCACGTAGAAGATTGAAATTTTGCACAAACATTCAGTACACAGAGTAGTATTTACCGGAATTTTTTTTTCTATTTCTGCATAAAAACAGGGGGGGTCCAGAGTGGCAAAATTTGAAAAAGGGATTTTTAGACCCCAAAAATCCATTTTTGGGGGATTTTCCCCCTTTACCTACATGATAGAGATACGTGAGCCATACCGTCTGAAAGGCAGTTCTGTTCTGAAGAGAATGATGGGCGAAACATGATCCTAGGGTAATTAGGGATGTCTCAGGAAATTTTTTTCCCTGAGATCATGGTGTTTTGCGGTCGTTTTGAGCATGGTGGGAATTCCTGATAAAATTTCTCCCGCCCTTACTATTCAAGATAGAAACTTGAAATTTGGTACACACATTTAGTTTACCAAGTACTATTCATCAGATTTTTGGAGATCTCTACGTTCACACAGGGGGGGGGGCAGGGGGGCCCAAAGTTGGACAAAAAATTTCCCATCAAAATTTTCCCTTTGACATCAATTTTCCCTCTCCTGGTATACGGTATGGGCATGGAAGTGATAACATTTGAAAGCCTGCTCTATTCTGAAGAGAATGAGGTATGAACAATGATCCTAGGATAAATAGTGACGATGCAGTAGCTGCTTGACTTAAAGTCTAAAAAATAGCCCAAAATGCCAGGATCCGGAAAGGGTTAAACGAAGTCAGCGATGCTTAGACCCCTACAGTGGCAGGTGTAGACTCCCATACATAACAAAACAATAGTAATATCCAAAAGACCACTTGCACATCTGTATATATTATCTATGCCGTCTTACTCATGGAGGCAGTGGTTTTGGTCCGATACTCTTCACAAAGCTTCAACATTACGGTGACCGTTAACGTGACTGTGATCTCTACGTGAATGTCTATTGAAGTCTTTAAACCAAGTATTTTATTGTATATATATATCTATATATATATATATATATATATATATATATATATATATTAGAGAACCAGTATGGGTACTTTATGCCCTGGCTTCAAGAAAAAAATTTAATAGTGAAGGATAAATATGAAATGAAATTTTTAAGTTTTACCTCTCACTCTTATGCCGGTTAGGCTAAAGAAGACGGTGATGAGTGAAATGGTGGAATGAAGAAAGTGGGAGGAAACGGGAGAACCCCGAGAAAACCCACGAGCATGGTGTTTGTCAACACAAATCCACACGGTGCGAGCTGGGATCGAACCAGGGACCTTAAGCATAGGAGGTGAAGCCTCTGCCACTGAGCCAACGCTCTCCTTAACCTTTTAATTACGGAGACTTTAAAAAAAATAAAGCCTGGGATACGGCGCCAATTTTGAACAAAATGTAGGGTTATTTTCAAATGGCTGTGGATCAGGCCCTAATAGTCGTAACCTCACGAAAGTTGAAGGATTTTACAGAGAATACATGAAAGTTTTATAATTAGTATGGTTTACTCCCCGACCACTGTAACCAAGGATGAGGGGTTGGGGGAAAACAGAATTTTTACAACTTTTCTAACAAAAATTTTGAGTTCCGTCCCCCCTCTGCCGCTCTAGAAATTGACGATGCGTAAAAAATGTACATCTAAATGTTCTTTGATATATTCTCAATAACATATAACACCAGTGTTAACATAAGATGCATACAGCATAATTAGGAAATTCCTCAAAATTATAATGTGCCTACGCCACAGATTAGGACAAAAATGACAAAATGCAGGGTTATTTTCAAATGATCATTGCTCAGGCTCTAATAGCAGTAGACTCACGAAAGTTGAAGCATTTTACGGAGAATACATGGAAGTTTCGTAATTAGTATGGTTTGCCCCCGATCACTGTAATCAAGGATTAGGGGGTGGCAAAATCATCATCAAAGTCATCAAAATTAAATTCGTCTGTGTCTGAGGAAGGAAATTCAATTTGTTCTTCATCCCACTCCGAATCTGTGTCCATTGCTTCCAACTCGTCTCGAATGTCTTCTGAACCGAGAACATCTCTCGATGCCATTTCTACTAATACACGAAATACCAGTCTCACAAGTAAAACCAACGGTAACAAATTTTCAAATTTTAGGCTCCGTAAAGGTAGATTTTACTGTATGTTAAAATTCATATGCAGGAAAGAACGCGCTCACAACACTCAGTTCAGACTAACAACACATATAGTAGTAGGGGGCGGCGCACAGTGGGGCCAAAGCGGACAAAATGTAATGTCATGAAAGTGGGAATTTGGACGATAATCTATACGTTTTCTATAGTAAATGAACCGAGGAATCCGGTTGTGATAATGTTTTTGCAATTAGCACTCTTTTGCAATTAGTAAATTGTATTTAAAACGCAACAATGTTGAATTTGTTGAGTTTACGTAGGTTTATTGAGAAGCAAAATACAATTTTGAATTATGGAAAAAAAGAGCTGCCCCAACGTGACTGATGTGAATACAGGCAAGCATGCGACAAACAATTGGTTCGCCCAAAAAAGTTACATAGAAGGGGTAATTTGAGCAAAATAGTAAAATTTTCAAGGAATTGCACACATGTCTAGGCCTACAAAAAGAGCTCCGCTCAACTCCGCTCTAATTTAAACGTTTTCATGAAACTACTGTAGTAAACTACTTTCTCTGTCAATTGCATCACAATATGCCGCAAAATGTAGTCATAGCACCGTTGTAAGCTGGCTGACTGCGTTAAGAAAACCCAGTTCCCGTGGAGCAACATTGTAGGAAGTATAAATATGGCCGTGTGCAGCGAGTACTGTAAAGTCAATTGGCAGTCATGAAGTTTCTATTTAGTAGTTACAGTAGTTGTTTCAGTGAGAGTTGCGTTCTTTCCGCATAATGGAAGAAGTAGTAAAATATGCCGAACTTTGTGAAGTGCTACTTACAGGTGGATCAGTGGAGTGTTTTATTCGCGAAAGGGATCAGCACATGCATGAAGATAAGCTTTCTCGAATTTGTGATGAAATAAAGAAAAGATTTTTGCTGCATTATGTACAAAAACAAAAAAATAGTTAATCACAATAAAACATATTTTCACAAGAAGTATCGCGAATGGATGAATATTGAATTTGTGATTAGTTTCCCTAGTGATGATGCTCATTCGCCGAAGTCTTCCAATCCTGTTGGAAGGCCTAAAAGGTGTTTTGAAGATTGTTGTGAGAGAAGTAAAAGACGTAAAGTTCACGATCTAAGAGCATCACATTCCGAAAGCGTAATAGATGCGGCTGCTTCGTCGCATTTAGGAAACAGATCGGAAAGTTTCCCGAATGCGGAATCAACACATCGAAGTGGTGATTTTCATTATCAATTTTTACACAGGCTAAGCTTTCCAAATATCAATACGAGGTAATCAGAGCTGCAACAAAAAAAAAAAAAAAAAAAAAAGGTTCAATATTTTCCTCAGCTATAAAAAATCCAGCACGCAAAGAAAGATTGTCACCCCAATGATAACAAAATTACCGAGACCTACACAGGAGTCCCGCTCCACCTTCCCCGACGCGACACTCTCGATCACTCAGGTATCAATTCATGAAAGAGACACCTGAAATAATAAAAACTGAGAAATTGAGGGTTGAAAGGGAAATCAAGAGCTTGCAAGAAACACGATTAAACCTAGGGCCCAACTGTATCACTGTAAAACATGTTTTACATTTGACAATGTTGGACGGAAAAGTTGCTCAACATATTGGTGAGACATCTGCAGCAAGTAACTGCCTCATTTGTGGGGCTCGCCCATCGCAGATGAACGACATATCGAAACTTGAATGAAGCAAAGGACTGAAGCTTGGGATTTCGCCTCTTCATGCTCGAATCAAGTTCATGGAATATGTACTACATTTAAGCTACAATCAACAACTCAAGTCGTGGAGAACTACGAAAGATACTCTCCCAATCAAAGAAGCTGCAAAGAAACGCATCCAACAATGATTCATGAATGAGCTCGGGATTAAAGCTGATGTCGTAAAACAGGGTTATGGTTCGACGAACACCGGAAATACCTCCTGGATATTTTTCCGACATTTTTCTCTAACAGCAGAAATTACACACATAGACGAAAACTTGATTCGCCGGCTTGGTATAATACTGGAGGTAATTAACAGCAACTCTGCAATTGATTCAGATAAATTTAGATTGTACACAGCTGAAACAGCTAAATTAGGTATACAATTATACCCGTGGTACTATATGCCTTCCATAGTGCACAAAATATTGATACATGGGGCCGAAATAATACAAGCTGCAGATCTGCCTATCGGGTTAGTTTCAGAGGAAGCGCAAGAAACTTTTCATAAAGATTATAAAGATTACAGGCTTCACCACACAAGAAAATGTTCCCGCACAGCCACGAATGAAGATGCGTTCCATAAAATCCTCGAGTCGTCAGACCCATACATAACTTTCCTGAGGCCCGAACTAAAGAATAAACATCTTCCTCTAAGTACATTTACAGGATTATTCATTTAGATTTTCTTCGGAAAACACTTGTTTTTTTAGTTCCTCCTGTAAATTATTTTTAAAGTGTGTTATACATAAAAGAAGAATATATACTTTTTACACCATTGTTAATAGAATGAAAAGCCTTTTCCCGACATGAATAAAGCATTTTTTTTTCACTTCCAAATATACAAAAATCGTTTTTGAAGACTGCAATCTATGTTTTGTAATGTCCAAGTCACGGACTTATCAAAACACTCATATAAATGTACAGTTTCTTTGTATTATAATTCAGATATAAAATAACACAATATTGTGTTTAGCACACTTTTTTGTATATGTTATTTCTCTATTATTTACTTATTCTACAATATTATGCAGAGTCAGGCTTCCTCAAATTCTACTTTTTTAGATATTTTCGACTAGTATAATCGATTATATGCATCAGAAGTTCACACAGCTCAATTTAATGTTCTGTTTGCGAAGATATCTCGCAAAAGCTTGAGTGCAGTCAGTCATAACGTTGCGGAAATGGTTTCATTTGATACACTACCACAACATACAAGGGAGCACACCATCCTCTGTTTCTTCTACCAATATTACACTATTATCGAGAATTTTGTCCGTAAAACGGGTGTTTGGCCCCACTGTGCGGCACACATAAGGCCGAAAAACGAAATTACGGCGCCAAAAATAGAAAAAAATATTGTGATGAAACTAATCAGAAATGCCTTCAAAACAGTCCCTATATACCGGTCCATGATGTACTGTAAGAATTTGTTTTGTGAACGCAACACAGTAGCCAGCGTATGTTCGCAAACTTGGAGTTTATTTCGAACGCCCAACTGCAGTTAGTTGTGCCTGAGTTGCTGACGGAGAAATAGCTCGTGCTAAATTTTCCCAAAGTGACAGTAACAATATTTCAATACGAATATTGAAGAGTCAGATATATATATTGTACATCTGAAATGACTGTGAACCTAACAAGTGAGTCTAGTCCAAATACAGTACAGGTAGTATGATGGACTAATGCGGTGTCGAAACAAGGAAGAAATATTTACTATCCATAGAGTTATTAAAAAAGTTCCAAAGAGTACCGCGACTATTCTTGGACAATTCAACAATATATCTTATATCGAACATAGAACAGGAATACACACGTCCCCCCTTTCCCCCCTTTCCTGATTGGAGCGTATTGTTTACACGCAGTTGTGACAACGATCTGTGAAGAACATGAAGACTAAGAGAAGAGAACTCTTTATAGTGTTATTTAAAGAGCATTTTTACAATAGGTCTTCATTAAAATGTAATGAACACATATTACAGTATACATTAAACAAGTGTGGTATGATTAGACTTGCTGAACAACGTGGAAATAAACTTAAAACTGTAGTGAAAGTATTTATGTCAAAGGTTTTGGCAAAATGGCGGGCATGTAATTACATGTACGAGTGGGAAATAAGCATATGGAGTGACTTGATCAAGACGTAACACTTCCGGTGTTACAACCATCACAGCGTCCCTCAACAACACGGCTTTCGCAGCAAATGAGAAGAGGGAGAT
Organism: Thermobia domestica; assembly: GCF_964235325.1. NCBI lineage: Eukaryota > Metazoa > Arthropoda > Insecta > Zygentoma > Lepismatidae > Thermobia > Thermobia domestica. The sequence continues at coordinate 182,898,685 of NC_137467.1, read as the reverse complement.
CAAGAAAAGTGTTGGAAGAGAGTTCGCAACGAAGTACGAAAAGATATGTGAAGGAAATTGTAAAGAATACCAGTTCTGAAAAGCTGTGCTTGTATGTAGAATCAAGTTTGGTGAAATCTGGCAAGAGTACTGCAGCCGAAGTTGTGAAATTGGCGATCCGGTCTTAAATTTAAAAGAAAACAACTGTCTACGTAAGAGTTGTGTTGCGAAACAAACAACTATCATAGTCTCAGTGCTTAGAGCAAAAGGACAATAAAGGATGCCTCAAGACTTTTTCTTAGGGGCGTGGCTTCCTACGAACACAGAAACAACTGTCTACGTAAGAGCTTGTGTTTTGAAACAAATAACTATCATAGTCTCAGTGCCCAGAGCAAAAGGACAATAAAGGATGCCTCAAGACTTTTTCTTAGGGGCGTGGCTTCCTACGAACACAGAAACAACTGTCTACGTAAGAGCTTGTGTTTTGAAACAAATAACTATCATAGTCTCAGTGCCCAGAGCAAAAGGACAATAAAGGATGCCTCAAGACTTTTTCTTAGGGGCGTGGCTTCCTACGAACACAGAAACAACTGTCTACGTAAGAGTTGTGTTTCGAAACAAACAACTATCATAGTCTCAGTGCCCAGAGCAAAAGGACAATAAAGGATGCCTCAAGACTTTTTCTTAGGGGCGTGGCTTCCTACGAACACAGAAACAACTGTCTACGTAAGAGCTTGTGTTTTGAAACAAATAACTATCATAGTCTCAGTGCCCAGAGCAAAAGGACAATAAAGGATGCCTCAAGACTTTTTCTTAGGGGCGTGGCTTCCTACGAACACAGAAGCAACTGTCTACGTAAGAGTTGTGTTTCGAAACAAACAACTATCATAGTCTCAGTGCTTAGAGCAAAAGGACAATAAAGGATGCCTCAAGACTTTTTCTTAGGGGCGTGGCTACCTACGAACACAGAAACAACTGTCTACGTAAGAGCTTGTGTTTTGAAACAAATAACTATCATAGTCTCAGTGCCCAGAGCAAAAGGACAATAAAGGATGCCTCAAGACTTTTTCTTAGGGGCGTGGCTTCTTACGAACACAGAAACAACTGTCTACGTAAGAGCTTGTGTTTTGAAATAAATAACTATCATAGTCTTAGTGCCCAGAGCAAAAGGACAATAAAGGATGCCTCAAGACTTTTTCTTAGGGGCGTGGCTTCCTACGAACACAGAAACAACTGTCAACGTAAGAGCTGGTTGTTCGAAACTAATAACTATCATAGTCTCAGTGCCCAGAGCAAAAGCACAATTAAGGATGCCTCAAGACTTTTTCTTAGGGGTGTGGCTTCCTACGAACACAGAAACAACTGTCTACGTAAGAGCTGGTTGTTCGAAACAAACAACTATCATAGTCTCAGTGCCTAAAGCAAAAGGACAGTAAAGGATGCCTCAAGACTTTTTTTTAACCAATAAATTTCGCAACAAACCCTAGCGTCAAAAGTGCAAAATTGTTGATGTATATTAGGGATGGCCAGATCCGGATATTTTTGGATCCGGATATCCGGACACTGGATCCAGATCCAAAAATTCGGATTTTTGATCCGGATTCGAAATTATAGATTTTGGATACGGATCCGAAATTTCGAATCTTGGATCCGGATCCGAAAATCAGGATCTCGGATCCGGATCCGAAATTTCGGATATTGAATGCGGATCCGAAATTCCGTGTCAGAAAATTCGGGTGTTCCGAATCAGGAAATTATTGACAAAGAGATTTTCAATCCTATGCTTAAAATGAGATTTTAAGACACTTGTGGTATGTGATCGTGTGACAGCCTTTCGTTCTCTTCATTCTGTTGATAAAGTTCAAATACATCCATCATTTTAGCGTAATGCTGCAGGAGTTCAGATCATTGGATTAATCATAAGAAGCGACTGTATAAGATAGACTACATTAACTTCCAATGTGGCTCAAAGAAAATATGTAGCATTACTATGCAGTTTTTCAACCTTATAACTCAATCTGAAAATATTATCATAGGTCTCACAACAATCGAATTTTAATCCTAACTCAATTAATATATAGCCCAAGGCAGATCTATACAACTACTGACTTGAGATGAAAGTGGCATACTCGTAGTACTTTAAAGATATACTAAAGGCTAAATGATGGGGTGTGCGCAACAGTGGTCTAACCCCTAAAAATGTGAAAATGAGATTTTGATGTCATGTGTTGTCATTTAAATTGAATTGTCTTCCCACTATCTGAGTTAGAAAAAATTCACCTAGTAAATTTTATATATATTTTATACATATGAATATTTTAGTTCTGGTTCTGAATCTAAGGCCTAAAATATTCACAACAGGAGTCCGAACTTCGAAATGTCGGATCTGGATCCAGGAACTGGATATCCGGATCCGAATCTAAGATCCGAAATTTCGGATCCGTACCCAATATCCGGATATCCGGATCCGGATCCAAGATCCGAAATTTCGGATCCGGATCCTAGATCCGGATCTTATAGGATCCGGATATCCGAGATCCGGATACGTCTGGCCATCCCTAATGTATATAAATAGGCTACAGTAATTGACTGACAGGTTTCAAGCTCAAAGTATGCAGTTAAAGGTAGGAATCAACCAATAAGATTTCACCAAATATAACTTCCTATCAATGTCCTTAGATCTGTGGTTCTCAACCTAATTTTTATCACGACCCCTATTTTATCACATGCTCTTACCGCCGACCCACTTATAGTTTCTGGTTTGTAATAATCTTGTCTGGGATTTGTAATATACCTATTGCAGAAATCTCAGGATATTAATCTTTCTATAATAGCAGAATCCGTTTCTTGTATAGAGCAGCGGTGATTCATTGGTAGAGTGTTGACCACTGGTGCATGGGGTCTTTGGTTCGATCCCATCTCTCGCCAAGTGAATTTTGTGGTGGACAAGCATCATGTGCATGGGTTTTCTTGGGGTGCTCCTTTTCGTCTAACTTTCTTGATTTCACCATATCCATCATTTCTCATCATTACTGTCTCCTCTAGCCTAACCAACATAATCGTGGGACGTAAAACTAAAATATTTCATTTCACTTCATTTCTGATGTGCCATACTGTTTCAAACTAAATGTGGTTTGAAAACCCTTACTTTGTATCAAGTGATTAAAAAAATACAGTGATTTCTAATTTAGATCTAAAAAAGTTGAACAGTTGTAAATTATTGGGTATTTAAAAAAATATCTGTTTTCTTTGTTTTTGAAAAGATTATTGTAAATATATTAAGAATCTGTAAGTAAATTATTTATTTTGGATGCAATATTTTTCTGTTCGTTCTTTATTCAACCTCCTTCAAAGATGTTTTCTATTGAAACAAAAATTAGCTCTCCGAACAGACTAAACTGTCTTAAAAAAAGAAAAAGAAAAGAAAAAAGAAAAAGAAAAAAAGAAAGCTTTTGGGAATTGTTTCCTTCTTATCTATTTTGTGTCCTTTACAGCAGACGAGAAATATGATGGTTCTTACTGAGTTGTTTTCCGGTTTTATTTTATATATTGTCTATTTCAAGTTTCGATAAATTTAGAACTGTATTACGATGGGAAGTTAGCATAGTTCTAAATATATCAGGATTTGAATTTGTCAATGTTGAAATAATTCTAGAAATATTATACTTTTGAACCACCCACCGAGCGAAGTAGCTGAAGTGGCAGAGCGTTGGCTTCGCATTCGGGAGGTCTTGGGTTCGAATCCCGCTGCCGACCATCCTGACTGAGGCAAATGCTGGGATGGTACCTACTAAACTGGCCCTGGCCGATACCTTCCCAAATCCTTTCCATTGTTATTGTTGTTGTTGAATATCCCGTGTAATATAGCCTCTAAGCTGTCGATTCGTGAGGAACTGTTCTGAGAAACAAGATCCCTGCAAACGGATATGACCAAAGTAAAATTTGCTTTTAATTTACAAAAGATAACAATAATGTATTGGAATAATATTATGAAGCTTAGACATAAAACATCTATCGCTTCTACAAAAAGAAAATGATCAAATCTCAACTTGGGCTGAAATGTGCTTCCGAGCAACCACCTCCAATTTTTTTTTTTTTTTGTCCGTCGTCCCGCTAAAGGGTTATGCCCTTTCTTCGGGTAAGTGCTTTATATAAAATGTAGTTTCCAGTTTAATGTGGTCGGTCTAAGAGGTGCACAAGGATATAATATTTATTTATTAATTTATTAAATACATATACACAGAGAGGGGATGGAAGGGTGACAATAACATCTAATGAAGTACAAGCATGATATAAGCATGAGATAGCAATATTGTAGAAAATAATACGTTTATTACCATGCAGTGCGGAGTTAAGACGAGTGCAAAACAGGAATGAATATGGTACAGGAGGCAATATGGAGAGAAGTAGATGAAGATGAAATGAAGTGCTCTGAACGCCACATCACAAGGTATTTTTTAGTACAGACGAATGCAAGTTATCTTCTGTTCCTGGGGCGATTCAGGAACTGATGGAGACAGAGGAAGCCCATGTTAATAGGTAGTTACGGTGCGTATGATGGATATATGAATGATGAAAGCTCACGTGGTTCGTAGATGTGAAAGATTTCGGGATCCACTACAACATCATCGAGTTGCAAATGATAAAGAGTCATGAAGTGCTGTAGGGGAGTATCAACGTAAGCTGAGGGTGCGTCGTGATCCCGATCGTACCGTAGGATATCTAGTAACATGGGATGCTGCTGGTCAATTCGCTTGCAAACGTACCGAGTACGAAGCTGTTCGAGATGGTGCAATAAAGGTGGAAAGTCAATCAGCTCGTAAAGTAACCGTGTCGGATGCGGTAATCTGATGCGATGTGCTAGACGTAGAGCATGTCGCTCTAGGATAGCCAACTTCTGATAGAATTTTTGCGGTGCAGATGTCCAGGCAGTATGACCGTATGTTAATGTACTGCGCATAAATGCTTTATATGTATGAAGTACTGTTAACGGTTTTAAACCCCAGGTTGTACCAACTAGGCGCTTGAGGAGGTTGAGCCGATTTTGCGCTTGGCGTATGATCTTGGTGAGATGTGGGGTCCAAGTAAGCTTGGAGTCAAATATGACACCAAGATAAGTAAGAGTATTTGACGGTACAACAGGTGTATGGTCTACTTGGAGGTTTAATCGACTTGGATTCCTGTAGATACGTGAACGGCGTCTACGTGGCAGGAAAACAATAGCCTGAGTTTTGGTAGAATTAATACTTAATCGCCATATATTACACCAGTCAACGAATGCATCAATTGCCGTTTGCATAGTTTTACTGATGGATTGTACTGTGCGGCCTGTCGTAAAAAAGGCGGTGTCGTCAGCAAACTGAAATATGTTGATGTTGTTTGGAACTACAAGGTCGGCAACATACAGTAGGTATAATAAAGGAGACAGTGACGATCCTTGAGGAACGCCAGATTGGATGAAGATCGGATGAGAAAGTGTTCCGTTAATAGAGATATATGCTAGTCGCCCGAGTAAGAAAGAATGGATGAATCTGATATAAGAGGATGGTAAAAAATAGTTATGGAGTTTGTATAGTAAACCAGGGTGCCAAACTTTGTCGAAAGCTTTTTCTAGATCAAAGGCTACCAGACAAGAAGGAAAACCTGTGTTGTATTGATCATAAACAGCCGTAGATAGTCGTAATAACTGATCCATTGTACTAAAATGAGGTCGAAAACCGGCTTGATGAATAGGAAGTAGATTATGAGTTGCAAGATGAGTGTGCAAGCGGCGGACTAGAATGCGTTCTAATATTTTGCAAAGGCAACTGGTGAGATGAATAGGGCGATAGGACTGTACGTCAGTTGAAGGTTTGTTAGGTTTGGGAAATAGAAGAACTTTCGAGTATTTCCAGTCGATTGGAAAAAATCCAGTTCGCAGGATGAAAGTATATATGGCGCTGAGAAAAAGTAGAAAAGCAGGTGATGCTTGTCTGATGAGAACATAGGTAACAGAATCAAAGCCTGGTGCAGTGTTTCGTTTACGGAGCAATGTTTGGCGAATATCATCTGGTTGGATCGGAGTGGTAAGTTGATTATTGGGCTCTAAAGAGTGGCTGATAGATGGGCGCAGAGAAGCAGATGTTGGATCTGTACGTCGGTTTATTGAATTTTGTAGGCGCTGCGGTGTATGCCAACCAGGAAGAGGTGTAAAGACATCTTGAAAAAATGTAGCAAACGTATTCGCTTTATCCATATCAGTGATTACTGCCTGATTATTGTGAACAATGGGGTATGGTGTGCGGGATACTGTACCGGTGAGTTGATGGAATTTGCGCCAATATTTACTGGGGTGTGATTCACTTGCAAGTGTGTTGCAAGTTTGAATCCAATGGCGTTTCTTATAGGCAACAATATAATTGTGCGTAATTCTAAGGTATTGGCGATGAAGTCTAAGCGCTTCAAGATTACCCGTAGCGAGATACTCACGATGTGCTCGACGAGAAGCGGATATGAAAGGTAAATAGTGCGGAGGCAATTTTGGTTTATGTAATTGTACTTCTGCTGTTGGAATGGAACGGCGTGCTGCATCTTGAATAGATTCAGTAAGAGCGGCTATTGTGTGATCAAGATCACATTGTGTAGTTGGCATGAGTAGTGTATTAATAGCATTGTCCAAATCAGAGCGATATTGCTCCCAATTAGCTCGTTTGTAACAGAATACTTTCTGTGGAGGTAGCTTAGGTTGAGAGCGAGGAGAGTAGTGAAGTGCAAGTTTGATAGGTACATGATCACTACCGATAGAATCGAGCACATCGATATGTATACTCTGCGAGAGAGATGTTGATGTGATGACAACATCAGGAGTAGTATTGCTGACAGGGCGTGTAGGTTTCGGTAAAACATGGAATTCGGCAACTGTTTCAGTCTGAAGAAAGTAGAGAAAATTAGTTTTATCTCGCTGTGACCGGCTATGAATGTTTAGATCTGCCATGATAATGTAATGCCTAAAGGTAGAATCGATATATCGAAAGAAGTCATAGTTGATTGCTTTGCCTGGACGAAAGTATATGGTGACGAAGGTGACAGTTCGGCCTCGAAAATAAATAGTCATGACATTATGCTCAGGAAGATGGTGTGTGAGCTGAAATGGAACAGTAACTGCTCGATAAGGAAGACGTTGGCTAACACCTATAGCTGTACCTCCGTAGACTCTGGGGCCAGATGGAGCATCATGTCGGAGTAGATGATATTTCGGAAAATAGCAGGAAAGATGTGGTGCGAGGTAAGTTTCGTTAAGTGCAAAGGCTGCTATGTTTTCTTCTTGCAGAAGTTGTGTGAAGAGCACGTGATGGGTTAAGACTGATCGAATGTTCAGAAAAAGTAAATTATAAGCCATACTGATACGTAGTATACAAGTGTATGTAGAAGCACCCATATTAAACATAGACTTCGATTGGCTGAATTTGAAAGTGAACTGTAGGTCCGGAATAGGTAGCATGAAGTTGTAAGTTAAACAGTAATTTGGCTGCATACATGATCTCATTCAGGATGTGGTTGCGATCAAAAGGATGAATATTTTGTAAAGATATAGTAAGGAAGCGCAATAGATCTTCAACAGTTATTGGGTGGCGTAACGAATTTGCTGGTGGTGTTGGAGTGTCAACAGAACGTTTCGGTACAACCAGTTCTGGCTTAGCTGGATCGGGTTTAGGCTTAGCTTTGCACTTGTAGCTATAAGTGGGATGTCTTTCAGAACATCGGTCACAGTGTGGTGGTTCCTTAAGATTAGGGCAGCTTTTTGTCGGAAGTTCCAGTGAACAATAGCCACATTTGATGGTATTCGGACACTCAGATGTCGGATGAGAATTATATTGTTGGCATTTCTCGCATCTAACCGGCAGAGGTGCTGGTGTGCGAGATGGTTCCACTTTGTAACGACACCGGTATATATATGCACCGTGTAGAAGAAGTTGGTCGATCAACTGTTGTTGATCAGTAAGAACGCGAACTAGGTATGTTGGACCCTGGTTGTTCTTGATACGTATGCACCGCTTGACAGGTAGTCCTTCTTGATGTAATTCAGAGTAGATTTCCTCATCGGTGAAATCGGGTTCTACGCCACGAATGACCACGGATAACATTGGAGGACGTCGTGGTGGTGGTGGTGTCTTTCGTACGCTCGAGTTTAAAGTAGATATTTTTGCTTTCAACCCAAAAATTTCGAAAGTCGCTTTGTTGCGGACGTGAGTGGCGAAGTTTGGATTGGTCGATTTCAGGATTATACCCCGACGAGTCTTGATGATTTCTCTTATTTCTGGACGAGGAACGTATTTTACAAGTTGCTGAAAGACAGCGCGCACTGTGTCATATTTCGGATCATAATCAGTTAACAAGAAGTTATAAATGGTTTCTTGATTAAACATGATTTGATTTTCAGTGGAAGTGGATGTCCAATCCATATTAGTGCTAGGATGATTAGCAGCAGTAGGATCTGCGATGGGTGTGAGACGTTGTTTCTTTGGATCCAATGTTTGCTCTCCATCAGAAAGAGATCTCGAACGAATTCTTTGTCCGTTAGCTACACAGGTTGCATAAGATGTTGGAACACTGGTGGTAGCTTGTACTACACGCGTAGTGCCAGTAACAATACGCGGTTGCGTTTTTTGCCGACCATTTGGCCCGATATTTAATGGAGATGTCTGAACCAGATTAGACTGTCCGGGAGCATTGCCTGAGTCCGCCATAAAGATGAAGAGTACTAGGGCCGAAGCCCAGAGATGAAAGAAGATGAAAAGATGATTAGATGAAGTTCAAAAATCAAGGAACCCTTCGAAAGCGAGAACTTTCGTCAATCCCCTAAGTGTAGTATTTGTGTTACGCTCACAGGTACGTATTACAATACCTGGTCCTCGCTGACACAATAACAGACACAAGAGAGGCTAGGTTTCTTGGTAAGGTATGACCACCTCCAATTTTTTTTTTTAAGTGCTAGCGGAAGGCTAGCTCCCTTGCGAGGGTTACGCCCTCTATCCGGGGTGAGGAGTGCAGAGACTGGGGAAGGAAGGATATTGGAGGTGGTCTATGGGAAGTAAGAGTAAGCGGAAAGAATCATTTATTTTATTTAGATCATAATTTCAGTTTACTGCTTTTATTGCATTTTATTCAATTTCATTGGACATTATGAACTTTGTTCATAATCATGAGGACAGGGAAAAAAATGACAATGAAGTGCATATGACAGGACAACACAAGGATATGTTAGTGAGACGAATGCAGATTATCTTCTTGTCCAGGGGATGCTCTGGACAGTAATGTAGACAAGTGGAGCCCTGTTAGCACAATAGGTTACGGTGCAGCATATGTAGGTGATATATGAAATGGAAGGTGATCAGAAGAATAAGCTGAAGCGACAAAATGATCTGGATGGTCTGGTGGAATGGTTTTGAGATATAAAGAGAAGAGTAGGGATAGAGGGCAAGTAGAAAATTGATATCCTAAATCATAGTGGCGGTCGGCATCCATAGTATCTAGAAGTAATGGATGACGTTGCTGAAACCGGTTTGTGATGAACTTTAGTCGCAACTGTTCAAGATGACGGACAATGGTAGGAAAAGAGATACGGTCGTAAAGCTCCTGTGTCGGACTGGGAAGCTTGATCCTATAAGCCAGACGAAATGCGTGCCTTTCGAGAACTTGTAACTTCTGATAGAAAAAAGGTAGTGCAGCAACCCAAGCGGGATGACCATAAGTTAGAACTGGACGTAAGAATACCTTATACGTATTAAGGATTGTAGTGGGTTGCAATCCCCATGTGGTACCAACTAGACGTTTTAGTAAATTGAGCCGAGCATACGCTTTACGAATGATTGCGTGAAGATGCGGCCGCCAAGTTAAGTGATGATCGATTATGATACCAAGATAGGTAACCTGTTTAGTAGGTGATATTCGTGTGCCGTGAACCTCTAGATTAAGTAGATCGGGGTTTTTCTGAATCCACCTCCAATTTTTTTTTTTTTTACAAGGTTAAACCGGTCAAGGGGTACACCCTTTCTTCGGGAAGGGGATGAAGGGAAAGTTAAGGGATAGGTGAGAGAAGGTGAGGGCTAAGTGATTTATTTTTATTTATTTATTTATTTATTTATTTATTCATTTTCAGAATTTTATTTTGGGGTTTGCATTGATTAATGTAGTTGGGTTTACATATTCTTTATTTCTTTATTTATTCAGGACATCCATTTCATATATCGTACTCTTCAAATATGGAGGGCATCATTTAGGTATCTATAATCGGCGAGAAATTGTAGCTAGGAGTTCATCCACGGGATAATGAGATGATAGATGAATGCAGTGCAATTAGACAAGACAAAACACAGGGAAGATGGTTAGTAGAGACAAATGCAGGGTTATCTTCTGTTCTGTGGCAACTCAGAACTAATGAGCACAGATGAGCCTCTGGAACCACAATGATGAGTACTAGTGCAAAGATGGATAGATGTGCCGTGATAAATGGTCAGGGTGGTAGATGGCAAAATCTTGTTTAGTAGGATCGTTGTCATCAAGGGTATTGGAGTACATCGTGAGAAGATGTTGAAGAGGGGTATCAAGATATTGAGATGGGGTGTCTAGCAGAATGTCAATATGAATGGCGTCAAGAATAAGGGGATTACCTGATTGAATGCCTTTGGTGATGTACTTGGAGCGGGTTTGTTCGAGATGTTGAAGAATGGTAGGAAAGGTAATTCTCTCGTAGAGTAGTGCGGTAGGGGACGGAAGGCGAATGCGAAAAGCTAGTCGAAAAGCGTGGCGTTCAATGATTTCTAGTCGCTGATACAGTTGTGGTGGGGCAGATATCCATGCAGTATGGCCATGAGTGAGTGCCGGTCGGAGAAACGATTTGTATGTTGTAAGAACAGTTTGTGTATGGAGGCCCCATGAGGTACCTACTAAGCTTTTTAGTAAACCTAGTCGTTTAGTGGCTTGAGTTTGAATCTTCTGTAAATGGGGCTTCCAAGTCAGTTTACTTTCGAAGATCACTCCGAGATATTTAACATGGGAAGTTGGTAATAAGGGATTGCCTTGAACTGAAAGGTGTAGCAAGTTAGGATTGCGACGGATTTTGGAGGGACGTTTTTGAATAATGAGGGTTTGGGTTTTTGAGGCATTAACGGAGAGTTTCCATATGTCGCACCAGTTGATAAAAGCATTTATGGCTGGTTGTAGAGTGCGATTAATATGTTGAATAGATTTTCCAAGAGTCAAAAAAGCGGTATCGTCAGCATATTGAAATAAGTGAATATTCGCCGGTAAGGGTGGCATATCTGTCACATAAAGTATATACAGTAACGGGGAGAGAACAGAGCCTTGAGGTACTCCAGTGTGGAGGAATATAGGATGAGATGTGCTAGAATTTATGATGATATATGCGAGTCTATTGGCAAGGAAGGAATGTATAAGGCGGACATAGCTAGTGGGTAAGTTAAATTTGTGAAGTTTATAAAGCAACCCTTGATGCCATACTCTATCAAACGCTTTTTCTAGGTCGAACAGTAGAAGACAAGATGGGTGAGAAGAATTATAATGATTGGTGATGGTGTTACTGAGGCGAAGTAATTGGTCATTCAGACTAATGCCAGGGCGAAAACCTGCTTGGTGATTAGGAATGAGATTACGTTCTGTGAGATGAGCATGGAGACGTGTAACAAGAATTTTTTCAAAAATTTTACTAAGGCAAGAGGTCAGTTGGATGGGCCTATATGAGGAAACATGAGTTGTTCGATGTCAAGTTGACATACAGCCCTTAAATGGGCCTTTTATCTAGTTAATTTTGAAACCAGATACACGATCATTATGATAACGCTAAATTTGGACAACATAATTCAAACCATCTTCGAGAGAAATATCTGTAAATAAACGTTTACATGTGGACCCATAAGTTACATTCGTTCAGCTTAATAAAGCTTAGTTGACTGATTAAGTTTAACGAGGTTTATGAAAGGGAAACCTCTATATTAATTTGGAATCTAAATTAGATGACTTGCCAGTTCCCACTGGTGATCACACCACTTCTCCTGAACCCTAAGTCTTGTCTCGTCTTTATAAATTCTCGAAAACTTCTTTCTTGTCTGGATTCTCGAGGATTCACTTCTCGTCTCGTTTTGTAAATTTAAGTACAAAATGTATTCCCTTATCTAATAGTTCTCAGAATCCTTCTGCTTCAGGAGAGAAGTCTAAGAAGGATGTAATTTAACAATATTTAAACCATATTTCTTATTGGAGTATATTGTGTAATGATTTGAATATCTTAGGCGTTCCTATTAGTGCTGTTGAAATCGGTTTTTGAAAAAACCGAAAACCGGTTTTTGAAAAAAGTGAAATTTCATAAAACCGAAATGTCGGTTTTGAAAACCGCTTTTGCGGTTTCGGTTTTGAAAACCGCTTTTGCGGTTTCGGTTTTGAAAACCGCATTTGCGGTTTCGGTTTTAAAAACCGCTTTTGCGGTTTCGGTTTTGAAAACCGCTTTTGCGGTTTCGGTTTTGAAAACCGCATTTGCGGTTTCGGTTTTAAAAACCGCATTTGCGGTTTCGGTTTTGAAAACCGCTTTTGTGGTTTCGGTTTCGAAAACCGCTTTTGCGGTTTCGGTTTTGAAAACCGCATTTGCGGTTTTCGGTTTTCAGAAAATTGGTTTTCTGAAAAACCGAAAACCGCAAATGTCACAAAAATACGACAGCACGTAACGACGAGAAAACAGCAAAGAATCTGTCCCCACTCCGGCTCACAGTTGCCAGATGGAGGGAAATTTCCCTCGGCGTAGGGAAAAAATGATCAAAATTTGCAGAAGGAAAAAAAGATATTTTTTCTTAAAATGTCTTAAAGTGTGGGAAAATTCTTTGTGAATATACTTTTACAATTGGCAGAATAAAAAAATAAGTTGCAATTTCTCAAAGAGGCACGGCTATCGTTATTGGGAAGTAAAAAGATAGAATAAAATATGATCGGTGTTTCCTTCACGTATAAACTACTGCAGGTGTCTGGGACTTGCGATAAGAAGCCAGTCAACACATGCAAAACCACAACATTCACATTTATCGGAGTGGCAACAAATCAACAATAAAATTGTGTATTGAGATAGAGATTTTCTTTTTTTCTTTTTTATTAAGAAAGTGAGGTGCTGCCTTTTTGTTAACAAAAGAAAGAGTGGCAGTACTATTTTTAAAAACAAGGGGAAAGAGTAATAATAATATAAAAGATGACTGTCTAAGTGGATGATATTTCAAATTGAATTTCATGAGTTGCATGTGTATAGGGATATACCTCATTTCTATTGAGCTTTGTGTTGGGTTATTAACCCATTTTAGCGGGTACCACCCGATTTTCAGGTTCTATATTCGTCCCCCGCTTAAACATATCTTAATCACGAAAAACCACCCGCTTTTTGGGATTGGAGAAAAATCTAAGAGGACTTAGTTGGTATGGTACATTCAACGTAAACCGTTACACCTCTGACAATCTCAATCGCGATTGAGTTAAATTTGAACTCGCGCTCGGGCTCAGGCTCAGGCTCTGGGCTATCTGAGCAGTGCGCGTGTGCAGAATCATTTGCTAATAATAGATCTGCTCTAATGCACAATGGTTTTCTTTGTGTAGTTCATGTGTTTTTAATGTAATGTATTGGAAGTTCTATACGAATGAATATTCGTTTGTAGATGTTGTGACAAACATACTTGAATTAATCATGCCTTCATAAGCTACAAGAATGCCGAACGACAATTTCAAGTGTAACTTTCAAGTCTCTTATAGAAGCGAATTTACGTTTCTTAGCCAGGGCAGAACTCAGTTTGAAGCAAAATGTACACTCTGGAAAACTGTTTCGTTTGAAAAGTAGGATGCAGGGAAGCAAATTGGACCTCCCCTGATCTTTATATAGTTTGTAAATTAGACCACAAGGAACACGAATCTGAAGGAAATTGGACATTCCGAGTTTCGGAACTCGAGATATTAAAACTTAAAGTTTAATATAGACGCTATCTATCTATATGAAAAAACACAATATTCTCTATACGAAACATATTATGTCCTGTGAGATATATAAAGGTAACCAAGAAAGTTCTGTCGCTTTTTGTGGAGGTCTGTGTTAAATTGACCTTCATACCGTGAGTTGAATGCGAATGGATATAAGGCGAAGGTCAGTTGTTGGTGTGGGTATATCCAATATTCTACCTGGTTGTGGCAGTTCAGTTACAACGTGAATTTGTGTAAGAACTGAGTGAATATGGAACCTCCACAGAGCGTCATAAGGGCGTGTATGCTATACGAGTTCAAACTTGGATCGAACACCACTGCAGCAGAGCGGAAGATACCTCAGGCCTTTCGTGAAGGTGTCGTGATTACGCAGACAGTGCAAGGGTGGTTTAACAAGTTTAAGAACGGTGACGAAACACTCACGAAAAACGCACCACACGTGCCGGAAGACCAACACATGTACAAAATGAGGATCTTCAGGTAGCAGTTGAGCCGAACTGTGGACAGACATGTGAGGAACTGGGGCTAACATTCAATGTTAGTGGAGAAACCATTCGCCAGCACCTCTATCAATTTGGGAAGCACTGATTTGTCTCCGGGCCAGAAGGCTACGCGTGCAGACACCTGTGATTCTTTGCTGTCTCGTCTGAGGAAGGAGCCATTTCTGGACAGGATGTTGACATGTGTTGAGAAGTGGGTCCTGTACGAAGCTCCACGGCGTCATCATTGGTTAAAATCCCATGGACTGGTTCCAAAACAGCTGAAATCAGCAATGCAGCAGAAAGTCCTCCTGTGTGTTTGGTGGACTGCTCACGACATCGTGCATCGGGAACTGCTACCGGGTGGTCAGAGCAGAACATCAATGCAACTGTCTACTGTCAGCAGTTGAGCCGTGTTCAAGAAAAACTCAAAACCCTGGAGCCAACACTTCTCAATCGCTATGGGGTTCCCCCGTTACGGAACAACGCTATACCCCACATAGCTAGAATGAGCCGGGACACCATCCTACGCTTTGGATGGGAAACACTATTACATGCGCCATACTGTCCGGACATTGTACCTTCCTGTTATCACCTGTTCCTTTCTTTGGACACTCACTTTAGAGGACTCCAGTTCAACTCCGTAGTAGAGGTGCTAAATGCACTTGATACCTTCTTCGCTTCACGGCAAACCAAGTTCTACCGCGAAGGAATCCATGCCCATCCCGAACCCATAGCAGAAGGTCATTGATACTGATGGGTACTGTTTTTGATCTTCCAGATACGTCTTAGGTGATATATCGATGCTGTAAGTCATAGGTCAAAAAGCGACAAAACTTTCTTCGTTACTTTTTTACATATTACATAAAACTACTGTATAAGTTCTAGTATCTCGAGTTCGGAAAGTCAGAATGTCAAAATTCGTTCAGATTATTGCTCATTTTGGTCCAGTTTACAAAATATATAAAGATCAAATGGGGTCATTTTTGCTTCCTGGTCAGTTTATGATCGAATATCTCGAGTTCCGAAATTCGGAATGTCAAAATTCCTTCAGATTCGTGTTCCTCGTGGTTTAATTTACAAAATATATAAAAATCAATTGGGGTCTAGTTTGCTTCCGTGTTCATTTTATGTTCGAATATCTCGAGTTCCGAAATTCGGAATGTCAAAATTCCTTCAGATACGTGTACCTTGTGGTCTACTTTACAAAATATATAAAAATCAGGTAGAGTCCAGTTTGCTTCCATGGTCAATTTATGTTCGAATATCTCGAGTTCCGACATTTGAAATGTCAAAATTCCTTCATATTCGTGTTTCTTGTGGTCTAATTTACAAAATATATAAAAATCAGGTAGAGTCCAGTTTGCTTCCATGGTCAATTTATGTTCGAATATCTCGAGTTCCAACATTCGAAATGTCAAAATTCCTTCATATTCGTGTTCCTTGTGGTCTAATTTACAACATATATGAAAATCAGGTGGGATCCAGTTTGCTTCCCTGCAGCCGAAAAGTACATTGGAAGTGTCATCAAAGAAATAACTAAAAAAAAAAGTACTAAGGATCGCAGGTCAGTATTTGTAACACGGAAGTTCACATCAATACTTACGGTTTAGAACCCTCACTTTTCTGATTTTAAAATATGGCAACCCTAATTTAACTGTGACTTGTACAACCATCGAACTATCCCTTTCGCACTGTGCTGCACATATTACCATAATAGCCTTGGAGCAAAAAAAAAAAAAAAAAAAGTTAAAACACACATATAAATCAATTCATTTGTCTCGATCGATAGATGCTTTCACAATTGTTAAAAGGTGTAATTAAAAACAGCAAACATTGTTTCTGCTTTGAAAAGGGCAATCCCTTATAAAACCGCAAACACGGTTTCGGGTGGCTTTCGCTTTCGAAAAGAGCTTTTGCGGTTTCAGTTTCGAAAACCGCATTTGCGGTTTCGGTTTTGAAAACCGCTTTTGCGGTTTCGGTTTTGAAAACCGCATTTGCGGTTTCGGTTTTGAAAACCGCATTTGCGGTTTTCGGTTTTCAGAAAACCGGTTTTCTGAAAAACCGAAAACCGCAAATGTCACAAAAATTCAACAGCACTAGTTCCTATATGCTCTTCATTGTGATCGTATAATTACTTTTATAATTTATAGGTTTTATATACGGATCATTTAGCACTGAAATGATATTTGAAATCTAAGACTTGGATGAACTAGTGTTGCTCACGAGACTCGAAAAATTTCTCGTCTCGTAGAGAAAATTGTAAGAGTGATAACGGTGACGAGGTTCAAAAAGTGTTATTTTCAACAGTAACTTTCAACATATTGTTTCTTATAATTATTAACAATAAAGAGAGATATAAAATTTATATAAAGGATTGAGTTAGTAATTTGCACGAAATTAGTTTAGTAAATTTCGTTTAAAATTCCAGCAATAATACTCTTTGTAATAGGCCTATATGGTATATATTTCTTATGTGGAAAATTCTTTGATCCACTTTTTAAAATTTGAATACAATACGCACCACAGAAGACACCTGCACTAAATTCAAAGAAATCTCTGCAGCACGGGACGAAGGGCATTCGCCGCTCCCCACTGGCAGACCATCGCAGAAATCTTTCACTGCCCCTCCCTCTCAGGAGCCCGTCCTAGATCAGGGACTAGATTTCAATAATAGATTACCTGTAGGCGTTATAGCTGCAGATAAAAGGTTTTCTTTGGGTACCGTAAAGTGAATGCACACAAACATTATGTTCGTTCTGATTGCTTTTCCAAGAAATGTATCAGCTTCGTGTTGCGTGTATATCTATCGTGACCAGTGATGATTCGACCGGCTCTTGTTTGCACACTTTCAAGTATTTGAAGATGACTGTTAGCAGCATGTTGCCAGGCATAAGAAAGTGTAGAAAGGACTATCATCTTCAATATGTGCACGCGGACCTCATGAGAAATTGAACTGCAACGAAAGATGGGGTACAATGCTGATATTTTGCGTAATACTCGTTGGTTTATGTCTTTGATGTGTGAGGCGAACGTTAACCCATGATCTAATGTCACACCCAGATATTTAGCGTGTGTGGCGTGAGGAATGTGTGCGTTCTCATACGTTAAATTTCGAGGGACGCGGATACGTCGTCGACTGTGGATGACAGCACAGCTTTTGTCTGCATTGATTTTAATTCTCCAACGCCTTGCCCATTCCTGAAAGCTGTTGAGTTGACGTTGCATGTAGATGTAACACTGTGCAAATGAGCTGCTGGTCGTAAAAAAGGCAGTATCGTCAGCATACGTTGCGGAAAAGCAATGTGGTAAGGTCGGGAAGTCTGCCGTGTACAGATTATATAAAAGCGGTGAAAGCGACGCTTTAAGCAAGGGCATAAATTACCCCTTACTGCTTCTAAAAATAAATAAAGAATACAACATAATAATATGGCGACGATTTAATTACATGGACAGACCCTCCCCTGCAGATTAATTCCAGAAGCTCCAGTAGAGTATTAGGAGAGGGAAAGTCTTAATACACAATTTTCAAAAAATGACCATTATTACAACAAAATAACAAACTATCTAAATTAAATCAATAATTCGTTAAAGTTCCCTTGAAACAAAGCAATTTTTGTTTAGCTTACCTCATTCAACTTTTGGTATTTTGTTTATAGAAAGTTCTGCTGCCGTCTATGAATAGTCCTTGCAGGTATGAAGTTAAACCAACAGTTATAAGGCAGTTAAAATGATATTAGCGTTTGTATTACTGTTAAAGGGATGGACACTACTATTAAGAATGTGTGGATTACCATTGGAAGTAATTTTATGTGTATGTCTATTGCAAGTTGCGAGAAGGGAAGAAACGATAGCTTTAATCTACCAGTTCACAGTTTAAGCCCTATTTGGTACACAAGCATTACACAAGAGATATCATAATCAACGTATCAATTTCAGCGGACTCTGAAGATGTAGGCCTAACTAGTGGACGGAATACAACCAACCTTACTAATTTAGAATTGACGACGCCAGGTTTAATGGTGAACAAGAGAAGCCGATTCATCTGGGCATGAGCGGTTATTTTTGCATAGCCTACCAAAAATGATATTTTTATGATGTTTGATTTGCATTGCAATCAGGGTTGAATTCAGGGTGTAGCCCCGGGGAGGAACATCCTCCCGAAAAAATTCTTTCTCCCTCCGGAGAAAAAATTTCAGTCACAAAATGTAGAATTTGCTTCACCCAATTATTTTCTTTTCTTTCCGTGCAAGTACAGACGAAATCCGATCTCTGAATATACATATAAATGACGCAGTAACATTCTATATAAATATTAAACATGTAACATCTAATATAGTATACCAAATAGTCAATAAAATCTGTATTTCTTAACGCTATGACCAAGTTTGACAGAACATGAAATTGTCAACTGTTGAAGAAAGTTTTATATTTTAGTAGGTACTATACTCTCGCCCTATATTATATATTATTAGGTAGCACCAGCACAGATTGAGATAGGAAAGGAAAGATAGGGAAGATCTTTGGATCATTCCATATGATCTCAGATGTTAGCAGACTTCAATTCTTGAAAATGTATAGTTATTGCATTATTTGAAATGGAACACCTAAATCCTATTTCTCGCATCGGATATGATAGTAGTATATAAGTAAAAGATTGCCATTGAAGGTGATGAAGATCCTGCTCAGTAGGGATGGTACCGAGACCGAGACGGACTTTTACATACCGAGACGAGACCGAGACGAGACCATGGTCAGTCTCGAAAGTCTCGGTCTCGTCTCGAATATTGTTTGTTATTTTGCCTTAACTCAAAATTTGTTTCGTTGCTGTATGAGATAATATGGGAACGGTTGACTGATGTACAGTGTCGTATTTAGGGGGTGGATATCGGACTCAAGCCTCTCCCAAAATAAATTTGTAATCATTTTTTCGCATTGCACGTACAACACAAATGTTTGTTACCCGTCCCTCACGCCTCTCCCGAAGCAAAATCCACTGCTGTCGTATATAATCATCTCTCTCTCTCTCTCTATATATATATATATATATATATATATATATATATATATATATATATATATATATGATAAATTGAACGGTTGTTAGATGGGTAGACAGATAGACGAAATATATATAATATATATATCAGGCCTATATTATATATACAGGCGCGGATCCAGGAAATGATCAAGGGAGGGGCTAAACCATACTTCCATACTTTTCCTCTTTATCCAGTGTAAAGCAGGATTGAAGCTCATTTTATTCAGTGTATACCTGAGCGTTAAGGGGGGATATAGCCCTTATAGCACTTCCCTTGGATCCGCGCCTATATATAAACAAGCAGTGTTACCAACGGAAAATAAAGTTGTATTTTCTCAAATTGCACTATGTAAGGTATTACCTATTTCTAATTTAGATATTAAACTAGGAATGCAATGGATATACCGGATTGCAATGAAATGAGCTGAGCGAGCTTAAACTACGTAATCAGTTTATTGTGACTTTTTAAAACAGCGCAGATTTTAATTGTTGACAAAAAAATCGCGTGAAAACTTTTTCCCCATATTAAGTCTATGGAAGCGTTTTTCGGTGATTATTCCTCGATGGTACATCGGATTTTTTTATTTCGACCTATGTTGTCACTCAGCACGACATACTCTATCAGCGTGCTAAGTTTGGTTGAGATCGGCCAAACGGTCTAAGAGGAAGCGTTTTTCGGTGATTATTCCTCGATGGTACATCGGATTTTTGATTTCGACCTATGTTGTCACTCAGCACGACATACTCTATCAGCGTGCTAAGTTTGGTTGAGATCGGCCAAACGGTCTAGGAGCAAGCGTTTTTCGGCGATTATTCCTCGATGGTACATCGGATTTTTGATTTCGACCTATGTTGTCACTCAGCACGACATACTCTATCAGCGTGCTAAGTTTGGTTGAGATCGGCCAAACGGTCTAGGAGGAGTTCGCGGACAACCAAACGGCTAACCCGAGTATAAGAGCTTCGTTTCGCTCAGCTCAATAAAACCATAATACCACATACATTATTCAGTGTAATAAAGGACAATACAGTATCACTAACGTCAACATTTTGGAGATCTCTAATAACTCAAATAGCATAGACGGTGCAATGCGCATCATTTGTATCTTAGCGTCAAATACTATGATCATGGCATAATGTATTTTGAATGAAGGAAGGAACAAAGTTACAAGAAATGAAAAATTTAACTTTTTTCTAAAGACTTTACTTCGAAAACGTACTGATATATCACGTCTCATCATGTAGATGCTTCCAAAAGAGTTAAGTGATCATAATGTCATTTACAAGAATTGTTATTAAAACCGTTTCATAGATACCAAACACATGGATAGTGATTGTTTTATTGCTTAAAATAACGCATTTGTGTTAAGTTTTTATAATAATTGTTGTTTTAGTTTACTTCTACAACATTACAACAATAGTTTTTGGTTGTTTTAATTACAAGTTGCAGTTCCATTATTTTAAGCAGTGTTGCCAACTTAAATAAATTGCTAAATATTATTCTAAATATAGTGCAAACAGGTAACTAAGCTGCAAAATATTTTAATAACTCGTAATTTGCTTTATGGTGCAAGAATGGTTTCAAAAGACGACGTTTTTCATAGCCTTTGGGCTATTTATAATGTTAATGTCCAAGTTTTCGTTCCAGCAATACATGTAAATGCAAATTAAATGAAACTTATAACTTTTCAGTAACACTAGTGGTTCCCCTAAGCTTTAGGTCTGATGTACACAAAACCATGATTAATTAAAAGTTCTAAATACACTCTAGGTACATTTCACTTGTTTTAGTTTGACCACCGACCACCTTAAACTCGATCCATACCATATAACTATATGCAAGTATTCAAGGACTTACAGTTAGTAATACACATTGTGTTGATTTTTGGTTTGGGTGTTTTAGTTTAACGTCCCATGATTATGCTAGGGCGTCTAAAGGAGACGTGGAGCTAATGATTATAATGGAATCCGGTCGCTCAACTGTACCCCCACCGGAAATCGAATTCGGGATCACGCGAACCGAAGTCAAGCGTCCTAGCCGCTAGACCAAATGGAGGTCCTCACATTGTATTGATTTAAATAATTGAGTCAGTGTTGCCAGATTCGAAGATCAAAACGTAGCGTGTTTGTGCTCCAAAAGTAACGGATTTGAACTATTTGTAGGCCAAATATATACAGTAGAAATGAATTATTTGACAACTAATGACTGGTACTAATTGAATAATTTTTAACATGGGCTGGAAAATGTGCTGGACATATTGCAAGAAATTATGATCGACGAACAGAAACAATTCTAGACAGGATACCACGAGATAAAAACAGCCTAGGAAACGTCCTTATACAAGAAGGTTTGACGAAATCAATAACAACTGGGGAGTAACCTGAAAAAAAAATTGCTCAAGATAGATAGTTGTGGAGAAGACTTGGAAATACCTTCATCCAGCAGTTGATTAGTAATGGTTGATTATGATTATGGCTATGATTTATTATATCTGGACCTCAGAGGTAAACTAAACCAAGTCATAATCAGGGCCGGATTTCCCAATAGGCCCAGGCCTATGGGCGCAAGCTCCCAGGGGGCGCACGGCCGAGAGAAAAATTAAAAAAATATCTAGAAATAAAAATAAATAGCCATAACTTAACATATAGGCCTGATATCATTTTTTAATAAAAGTTTTTAGGAAAGTAACTTTAACCAGACTAGGGGGCGGAAAAAATTATTGGGCCTAGGGGCGCGAAAATGCTAAATCCAGCCCTGGTCATAATTTCGTAATTTTAAAAGAGAAGCGAAAAACCAGTTCCTTAAGTAAGACATATAGTACTGTTTTCAAACTATACTGAGTAGTTACAAAGTAATAGGATGCTTTTAGACTTACATTGTTACACCACTAGAAAGAACATAGTCTATTAAAAAATATTCTTAACTCAATTTCGACCAAAAAATGACTTAGCATAATCTACCTCTAAACTTCATGTATATATATAACTTTTACTAGGTAAGGTAAGGTAAAAACAGATTCAAAATTTAACGAAATTCATACAGCGAAAAACAAATTTGATCCTTCATATTGCAACAAAACTACGAAAATTAATACAAAAGAAAACTAGAAAGTTAAGAATCACTTGTTTTGCCGGGACAGAGAAAACAGATACATATAGCTCGAATTACCTATATACTTACATAATATGTATGTTCACGTTTCGCAAGTAATTTTCAAGCAATGTAAAATTTCAGCGTAATGAACGCATGATTAGTTTTCTCGAATAAAGATCACATGCACTGCTGAGAAAAATGAAATGAAATCTTTGAGTTTTACGTCCCACGTTTATGCCGGTTAGGCTAAAGGAGACGGTAATCATGAGTAATGAATGAAATGGAGGAATGAAGAATGTGGGAGGAAACGGGAGAACCCCGAGGACACTGTTTGTCCACCACAAAGTTCACTTGGCGGGGATTGGGATTGAACCATTGACCCCAAGCACCAGAAGTGAACGCTCTACCATTGAGCCACCGCGGCCCCATGCAGCGCTGAGAACTCAGGAATAAGCTTAATCTATGTTACGGCACTGGATATATACTTATATAATACATTACGACCTTACAAACTTGTATAAGAAACAGAATGTACTTAAAGTGATACGCGAACTATACGAAACTACACTATACTATACTATACTATACTATACGAAACTATAGTATACTTTGAATCTAACTGGTTTGGTGATCCAACTCGAGACCACAGATAGCAAAGATGAGTGCAGTAGCTCCCACCATAAGGTTAAGGAAATGCCTGTTTTAAAGTATCAATTAAACACTGAGATGTGAAACGGTAATAAAGTAATTGATCAATTTGAAACAAAATATATGGTAGTAATAATTTACTCTATTTGTTAAGATAATGAACGTTATATTCTGTTTTTAAAATGACAATCAAAACAGAGTGTTTTGGATAATAACTGAGAAATTGTAAAATTTCAATTTCGGTACAATTAAATACATTCGTACTGCTATGTGTTGCGTTATCCGTTAGGGGATATTGAACAATTCTGATTCAAAGGAAGTAAATAAACTATTATATAGTACTGGAGTTAATTTAATAGAGTTTAATTGTATAGGCAGTACTGAGGCTATTTGAGACAAAGTCTATTGCTGAGAGTGAAATATGGGTTACTATTAGCGTTTTATCCCAAGTATGTTATACCCACTGACGATTGAACCCGGAACACATGCATGGAAAGCAATAGCGTTAGCAATTTAGCTACGAAGAAGTAGGCCCTACATCATACCATAATTCTGTCAAGAATGAAGGCAAAGAGTAAGAACCGGAAACGACAGACTGTACGATAATAATACTTTCACAAATTTAATTTCATACTATTTATTTCGAGACTTTCGTGACGAGACCCGAGACGAGACCGAGACTTGGCCTTCGAGACCGAGACCGAGATCGAGACAAGCATCTGTTGACCGAGACGAGACCGAGACGGCGATTTTTGACTCGAGACGAGATCGAGACCGAGACCGATACTTATCAACCGAGACGAGACCGAGACTGTATAAAGTCACGTCTCATCTCGTTTCGATACCATCCCTACGTGCCGTGCTATGGAGGAGGGGCAAGCGCGGCGACTGCCCCGGGCGCCGAAGTAAGGGACGCAAAATTCGGGAGGGAAAAAGAAAAGAAAAGAAGGAAAGAAAAACAGAGGAATGAAACATGTGCACATATATAAAATGAAAGGAAAAAAGTAATGAAAAGTGCTCAAAATCAAAGAAAAGCAGAGTTTACTTTTTAAAATTTTCTCATCTTCCGCGGCTGGTCTGTCGACCTCACTCATATATACGGGGATGCCGTCGTATACTCTCGCGCCAAGCGCTGATTTTCCACGACACGGCATTAATCCTACTGAAGATTTCGTAAACTAAACTATTAATGTGTATGCAGTGAAGAAACCAAGGCTAATATGATTAATTTAGAATCAGAAGTGTGAGAAAGAATGATTACTTTTTGTTAAGATATTCCTATGTATGTTTGTTTTAGGACAAAACAATATTTGAGTTAATTTAAATGTTTTTAAAAACTTCTACATTAGTAACAAACAGTAACTACTGAATATAGGAAATAATAATAAAAATAGTTACTGTAAATAGCAGTTAAACATTAGTGTAAAATATTTTTGCCAGTCCTTATTAAATGTTTTCGATAAAATTAAACGATTGTTTTGTTTTAAATTATAATCTCGCATTGAATATTTATCAGCAATTAGTCTCAATATTAGGAAAGATGTGCATGTGAATGGAATTGTTAAATATGCTGCTTTCTTTCAAAAATACAGAAAAACATCTCTCCCCCCGAGGAGTTGACATTCCCCCCGGGTGAAAATGTCTGAATTCAACACTGATTGCAATATAATGTGTAGTCCCTATTACGTTGCTGTTTTCCTATTGTATAATTATAAAGTAAACTTAATTCTGGTAAATATGCAACTAAAAATAAGGTACCGTCTGGACATAAGTTGCAACTGTGGATAGCTTAAACATAAACTGAACGGCTTTTGCGTACTTACAAGTAACACATTTGTCTCGTAGACTAATCTGTTTTGATATTCTGAAGTTATGGGCTAACGAAAAATGTTAATGGTATTCAGCAGTTTATTAACTGAAAGACTACAAATTCACTTCAGACAAGAAAAAGGTTTTTACACACAGAGTTAGAGACTGGGATTTCAGAGAAATTGTTGTTAGTTTGTGTACTTCATGGAATACTAACCTGTACTTACTGAGAAGCGGATGAAATCCTATACATGAATAGTGATGTGACCAGAAAATTTTCCGCTATATTTTTCCGGAAAATTTTCCGTTCTAAAAAAAATATCAGTAATCAAGTAACAATTCCTCAGCAATTATAAAATTGGTTGAATTCATGTATAGAAATGTTAAAAAGTGAAAGACCGTTTAAAGAATCTGAAAATTTTCATGGCTCACAATTTTCAGTACTGTGTAAGAACAAGTGAAACAATTTTTCATGAATCGAAATATTTTCTGTCTTATATGGAAAAATTGAAGAACTTTTTATGAGTCGGAAAATTTTCATCATTTTGAAGCAAAAAGTAAAACAACCTTTTGTGAATCGAAAAGTTTTATTCCTGTGTAGAAACAAGTGAAAGGAATGTTCATAGATCGGAAAATTTTCATCATGATGTAGAAACAAGTGGAAAAAACTTTTCATAATCCGGACAATTTTGGATATTATCTATAGTGATGTTTGGCGGAAAATTTTCCACTAATTTTATAGCTGAATGTGAAGTTAAATATAGTGGAAAATTTTCCAGCAAACATTACTATACATAATATCCAAAATTGTCCGGATTATGAAAAGTTTTTTTTTTTTTTTCATTTGTTTCTACATCGTGATGAAAATTTTCCGATTCATGAAATTTCCTTTCGCTTGTTTCTAAAGAGCAAATACAACTTTCCGATTCATAAAAGGTGTTTTACTTTTTGCTTCAAAATGATGAAAATTTTCCGACAAAAAGTTCTTCAATTTTTCCATACAAGACAGAAAATATTTCGATTCATGAAAAATTATTTCATGTTACTACATAGTACTAAAAGTTGTGTGATCCATGAAAATTTTCAGATTCTTTAAGCGATCTTTCACTTTTTAACATTTCTATACATTATTTCAATCAATTTTATGAATACTGAGGAACTGTTACTTGATCGCTGATATTTGTTAAGAACGGAAAATTTTCCGGAAAAATATAGAAGAAAATTTTCCACCTCACATCACTGCTAAACAATGTAGGAATAAGTGGAGTATGTTTATATGAATCGGAAAATTTTCGTAACTGTACAGGACAGACAATTTTTCTATTCATGAAAAATTGTTTCACTTGTTCCTACATAGTACTAAAAATTGTGTGAACCATGAAAATTTTCAGATTCTTTAAACGATCTTTCACTTTGTAACATTTCTATACATTATTTCAATCAATTTTATGAATATTGAGGAAAAGTTACTTGATCACTGATGTTTGTTAAGAACGGAAAATTTTTCGGAAAAATATAGAAGAAAATTTTCTATCTCACATCACGACTAAACAACGATGTAGGAATAAGTGGAGTATGTTTTTATGAATCGGAAAATTTTCCGTTTCAAAATTTTCCGCAAAATTTTTGTCTGTACAGGACAGACAATTTTTCGATTCATGAAAAATTGTTTCACTTGTTCCTACATAGTCCTGGAAATTGTGTGAACCATGAAAATTTTCTGATTCTTTAAACGATCTTCCACTTTTTAACATTTCTATACATGAATTCAATCAATTTTATGAATATTGAGGAATTGTTACTTGATCACTGATGTTTCTTAACGGAAAATTTTCCGGAAAAATATAGAAGAAAATTTTCCACCTCACATCACGACTAAACAACGATGTAGGAATAAGTGGAGTATGTTTTTATAAATCGGAAAATCTTCTGGAAAATTTTCCGTTTCAAAGTTTTCCGGAAAATTTTAATCACTGTACATGAACTTTGGTACCGGTACCATCTTCTTCGCTTTTAGGAAGCATTTGCATTTTATCCTTCAGCGCTGCAAGTTGTAACGTATAATCCATGAATTTTATGTCACTGGTTATTACATATTTATAGAAAGCTGTCTCTATGAACAATTTATAATATTTTGTGCCGAAAAAGCTTTTTCGTTTTTTCTTATTCTTTTGTTTTTGTTGCTTATGACCTCTGGTAGGACGTACTAGCACGGCGGATGGACTCTCTCTATAGGTGGCTATAGTTGTGCTGGAACGTCCGAGGAAGGAATTATAATGGTTGTTTCGCTACTACTATCATAGTTTGTAATCGAGTTATTAGATCAAAAAAGGTTCTTCTATATACATAATCTACGAGTGATATTCAAAGTATAATTCTGCTGAAGTTCAAAATTTGAATATATTTAAGAACAATATATTGGTGTACTGTAACCTGATATCAGCTAGTTGTTGTATTTGATAGCACGGATTGGCTTAATTGGCAGTGAGGTACGTATGTTAATTGCTTTTTTCTTCCTTTAATTTATCGATTATTCTTACATTTAAAGGCCCGATTGTCATTTTGTTATTTTTGGACACTTTGCCTATTGCTTTTTCAGGTTTTTTTAAAATTGAATTAGATTCCTGCATTATTACCAATCTACGTGACTAATTAAAACAAGTTAGCTGTTACTGAGGCAGAATAGTTTACGCTGTTAATTGGGTAATATTTTAAGATTGAGTGTGTTTAAATTCTCTTTCCGCTGTCATGAAGACCATAATGCAATACCGCTTGTTGAATTGTTAAATATATATAATTTTGATTATTGGGTTCTTGAAAGTTTAAAAATAGGGTCTACTGTTTGGATTTCTATAGAGATCGGTTGTACGAGTATTATCTTATGAACTCAAATCCTACTACTACTATTCAGATATTTACATTTATAGCATTGCTTGTTAGTAGCGATAATATATTACGTTATCTTTCTATATTTCAGTGTGGTATTATGTTCTCCTCTCCCACCCATACATATACGCTAGT
Organism: Thermobia domestica; assembly: GCF_964235325.1. Classification (NCBI taxonomy): domain Eukaryota; kingdom Metazoa; phylum Arthropoda; class Insecta; order Zygentoma; family Lepismatidae; genus Thermobia; species Thermobia domestica. The sequence continues at coordinate 182,870,613 of NC_137467.1, read as the reverse complement.
TTTCGAATTTGAGGTTATATGATTAAATTGAAATTTAAAATTACCAAAATTAACGTCATAGAAGTATAGTTTCAAAGTCCAGTCCAGTGGCGTAACTTAGATTTTTTTAAGGGGGCAAGCATTAATATATGTGATCCCTTGAAAAATCGCCGTCGGAGAAGAGTCTCATAATGTTTCACTTATTCGGTGACTTTCCTTGATGGAACAAAAATTTGATAACAGCTGTTATCTCGATGTGGGTGAAATTGGTTCTTTTGGCACTCTCGATCACTTCAGAGACCTGAAAAACCAAATAAAAGTTCGATATTAATAAAAGGAATTGTATTTACACATCAGATATATGTTCTTCAAAACTGTACTATTTCCTCATTTACCTTCACTCCATTTTGATTGGGCTTAATTTTTCCAGAAGCCACTCGTAATAACCATGTAAATCAAAAAGAGACTGTATAGCAACTCGATGTTCTTATAGCTTCATACAATACATCAGACCACTGAAAACCATCTGCAGACCAAAAGGCTTCATGGTATATACCTAAGAGAATCGGATTACTAACGGAAGTAAATAAACTAAAACTTATAATCTTTTGGAATAAAAACGTCAAAAAAATTTTTCATCCTGTACAGTATATGTTGGTTTCTGTCGACGTTGAAATGGTCTATTCACGTTTCTTGCTGTAAATCAATAAATGATTTGAATAATATTTTGTAGTGTTCAAACGACATTTCTGTTTCTAATTGGATATTCATATACATGATCTTCCAAATTTAAGTAAATGTAGACCACTCTTGACCTGCCAACTTAAATTTTTGTATGGAGAAAAAAGGGGAAAAGTAAATATCTTTCCTTTTAAATAACGACGAAGAATTAGTAAAATTTATAGTTTCAATTATTCAGACTAAAATCCGTAACAACTATTACAAAATTTGATATAGATTAAGGGATTCCTTTGTAGAGATTTGCATGACGTGACACATTTGGACTCGAACATGGCCGTAACTTGTGCGGGCAAGTGCAACTACCCCCAAGAGAAGTTCCCCGCCGTTTGAAAGGGCCCACTTTAAGACAAAATTTTCTTACTCCATATTCGATACGAACATAAAATTATAAATGAAGCATCAAACAGGTTCACTACATTATATAAACAAACTAGTACACAAAAGGTAAATAAAACAAAATTGACTCGTGAGGAAAAAGAAAAGTCTACTAATAGGGGATCAAGGAATAATATTTATTTGTATGGTTTTGAGATTTGTCAACACTGTCCCTTTAATAAATTTGTTATGTATGAACGGGTACAGAGGCGTACGGGAGGGTTCACGGAGGCTCGGAGGGGCAACAAAAAGTAAGACAAAGATAGAAAGAAAGCGTCTATTTTCGAATTTTGCGGGATTGTCCGAAACAACTTTTTCTACAGATCACATATATTAATGCTTGCCCAATCAAAAAAAAATCTAAGTTAGGGGACTGGACTGGACTTTGAAACTATACTTACATGACGTTAATTATGGTATTTTTAAATTTCAATTTAATCATATAACCTCAAGTTCGAAAACTAGCGTGCTTGGGGTCCCGGGCTCGTTTCCAGCTCCCGCCAAGTGAACTTTGTGGTGGACAAACACCGTGCTCGTGGGTTTTCTCGGGGTTCTCCCGTTTCCTTCCACTTTCTTCATTCCATCATTTCACTCATCTCTCATCATCACCGTCTCCTTTAGCCTAATCGGTATAACCGTGGGACGTAAAACTCAAAGAGTTCATTTCATTTTTTTTTTCGAAAACTAACGTATATGTACGGGTGGGAGAGAAGACTATATCGATCGGTTCCACTGATATTAATTGTAGTGGTTCCGTAATACCACAATGAAATATAAAAAGGATACGTAAGATATTATCGCTACTAACAAGCAATGCTATAAATGTAAATATCTGAATAGTAGTAGTAGGATTTGAGTTCATAAAATAATACTCGTACAACCGATCTCCTTTAGAAATCCTAAGACTATATTTAATGTATCAAGAACCCAATAATCAAAGTTATATATATTTAACAATTCAACAAGCGGTATTGCATTATAGTCTTCAGGACAGCGGAAAGAGAATTTAAACACATTCAATCTTAAACTATTACCCAATTAACTGTGTAAACTATTCTGCCTCAGTAACAGCTAACTTCTAATTAGTCACGTAGATTGATAATAATGCTGGAATCTAACTCAATTAAAAAATAAACGTGAAAAAGAAATAGGAAAAGTGTCCAAAACTAACAAAATGACAAACGGGCCTTTAAATGTAAGAATAATAGATAAACTAAGGGAAGGAAAAAGCAATTAACATACGTACCTCACTGCCTTATTAAGCGAATTCGTACTATCAAATAGAACGACTAGCCGATATGAGGTTACAGCATTCCAATTTATATTTCGTAAATATATTCGAATTTTAAACTTCAACAGAATTCTACTTTGAATAATACTCGTAAATTATGTATATAAAACAACCTCTTTTGATATAATGCCTCGATCACAAACTATGATAATAGTACCGAAACACAACCATTATACTTCCTCCCTCGGACGTTCCAGCACAACTATGGCCACCTATAGAGAGAGCCCATCCGTTGTGCTGGTACTTCCCACCAGAGGGTATAACCAACAAGAACAAAAAAATAGGAAAAAACGAAAAAGCCTTTTCGGCCTAAAATAGTATAAATTATTCACAGATACCTCTTTCTATAAATATCCAATAACCAGTGACATAAAATCCACAAAATCCCCGGTTTATATGTTACAACTTGCAGCGTTGAAGGATAAAATGCAAATGTTTCCTAAAAGCGAAGAAGATGGTACCGATGCCAAAGTAGTTCATGTATAGGATTTCATCCGCTTCTCAGTAATTACAGGTTTCTATTCCATGAAGCACACAAACTAGCAACCATTTCTCTGAATACCATTTCTCCCCAACTCTGTGTGTAAAGACCTTTTTCTTGTCTGAAGTGAATTAGGAGTCTTTCAGTTATAAAAATGCTGAATACCATGTTAATACATTTGTCTGTTCTGATGATGGGAAAAGAAGAATGCAAACTCCCAGAACTGTCAAAATTTGTGGATATGTTCTCTGCAGCGCATGGTAAGACGAGAATGCTTCATTGAGAAAGGTACACTGTTGTTAGTGTTTTTATAGGAACACGTAAAATGCTGTAAAAGTCGAGCAGTCTTGTGCTTTAAAATCATCAAATGTCCCCTCATTAACGTTTTTGTTATAACTTCAGAATATCAAAACACATTACTACTATGCATCGGCGCAAATTTGTCTTCAACATTGTAGGGGAACGGGTAACGCCGTTCATGTATATATAAGCGATGTTCAAAATATTTATGAAGTTGAAAAACAATACTGTGAACGATCAGGGAAGCAGAATTGTTTTCAGTGGCGTATTTAGGGAGCTATCGGGCTGAGCTCAAGCTCCCCCCGAAATAAGTTTGTTAGTTTATCGCATTCCACGCTCAACAATAATTTTTCTTACTATTTCTAAGAATGTAATTGACTTTCCATTTTGTTATGCTCTTTGTTCAGAAATAATAGGCCTACTGTATTGGCCAAATTTCATTCCATGTAAGAACTGCGTCCTTTTGTTCTTTCTATCGTCCTTCCTACTTTTCTGTTATTTTTATTGATGTTACTTTCTTTCATTTCGCTTATAACACTTTATCGACCGTTGTTAGTTGTGATTCAAGTCGGCAGTCATCACTAACACCAAAACTAAGAGGAGTTGATAAGCGATACTGGTGTTCCCCACCATCTTGCGCGGATAGCAACATGACAGGACTCTGGTTATTATAACAAAGGAAAAATTATATCGGTTAGTTATTTGTAAAAGAAGGAAATGTTTGGATTAAAGAAAATCAAATCGGGGAAATAATTAGCCCGGGAAATTAGGTAGGCCAAAACATCTTATAGCCACTATCTATCTACCTAACATAGCACTTACGATAGCAACAATCTATGTACGTCCTGGACAGGTGATACCATTCGAGTATTTCAGCCGTTTGTTTCAATCATACAGGTATCTACTGATACTAGCAGACATCAATATCCATAGCCGCTCCGAGAGGGAAAAGAGACAGTTTGCTGACCACATAGCACTTCACTTACATGGTTACATATATCCCCTTCTGAAACACACCAGACCAAGTAGCCAAACTACACCGGATGTTGTTGTTTCTACCACTTCACTCATAGACAGGTGTCATATCGAAGTCTTGGATTGCATAGGTAGTGATCATTTACCGGTGAAAATAACAGTCAGTGATGTACGTAAAAATATTTCTCATACAGCAGAACGCACTATATGCTTATACGACAAAACGAATTGGCAGAAATATCGCTCAGATATTGACGCTGCTTTAGAAACTGTACGACCACCGGATACCGAGGAAACTCTAAACGCAGCCATAACTACACTCACCAAGGCCATCACCACCAGCGCACGTAACAACATTCCTACTTATCACGGTAAAACTTATCAGCCAATTTTGCCTCCGCAATATTTGCATTTAGTCAGAAAATCTCGTCATTATTATAGACAATATGAGCGTACTCGTAATCCTGAATATCTAACACAGGCACGTAGATGGCAACGTACTGTACACAACTATATTGTTGCCCATAAACGGTTGACGTGGCACAACATATGTAATAAACTGAACGATGAAACTCATCCCACACGCTATTGGAAAAAGTTCCATCAGTTGACAGGACAGCAAAAAACAACAAGATATCCACTGTTTCAAAACAACGATCCTTTACATTCAGATCGCGATAAAGCCAACGCTTTCGCCTCTCATTTACAAGGTGTGTTCACTCCACCTGTTGAACCACATCAAGATAGTCCTAGATTTTCTGAAAAAAAAAAAAAACATCACTCAACTATTACAACCGTCACCTACACATACCTTAGATGAAACTCAACCATTAACAGTATCTATAACTTCTGATGAAATCCAGACGAGTATCAAAAGAAAACGTAATACAGCGCCTGGTTTTGACCAAATATCTTACCGACTTATCAAGGAATGTTCAGTTCAGTTTTTTCTGCTTCTTGCAGTTATCTATAATTTTATTCTCCGTACAGGATATTATCCAGTTGAGTGGAAAGTCTCTAAAGTATGTATGTTCCTAAAACCGAACAAGCCTCCGAATTCTGTAAGTTCGTATAGACCGATACAACTAACTGCCACACTAGGGAAAATATTTGAAAAGATTCTAGTGAAACGTTTACATCCATATTTGCAAGGCCATCAACTTCTTCCCACTTTCCAAACCGGATTTCGACCATCATATAGTATTAATGATCAGTTGCTACGATTAACGACTACACTTGTAAACCAGTATAACAGATCACTAACATCTTGTCTAATTTTAATGGATTTGGAGAAAGCATTTGTTCGAATTTGGCACTATGGTTTATTTTATAAATTGCTAAAATTTGGACTTCCCCTTACGTTAGAGTAATTTTCTCATTCATACTCAATCGAATCGCATATGTCTGTATCAACGGTTCCATCTCCCATCCTATATTTCCATATACCGGGGTACCTCAAGGGTCCAGCCTGTCACCTCTTCTCTACATATTATATGCATCAGACGTACCAGTACCTACTCCTCCTACTTATTTATTCCAATATGCCGATGACACCGCTTTCTTAACTCTCGGAACAACTATACAACAACTTAATAGAACCTTACAACTCACAGTTAATAACTTTCTTGTGTGGTGTAGGAAATGGAAGCTCACCGTCAATGAAGAGAAAACTCAGACCCTAGTCATCATACCACCTAAATACCGCAGTAAAGTTCACCGTAACCCCAATCGTCTTGATATGACTGTCGGAACACACAGATTAGAACCATCTAAATCAGTTACATATCTAGGAATAACGTACGATAATAAATTACAATGGACTGATCATTTCCAGAAACTTGTGCTTAAAGCAAAAAATCGGTTGCAATTACTTCGCAGGCTAGTAGGACAGCATTGGGGGCAAACCTCAAAATTGCTTATCAACACATATAAAGCGTTCATGCGCAGCATTCTTACATTTGGCCATATTGCTTGGTCTCCAGCTCAATCTAAGTTCTACAGTAGGCTCGAAATTATGGAGCGCCATGCAGTACGCTTAGCATACCGCATCAAAGTACCATATCCCAACCGAGAACTATACAATTGAATAGACTTTCCACCACTTGTAGAACATATCTCACTTTTACGTAAACGATATATAGCTAAATGCCTAGAATCTCATAAAGACATATTTTTCTGGACACAATCTTCATAGATTCTGAGCAGGATTCCTCTTTCAAATATTGTTATACACCGTTGAGTATATTGATCACACTTCACGTAAATAACCTTCCTATGGATCACTTTCATCGTAGATTCTTTCAACGTCAGATCATTCATCAAGCCGTCCCTCATCTTTTTCCATAGCTGCACTGTTCTCCCTCACCATTAATCTGGGCTCCCCATGTCTACATCAGTCTTGAGACGCCCCAAGACAGAAGAATAACACGCATTCGTTACTATTAACCATTTCACTGTGATGTGGTGTATAAGGCACTTTTATCTCATCAATCATGATAAAGTAATTACAATTTCAATTATGTTCACCTTGTAGTCTTGTATATCATTTATCATTATATACTATCACCTTTTTCCAGTTATTTATTGTTAAATTTTTCCTCATGATATGTATATCTTTACTACAGTTCAATATCATACAATGTTTATTATTTATGTTCATGCACACAGATCTATTTCAGCAGCATTGAATGTACTCGTTCTATTTAGCACTAATTATTTTCTTTACATCACATTGTCCAACTAACGTTGTTTATGTTTGCACTTGTTTTCAGTATATCACTTGCCGAGAGAGAGGGCGTAACCCTCTAGAGGCAGTTCAATATGCAACTACTTGATGATTCATGCTAATAGAATGAATTATGTCCCATAAATCAATAAATACTTCAACAAAAATGTATATCCTATATCAAAACCTATTCCTTGTTTAAACTCAACTCCCCCCCCCAAAAAAATTGTCCTTTTCACTCAGAATCTCAAATCGTTCATCGATTTACAGGTCTGAGTTCGACTTCTAGCGCTCTATGAGCATTCATTAGTATTTTTGATCATTTAGGGAGGATTGTTCTGTTACAGACAATCGACATCCCCTTGCAGTCCGTATTGCGGACTCAAGTGGGAGCCTGTGGCCATCATCGTCTTCTCATCTCTTTTGTGGAGGGCCAGTGCTCGCACTGACCGACATCTCCGCGAGGACGTATTGCTGCCTCAAGTGAGAGCCACAGTGGGCTTCCTCTCGATCATCCTCTTCGCCGAAGTCTTTTGCGCCCATCTGGATGGCGTCAGGTGGCCATCCGGGACTACCACAGCAATCTCCTGGGCCGTCTCTGAACCCCACGTCAGTAGGCCAGGGGACTGACCGAAGGCATACATCTGCTTCCCAAGGCAAAAAATCTGGTAGATCCCGATCACGCACACTGGACAAACATCACACTTCTTCAACTCAGCCACCGCCTAAGCGTCATGATACTGTTAGTGAATCCGAGCAGTCTGTTTCATCCATGAACCTCGACGACGCTAATGAATTTCCGACAATACTGGATTCTTCCAAACCGCGTCTTCATTCATTCCTGCTTACCAACTTTGATCCCAAATTTGAGAATACCAAGCTGGCTTTTCAACAACTCATAAAATATCTACCACGCGGCTCAGTCGCTCAAATTGTTCATACACGCAATGGGATAATCTTCAAGTCATACGATTCATCATTCTTAACCACTGTACGAAATAAATGCAGTTACGAAATTTTTGGCAAACATGCTGAAATGAAGCGACTTGAATCAAAGGCGTTTAAGCAGGCACCACCTCCACGGAGACCCCCGGCTCTTTCAGTTGTCATTAGGGGGTGGATCCTTTCCTGACAGACGATGAGATTCAGGAAGAACTCACTCAAGAGGGGCACTCTATACTTAAGTGCATACGCATTAAAAACGACCATGGAGCCACATACATGGTACGAGTCCTTACTAATTCCTAAACTACCATCGATGACTTGCTAACTTATGGCGCCTTCGTTTATAAAAGGAAGCATCGCGTCGAGCCATCAAAATCACCCCCGCCTTTACCATTGCGATGCGAGCGCTGTCAAGCGTACAATTCGTACCCGATTTCAAAATGTACGCAACCTAGCAAATGTGGATACTGTAGCGGTGCCTACGATACTAAGGCATGCACCAACTTAGCTAAACCACCTAAATGCTCTACATGTCCAGATCAGCATCCGACGTATAGTTATCGATGCAAAGCGAAGCCCACAGCTGAGCCTCTCAGCCCGGAACTAACGGTTCCTTTGCGACCTGTTTTACCGCCAATTCAGCAAGCTCTACCACCACCAGCTACCGACGAACCTATTACTCTCCAACAATTACTATCTTTTTTCACTATCGCTATGCAAAACATTCATCCTTCTCTTAGGGTGAACACATTCTCGGGGTGGTCAATCACTCTGCTCGCCTGATCTTTAAATGTTCCTTTCAAGCTACCTACTCTGGTCCACACGTGTATTTTCATGTCACTCCACTCGAAGAACATGCCTCCGCAGAAACTTCCAACCCTTCTACTGCACCGTAATCATGGGTATTTCGCTCTTATTTGTTAATATCCGATCCCTCGCTACTCACTATACCCTTTTCGAACAGCTTCTCTTAGAAGAATCTATTCAAGCCTTCCTCATTAACGAAACTCACCTCACACCAGCTATGCCTTATAAAATACCTAGATATACACTACTACGTTGTGATTCTACGGTAGCTGCACGCCGAGTAAATGGGGGAGTGGCTGTTGGCTTTTATCCTTCCATTAGTCATCGCCAATACCACCCTGCCTTACATAACATACCGGAGCACCTCATTATCACCCTCTATTTTCACCCCCTTTATGTCACTATAGCCACCATATATGTGCGCCCTGGACACCCAATCCCCCTCTCCTTTTTCCAGTATATCTCTAATAACTTTAAATATTATATCATTATGGCAGATATTAATATTCATAGCCGTTCAGATAACCAGAAACAACGTTTTCTTAACTTCATCGCCAGTCTTTAACATACCAAAACCTACCCGACCTATCACTGAAACCACACCAGACGTAGTGATTCCATCTGTCAACCTTTCCCAACTATGTACTATCGAGGTTCTAGATTCCATTGGTAGCGATCATCTACCTATCAAACTTCACATTGATCAACCACAGCCTCATACTCCTCGAACCGTACCAGAATCTCGGCGTGTTCCACGTTTTGACCAAGCAAAATGGGAACAATATCGCTCAACAATCACTGCCGATTTAGCCAATCTTGAGCCGCCTACCACAGAAGATGATCTGTATAATTGCATTTCTGATATCACCTACTGTATCCGTCATGCGTCCGAACTTCATATACCAACCACTGAAATCTCCCGGTTCCAACCACGCCTACCACCAAGTTATTTACCTCTTATACACCGCTCCCGCGCATTTTTCCGAGAGTTTCAGCGCATTGGGAACTTGGAAGCTCTGCAACATCATCGCAAACTCCAGCGCACAGTCCGAAACTATGTTAAGGCATATAAACTCCGGACCTGGGTAAAAACTTGCAACACCTTGGCAGAAACTTCGCACCCAACTAAGTACTGGAAACGCTTTAATCTGCTGACGGGCAAGCTTACCAGGACGCCCTATCCATTGCTTATTAGTGACTGTCCGCTACAAACAGATGAAGATAAAGCCAATGCTTTTGCCGACCACCTGCAAACTACATTCACTCCCTTTCCCCGGAGGCATCCCACGGACTTCTTGAACCTATCAGCACCTTACTTACAACCGAGTGAAACTCATAGTTTTCCCGACAATAATCCTCTCACCGCTCCTATCTCTACTGACGATATTTCGTCTGTCGTGAATCGCAAGCGTAATATAGCTCCTGGTTTGGATCGGATCACTTATCGCCACATCAAAGAAGCACCATACTGTCTTCTTCTTCTTCTTTCTTATGTCTATACATTTATACTTCGTACCGGCTACTTCCCCTCAGACTGGAAAACATCCTCTACTTTAATGTTTCTGAAACCTAACAAACCTCCAGATTCTGTTGCATCTTACCGACCAATACAGCTAACTTCCGTCTTTAGCAAGATTCTCGAGCGCATCATCGTCGCCAGACTTCATCTCCATCTCTCTACAAATAATCTGCTTCCTGTGCATCAGGCTGGATTTAGACCTAATTTTAGCATCAATGATCAACTGCTCAGACTCTTAAATCTCATTACCAATCATTATAATACTGCTCGACCGTCTTGTCTCATCCTTTTCGATCTCGAAAAAGCTTTTGATATAGTTTGGCATTTAGCTCTCCTGTTCAAACTACACCGCTTCCGACTTCCACTTTCTTATCTCCGATTCATATTTCACTTTCTTTCTAACCGCCTCTCTTATGTAACCATCAATAGCTCCTTCTCTCATCCGATTTTTATTCACTCTGGTGTACCCCAAGGCTCTGCTCTCTCACCTCTACTATATCTTCTGTTTGTAGCTGACATGCCGGCACTTCCTCTCAATGTGCACACTTTTCAATATGCTGATGACACTGCTTTTCTCTGTACAGCCCGAACCATTCAACAGATTTATTCCTCTCTCAGCATAGCGATTGACTCCTTCTCTTGATGGTGCAATAAGTGGCGACTCCACATAAACTCCACTAAAACGCAGGCAATTGTCTTTATTCCACCTCGCAAGCGCTCTCGAGTACAGAAAAATCCGAATCTCCTTAACATCAGTGTCGACGGTACACGAATTCAACTCACTAAACAGGTCACTTACCTCGGTCTCACTATCGACCATCATCTAACTTGGCGCCCACAACTTAAAGAAATCACTCGCAAGGCCTATAATCGTTTAAACCTTCTTAAACGTCTTATAGGTACCACATGGGGATTACAGCCTTCTACAGTACTCAATACCTACAAGGTATTTTTGCGCCCCGTCTTAACATATGGACATCCCGCCTGGGTTAGTGCATTACCTTACTTCTACAACAAATTAAAAGTGCTCCAACGACATGCTTTTCGTCTAGCATACCGAATCAAGCTTCCGAGTCCAACGCAGGAGTTGTATGACCGCATAACGTTTCCTACCCTACTTCATCACATCGAAAAATTAAGGCTCAGATTCATAACTACCCGCTTTCAGCAACGACACCCTCTACTTGTGGACACGATGGATATCGATCGCAACTACGATCTGGGTTATAATTTCATCACCTGTCCTTTATCTCTGCTCTTCTCCCTTTATCTCAAAACTCTTCCACCTGATCACCCCGACCATTTTGTTGCATCTGCCTATTCTTCCGATCATCTTCCCCATCACGTTTCACCCACATTTACTGCACTGTAAATCCATTATACTAACAGGGCTTCACATGTCTTCATCACTGTCCAGAGTAGCCCCTGGACAAGAAGATAACCAGCATTCGTCCTTTTAACAAATTGTTTGTTTGTGTTTGTCCTGTGAAGTGCACCTCACCATCGTCTTTTTTCCTGCCCTAATGATTATGATCACTAGATCATAATGTCCAAATGGATACCGCAATATTATGCAATAAAGATGTAATATAATACCAGTGCTATCCGTATAAAAGATATTCCAGTTTTCCTCTGCATCCCATAGACCGGCTCCAATCTCTTTTCTGCACCAGTACTTTCACCTCTCACCCCGGATAGAGGGCGTAACCCTCGCAAGGGAGCTAGCCTTTGGCTAGCAAAAAAAATTGTCCTTTTGAAAACCACACTGTTATTGTTTTATTTTTAGAGAAGCAGCAATGGGCAATATATGCCCTTGCCTCAAGCAAAATATTTGTAATCTGTGTACTTGTGTAACTCTGCAGCTCTGATGCCAGTTGGTGGAAAATTTCCCGTACAACGGGAAATTCTTAGCGTTGACTGGAATTTTTCTTTAAAATAGACTGAAAACGGGAAATTCTAGCATTCTCAACTTTTCTAGGCGTAAGATCTGCAACGGTGAGCTCTTTCTAGGTAAAAGCAGGGGTAAAACTGAGGGGGAAAGCAGGTGGACGTCGTCTCCCCGCTTTCTAAAAATTACAATGGGCAAAGATAGGCACGGGGAAAGGCTTTACGTTATGCATCCAACTACCTTTTTAGATCCACTCTATCCCTGGGTAAAAGTGAACATTAAAAACACACAAAAGACTTGAAACATCAAGCTAATCTAAAGCAATTCCAAAATACCCTGCGTATCGCTGCATTTTTAAACATTTTAAATTTTTATTTATTTATTTTTGTGGCAAAGAACAAGCGGTGTTCAAGAAACACCAGAATCATATTAAGGCCAATACAATTCAATTAAGTATTGCTTTGCTGAACATAACATTCCCTTCCAAACCACAAAGTACACCACAGTGTTCGTTAAAAAAAAAAAAGTGCTCATTGTATTTTTTGGTTAAATTTTGGCCCTGCTATAGATATTGTAAATTACATCTACAGAGGTTGACGGGAAATTTTGCATATAATCGGGAAATTTCATGGTTTCGGACGGGAATTTCGCTGTTACAAAACTGGCATCACTGCTCTGCAGATAAATGATTGATAGCGTAGCCTAAGAATTTGATATATTTTGTATATACGCTCACATTTTCCTTTCTTACAAAAAACAATCTGGTTCTATCATTTTCTTCTAAAAGCAAGAGTAGCAGCTTAAAAGTTACGTATTTCCTTCTCGGCGTAGAATAACTCCGGCACAATACTACGTGCATAGTACACAGATATAATGTGTCCTGTAATATTGGACTCCAGGCTCAAACTTCGGCCCCTCTCCGGTCTAAGAAAGATTTCTGGTTGTGCGCCTGATCTGGAGACTAATTAAGTCCATGAGTAGTGCCGCGCTTGTTTTCAATATGTTAACGCAAAGTGTAAATAACAGGTTTTATTCCATTTTGTGTTTTCAAATATCGAAAGCGACCATAGTCATTTTACTTCGGACCAATCAACAGCATCACCACACTCGCTTCATTAGGTTCCATTATTTTATCTCAATCGGTTGTGCTCGCTGCTCACAAAGCAGTTGTATCATTTCTGAATTAGCCATTGTTGTGAAGGTTGTTCACCTATGATTGGCTCTTAGTATATAATTTATTGAAAGCGTTTCCTTTTACAAAGGAGGGAGGGGGAGGGAATTGTGCACTGCAATGTCCAAGATGTCACTGTAACAAAGGGGTTACAAAATGAATGTGTAGGAGTTGATCGAAAGAAAAGAGTGATTATACAGTTTTAAGGGGATCTAAATTTCTCACTTTATGTTAATCCTAAAGATACAGCACGTTTTATACCTGATAGAATAATGCCGGGATATTCTTACGAAAGATTCATAGTATTTCAACTTTACTACGGTAGTTATGATAATTAGTAACTGGAGACAAAGTAGTCTGGGAACCTGTATACAGGGTCTACAACGAAAAGCGATAAATCCTCTTTGCAACCAACACGCATAACAATGTAACAAATACAACTCTTGTAACAAGCAACATCTAACAGAAATGAACCTCAAACTACTGGTAATGTTGGGGAGTACTCTGGAGCGGCTCTGTGTGAACGTAGAGATCTCAAAAGAATCTGATAAATAGTACTTGGTATACTGAATGTGTGTGTGCCTAATTTCAAGTTTCTATCTTGAATACTAAGGGCGGGAGAAACTTTATCAAGAATTCCCACAATGCTCCAAATTACCGCAAAACACCATGATCTCAGGTAAAAAAAAAAAAAACCTGAGACATCTCTATTTACCCAAGGACTATTATACGCCAGTCATTCTCTTCAAAATAGAACTGCCTTTGAGGAGGTACCATTCACATGTCTCCACCATGTATCTAAGGCGGGAAAATCCCGAAAAAAAGGATTTTTTGGTCTAAATATCCTTTTTTTCAAATTTAGTCCCTCCGGATCCCCCGGTTTTGACGCAGAAATCTAAGAAAAAACTCTGTTAAATAATACTCGGTGGACTGAATGTTTGCACACTATTTCAATCTTCTAGGTGCAAAAATAAGTTCGCAAAAAAAAAAAAAAAAAAAAAAAAAAAAAAAAAAAACGAAAATGTCCCATATTCTCCTATACAGAAGTATATTTTGATAAAATACCCTGACGCATCTCTAATTATCTTAGGGTCATGTTTCGCCCATTATTCTCTTCAGAATAGAACTGTTTTTCAGGCGGTGCCACTCACATGTCTCAATCATGTATCTAAGGCGGGAAAATTCCGAAGAAACTTATTTTTTGGTAAAAATATCCCTTTTTTCAATTTTTTGCCCTTCTGGATCCCCTCTGTTTTAACGCAGAAATCTGGAAAAAATCTGGTAAATACGACTAGGCTAAAGGAATCTATGATGATGGGAAATTAATGAAATGGTGGAATTAAGAAATTGGTGGAAAACGGGAGAACCCCGAAAAAATCATGCACACGGAGTTTGTTCATCACAAAGTTCATTTTTCGCGTGCTTGGATCGAACCAAGGACCCCATGCATCAGAAGTTAACGCTGTACAACTGATACCCCGCGGCCTCTGGTAAGAAGTAGGATTCCGAGTTACTTGATTACCCCCAAAAGAAGGATCTGCTTCTTCTTCTGGTCAAATCCCTTGTTCCTAATTAATATTGAATTACTTTATTGGTATCGCATGCGCTTCTCTAATAATATTTCTCCTTTCATTCAAGTTAATCAAACCTTTTCATCAACACAAATTATTACAAAGTATCTAGAGCCGCCGCGAGCACATATATAAGCAACCATATGCCCAGTTATAGGGGAAGTGGCAATTCTCTGGACTACAGTGCGTTTTACATACTCAGAATAAACGAAGAGTATTTGAAGCTATTAGTAACTCAACAAGCATACTGAAACATTGCATATACATATACGTAATTACGTCCTTATTAGTATTATTATTCATAATAATAATAATATTTTCATCATTATATCTCTGAAACACAAGTTTTGACATTACGACTTTTTTTTTTCACTTTGCGATTATATGGGTATGAATGAAAGTCAAGTCAATTTCGTTCTATAGTGTACACTATGGTAAACTCGTAAACTACGTGAATAATACACACAAGCTTGAAATAGTTTACGTATAACTAATGGTTGCAATGGAGGAATAAGATTTGATAAATAGATTTTCCCTCCGACCTTTAATCCATATTAAAAAAAAAGAACAATATTCGCACTCTATTACTGATTTCCCCCATATTGAATGAGGGGAATTACAGTCAACGTAATACAGTATTACAGGAGAATCTCCGAAGATCCACACGACAAAGAAGACCGCCTGACAGATGGGGTTATATGTAAGGTTGCAGCTTTACAGGACAGCAATGATTACGGAAATGAATCATTTTATTCTTATTTGGATTTAAACTAGTAGATCATGTAGATATAACTCTACATTGGTAGAGGGGGGAGAATTGTTGGGTGAAGAGTGTTAGCTAATACGTGAGTGGCCGGTACGTTGTTAAGGAAGTTTTATGTGTAAATAATGTAGATGATTATGTCGTTAGTTTCGAGTTAAGTTTTGGATACGAATGATACTAAGAATTGCAGTATAGTAAACTTGAGATTTAGTTGTGGAATTACGAATATGATTTGTGTTGTTTAAGAATGACTAGGGACAAAGAAAGATATGCAATCATTATAGGAGGAGTCCAAATTCTGTGGTCTGTCGGGTACAGAGAAAATGTAAACCAGTTAAGTGGAGTATAAACATTTGTAATAAAACTTTTTACTTTTACATATTTTACTTTTACTTTGCATTTTCCATAGTCACATTACTCCCATGTGACTAAGTCGTTAGCGCACATGCCTTTCGCCTGAGAGACACGGGTTTGATTTCCGGCAGGAGCTAATGCAGTTTGGATGCCACAGTAAGGTAGAAGTCAACGTTTCACATAACGCTGCAGCTGAAAGGGACGCTAAATTGAAATCAAACTCAACTCTATAGGATTAACATTAAAACAATAATCGATAACTTATAACCCATCATTTCTTTTTAGAATAAAAATAAAATAAAATTAGAACAAAACATTTTTTTTTTTTTTTTTTTACTGCTAGACCCTTGTTATAAAGCATAATTATGCTCTACTATTTCGAAATTCTTTCATGAAGCAAAGGCTTAAAGTACCCATTCATGCTTCTCTAAAAATAAAAGTATAAATTATTGTATAGTGAAACTGGTGTGTGCTTGTTAATCTGAATTAATACCAAGATTCCCTTTAATCTATTGTGAGAAGGAAAATATTAATAACAGAATTCCACAAAAACTCTATTACTGAAAGAAAACAAAAGAGTGATTGTTTAAAAAGACAAGAAAATAAGGAATATGCTTTTTAATGTGTTATCACTGTTCTTATGTTACTAACCATTCAGTATTGAGTTTACAATGTACTACGCTGCCACCTATCGGCAACTTCTGTAGTTATAACACTGAAATTTCGGCCGTAATAAATTAAATATATTACCTTTTATATCATTGTTAGAAGCATGGACATTACTATTAATTATGTTTGGATTACGTTTCAAAGACGATCTGAACTTAGCAGGACCACTTTTGAAAATTATAAATATTTACGTGACTTACGTTTGTAGTGCTTTTGCACCGGTTTATACCGTAAAATATTTCCTTTGTACCAGAAAAAATCGAAAATACGAAGAATAACGTGTTCCTTCTAAGTTCACATGAACATAGCATGACCACTTTTAAATTTCTACAAATTTCAAGATTTTTCTGTATGAATCGTTTGTACTGCGTTCGTGACGGATAGTACCGTAAAAAGTTTCTATTGTACTGGCCACAAATTGGAAAAAATCGAAAAATAATGTGGTTCTCCTAAGTCCTTGTGAACATAGCAGGACGACTTTTAAATTTCTACAAATTTGGAGATTCTTGTAAACGGGTCGTTTGTACTGCATTTTTACCGAATTTCTACGTAAAAATTTTCATTTGTATCGGTCTCAGATTCGAAATGATTAATAAAAATAAAGTGGCCCTGCTAACTTCACGTGAAATTAGAAGGACCAGAATATTTTTTTTTTTTTTTTTTTTTTTACAAATCTGAAGACTTTTCTGTGCGAATCGTTTGTTGTGGGTTTGTACCGGATTGTTCCGTAAAACGTTTCGTTTGTAACGGTCTCAAATTCAAAAGAATCGTAAAAGAAGGTGGTCCTGCTAAATTCGCTTGAACATAGAAGGACTACTGATTAATTTCTACAAATTTGAAGCTTTTCCTGTAGGAATCGTTTGTACTGCGTTTGTACCGAATTGTACCGTAAAAAAATGTTTGGACCAGTCTCAAATTCGATAAAAAATCGAAAAATAAAGTGGTCCGCCTAAGTTCACGTAAAAATATCTGGACCACTGATAAATTTCTACAAATTTGAAGATTTTTTGTACAAATCGTTCGTACTTCGTCTGTACCGGATTGTGCCGCAAACATTTTCGTTTGTACCTGTCTGAAATTCGAGAAAATCGAATAATAAATTCGTCCTGCTAAGTTCACGAGAACATAGCAGCACCACTGATAGATTTCTGCAAATTTTAAGCTTTCTCTGTACGAATAGTTTGTTCTGCGTTTGTGTCGGATTGTAACGTAAAACTTTCGTTTGTAGTGGTCTCAAATTCGAAGAAATCGAAACAATATGTCCTGCTATGTTCACGTGAAATTAGCAGAACCAGAATACAAATTTTTATAAATCTGAAGATTTTCCTGTACGAATCTTTCGTACTGAGTTTGTACCGGATTGTAACGTAAAAATTTTCGTTTGTAGAAAATCTTCGGGTTTGTAGAAATTAATCATTTGTCCTGCTATATTCATCTGAACTTAGCAGGACCACATTATTTTTCGATTTTTTTCGAATTTAAGTCCGGTACAAACAAAACTTTCTACGGTACAATCCGGTACAGACGCAGTACAAACGATGCGTACAGGAAGATCTTCAGATTTGTAGGAATTTGTATTCTGCTCCTTCTAAATTCACGTGAACTTTGCAGTAAAACTTTATTTTTCGATTTTTTCGAATCTAAGTAAGGTACAAACGTAAATTTTTACGGTGCAATCTGGTTCAAAGCCAGTATAAACGTGTGGTATGCAAATATTTATAATTCTCTAAAGTTGTAATTTCACCAGAGAAAAGTGACTTTTTGGTTGTCCCCTAGTCATATTCTATATTATACGTTTTATTACGGTGATTTTAATATTTTAAACCTATTTTTCAAATACAAAAAATAAATAAAATATTTAATAAGGTAATTTAGCACTTAAAAATAGTATCAATTACATTGTGGATTTATTATTATTATTATTATTATTATTATTATTATTATTATTATTATTATTATTATTATTATTATTATTATTTATGTACTGATATGTACAAACAAAAACAATATCAACACCATTTATTGAATAGGGTGTTACTAATGCTGGCAAAATTTCTATTTTATTGTAAATTCTTTTGTTATATCAATAACATGAGGAGACATTCTACCAAATATCCGACTATGTAACAACCTGTTCTAATAACGGGAAATACCAATTAATACATTTACCATATGTTGAACCTCTTTAACGCATATCAAGATAAATAACCTTTATATAAGTCCTAATAGTTGAAGTCCTTACTATTCACAAAACGTGCCTCATGAATCTTTACAAAAGCTGAACACCCTTACAAGACTAAAGCTTAATAACAGTTTCTACCAAGTATTTGAATTCTTCTAACCTTCTTAAGTTTCATAAGTAAGTAAACTATATCAAAGTCAATGTAGCGAACTATGAAAAAGCGTTCATATTTTTTTTTTCTATAATAGTTCAGTCAAATTAGGCGTTAACCCAGACATTTAAAATAACAAAACGAAACTTGCTGTAATATGTATCACTAGTTACGATGCACTTCTGTCAAAAAATGCCCAAGAATTCTGTGACAGGTTTTGGAGCTATGACGTCATCAATATGGCTGCCCTCAAAATTCATAGTGAAATCTTTGAATGTGTATAACTTTTCTAATAAATCCAAGACATTCGTTTTTGTGTCAAACTCAAGAGAACTGATTGGAAAATTAATAGAAAAAATTACAGTGGTTAAATCGAAGGATTCCTTTGATATATTTCCGCATAAACTGCAAAAATTCACATTTTTTTGAATACTTTTTTTGAAGTTTTTACGTAAATATCTCGCTGACTACAGACCACTAATACTTCGTTAGGCAGAATGTCGTAGGCTATTTTATTAGCTTTAAAAACGACACCAGTTTTATTCTCTATTACAAAAAGTGAGGGAGCTACGTGAGTTTATGTGGTGGAGCACGCAATCCGCAATATGTGCTAGGTGGGCATAAGGTAATAATAAACACTTCTGACCGGAGTATATACACTCATTTATTAAAAAACTAAATTACAGTGTAACGGTTTCTACTACTTAACGTTGTCTTCATCAGACACTAACTCAGAGTTACTAACCCAGCGACTGTCGGGTGGCGTTTGAAAATATTTATTAACATTGCATTGTTGATGTGATTTGAAAGGAAATCGTTTTGAGACATGGAAAGCTCAACATCATCTTCGACATTCACCTCAACAGAAGTATATAGCTTTGTTCTTCGTGGGGGGGTCACATCTCTCATGCTGGGTCCTCCTTCATAGCTATCAAACACTATGTGGCAACTTCTGTAATGCTCCATAATGTATGTCATATATTGCGTGCTCTTATTTCTGTAAGTAGCTGGGTGTTGCCAAGTAGCTCTGTGCAACAAATAACCACCTTCAATTATATACGTTGCATTGCTTGGGATAGAAAAATCGCTAGATATTGTATTAATAATTTGAAGGAGAGATGACCTTTGGGCTTTCTCATCGAGATTTAATCAAACAGTGCTGCTTGTGCTGCCAGTTCGTAAGAGAAAAATTTCTCCAAATTTTTTCACTATGCACAATGCACAACATTAAGTGAAAAACCTGGTTTGAATTAACTACAATGCCTTCGTTGTTTATTTGAACAATTCTTGTTCATTGTTGTCGACAACCGTGTCATATTTTTCCGCTGAAAATGAACTTCGTTGAAGACCTTACCAACATTATTCTTAAGAAAAACAGATCCAATTATGTTAACTCGATCTCAGTTGTCAACAATTATTACGCTGGAAAGGGACACAAGTTCAGTAGAAGCTCTCTTGAATGGAGGGTAGGCAAGAAGCCACTCTAGCAACTTGTTTGTATCTATCTCCTGTCTTGACAATCTTAGATCGATGTGTTGTTCTGAAGATGTGGTATGAACTCCGGCTTCTTCTTCAATATCCTCTACTACTTTTAATCTTACTGGCACTGTGTACACCCATTTTGCAACTGTAGACGCGGACATACCATGGCCATGAATCAATCTTCCTCCGCTCTTCATTGAACGGCCAATACCTGCTTTATGGTCATATCAGTACAGACACCAGCCCAAAAATCGGCTTGATCGGCGAATTGTAAAGAAATCGCATGCAGAAAATTTTGATATTCACCTTGATTTATTTTCTGCTCCGGAGTAAGCATTTCTTGAACATAAACATGTGCACTCTTTGTATGATTGAATTAGTCAGAGTCCTGAAAATACGGCAACATTTGTTGTACACAGTAAACAGTGCTTCCTCCAGACCTGTTTTTTGGAGGGGGCACTGCCACCCCGGAGGAGACCAAAATAATGGCCTACAATATAATAATAAATATAAAAGTACCAGCAGTGCCAGGAATACTAAGTGTGCCCCCCGGAACATTTTTTCTGAAAGAACAACTGACTGTAAAGATGTACCCTCCAATCACCATAGCGCTTAGCTCGAATGAACTAACATATAATTTTCACTATGTTTATGTACTGAATCAATAGTTTAGCTGTTCGTCCCCATTTCGCTTCAACTTCTTCCATTATTTAATTTAGTAGATCGGTACATGTTTTGACAACTTGGAATTAGCAGGGCTTTAAACGTTAGTTGTGTCATTCAAAACTGAATTGTAACATCTCTTAAACTTTGAACAAAATTATTATCTTCAGTGCTTTCTTCAAGTAGAAGAGTAGCTCAAGCTTAAAGGGTCAACAAATGAGCATGAACAGCTCTAGAGTATGCTCGTTCTCTTACACTGTTGTTTGTATAGCCTACACTGTCTGCCACAAAACTTCCAATCCACTATCGCTCATAATTATACGAATGAAGGCCAGATAAGAGAGAAAAAGCTGAAATTTACCAAGTTGTACTTCAACAGATTTAGGAGGGCTTACTGGAGAAACTATATCCCGAAAATCCATTGTTTTTACAATCTTAATAATGCCATATATAATTAATTCTTTTAAACTTATAAGTGCTAAATTTTATATAGTTATAATAAATGTAATTCACTGTAAATATTATTAAAATATCGGTTAAATGTGAAGAAAAAAGAACGTCGTAAATGATCCATTTTCTTCCGCCATCTAGTGACCTACGTTGTACCGCATTAATTCTCCTTTACATGAAAGGGATATTCCTTGCTTCTATGTGTTTCTTTCGATTCTCGTACCTCCCTTACTTTTTGCGATCAAGAAATAAAACCAGTGTCGTTTTAAAGCTAATAAAGTGGCCTACAATATTATGCAAAAAAACGTGTATTAGTAATCTATAGTCAGGGAGGTATTTATGTGCAAACTTCAAAACAGGTATTCAAAAAAATGAATTTTTGCAGTTTATGTGGAAATATTTCAAAGGAAACCTTCTATTTAATCATTGTATTTTATTCTAGAAATTTTCCAATCAGTTATCTTCAGTTTGCTACAAAAATGAACATCGACTTACGCAATTAAAGATTTCACTATGAATTTTCACGGCAGCCGTATTGATGACGTCATAGCTCCAAAACTCGTCACAGGACTTCTTTGGCATTTTTTTGCCAGAGGTACAACATAACTAGTACTACATATCCCAGCAAGTTTCGTTTTGTTATTTTACATGTCCCAAAAAATGTCTAATTTGACTGGACCATAGAAACAGTACCTTGAAATCTGGAATAATTTACAGAAAATGCCTTCTTAATTTTGCAACCTTTGGCCTCAGGCGTGATAATTAATAGGCGTGAAACTTAAGAGAAACTAAATAAAAAGTAAAGTTCTACTATTACTGAAAATTAGCAGCAAATTAATTAATTTTAAATACATTTGTTTTCAGCACCTCATAACAACTACAATAACATTCTTCCGGAGCTTTCTTGTCTGCAAAATCTGACAATCATTTCCTGTCGAACTCAATAGACATCACGGAGACCTTCACAACGCTCTTCTGGCACACAATACAGAGATCTCTAATTTTTAATTAATTTTAATTTTGAGAAGTTTATTTTTCTTTTTTTGCCTGAAGCCATGCTGACAAGAGGATTGAGGGCAAATCTTCGTGCAGTTTATACATTAGTGAAATTTTCATTCAGTTGTTTATTCTTCAAGTATTTTAATTGTTCAATGGGGCTTTTAGCATTTTCATCTGGTAGTAGGGATAGTAAAACGAATAATAGTTCCTGTTGAAGTTGGAAACACTCAAGATCACAACGCGCTTCATCTGTTAAAGCCACCTGAAGGTCAGTACTTTTCTCCATCAAGGAATCCTTGTCTCCATTTTTGATCCTGTATAAAAACCCAAATAGTTCATGATGGTAGTTTAGTTGAAACGACTGCTCTTCTAGTAAGCTTATGGCTTGATTCAAAATGTGAAAATTTTTGAAAACTACTTTTGAAAGAAATTTTGGGATCCGAAATGCGCTCATCAGGGGCTTCATATTCAAACTGACGTTTGGTTCTCCGTGGTCGTATTTGTGACTCACTTGGAATTAGTTGGTCGATTTCGAGAGTCCCTGCAATTTCTCTTGCATCCACTAATAGCTCTGCGAACCCTCTATCGATTCGCATTCATTTGAATTGAATTTTGGAAAAGTTGACATTGCCTGGGAAATGTTCACAAAGAACATGACTTGCTATAAACAACAACAAATCTCACTCTTTCTTCTATGGTAACATCGGCCGAATATTGTCAGGAGAAAGATGAAGAAGAATTACTCAGAATTATCATACGTTAATTTCTAGTTTTTCCTTGTTTTATACACATTTCCTTATCTGACATCTCTAAGCTCGTTTGGTCTTCTTATTCACAATTCTTAAAATAAAAAAAAAAAAGTTGTGCATGGCCCTATTCACCCACACCGTGTCGGATGAAAAGGATCAAGGCGTAGGGTGAAAGGGGTTATCAAAAAATACATTAAAATACATACATTAGCATTTTCAATCAAGACACACGTAATAACACTTCTGCATTGTACACTGACAGACTGACAACCCAATATAGTAGTCCATAACTATTCATTGATATGGAGATTGTATTATATTTTAAGGGTCAGATACACATTGTAAGAGGCACATAAGTTTAAAAAAAAATAAAAGATTTTTTTAAAAGTAGCTAATACAAATTATATTATTTGCTCAAGATAAACATCAGTTTTATACTGACTCCCAAGATAGAAGGTGAAAAATATTTATTGTTGTAAAAAAGTAATGTTTTGATAAAGTCTTACGCACTTTATTTCACTACAAATGTTGATGAATGTAATTAGCCTCTGGTAGATCTTACGTGAGTACACTTTCGTCACGTAGAAATTCCAAACCTAGGTATTCCAACACTTGTCACAAATAACACTTTTTGCCTTCAGCTCCGGCGAAGACTGCATGATACCATTCTTTACCTTTATCTTGACATCTGATCCAAGAACCCAAACTTGTGAACGAGGATCGTAGTATGAAAGGAAGCATATTTTGCACACTGTATTTTCTTCTGATTGCTTAGAACACTGCGTTTCCACATTTTCTAGATCATCATCAGGCAATGAAAATGTTCGATCGATTGCATGTTACTAGTCGGTTGTGATTTCATTCATTTGGTTTTCAGTCTAGCACTTTGAAGATTTTCAGGTGATGTAAGAAGAACGGAAAGCTGGGACTTTTTTTTCTGGGTTACAGCTCTTCGTGTGTTCTTATACTTCGTTGTTGCAAAAGTTGTCAGAATTAAGTGGAAGCTAGTGAAGATTGTTTTTCATTAACAAGCTGCATCTTTTGAACATTACTTTCATTCTGAGCGATCTTAAGTTGCTGAATTTCTAAATTATGAATTTCTGGTATCATTCCTTTGTTTCCATCTTTTGATTTCGATGGTAGAAGTCAAACACTCATGCTCTTTAATGACTGTGTCCTTGAAAGGATACAAGCCAGTAGAAGAAAATCCTTATACTGCTATACGTGGCGTGGCAGCTCTCATTCACGCACCGCTAGAATTCCGCCCGAATGAAAATATAATTGTTTTCCTTAAAACACCTGATTTTGTAACAAATAAATCGTACTCGTGATCATAATAGGATTTGACGGGTTTGAAGAAGGATCGATCAGGAGGCTGGAGTCTGTGGGTGGCGTGAGGTGGAAGTCACATCAGATGTAATTCATTTTTTCAAAATATACCAAAATTTATAAACTTTTGTGTGCACTGTAGCCATCTAACAGAAATAAACATTTCCTGGGTGTACGGTGAGCCAGGAAATGCCGCATGCAACGTAGAAATGTTTTCTGGGTTATCCAGCCAGAGGCACTGACTCTTACAAGTGTCGCGTTGGGAAAATCATCTTGAAATTCTAGGTTAAACTTCTTTCCATTACAGATTGCAATTGGTGGAATGAAATAACCACTTACGTTAGCACATGCAACAATTTTTACAATTTCTCCACTTTCAACACACAGACGATGTTCCTTTCTCGGTTAATAGTTTTTTTGAAGCCCCATTATTATTTAATTGAAGACCACTTTCGTCTACATTGTTTATACACTAAGGCTTATTTGTGAGATTGGGATCAACTAGTGTCTTTTCAAGCAAAGAAAGATATTCATTAACGGTTTCTTTGTTCAAACCGTCACTTCTAGCAATGGATCGCCCTTCTGGTTTGCGCAAGGACATCTGAGAATTTTGCTTTCGAAATAGTTATAAGCACTCAATACCAGCCTGTCGACTTACGCGTGAAAAGGTATGCTTCAACCCGTTACTTTCTGCAAATAAGTACGCAGGACGTCATGCCTCATTACGTCCTAACCCAGAACCACAACTAGATAGCACCAGAATTCTTGATACTAGTTCCTTTTCTTGCTCTTTAAAAATACTGTCACCGTTGCTTTATACTTTTCAATTTATCACATACCTGTTGTTGTAGCTTTCTCTGTAGACAAGAGTATGGCACACTTAAACAAATCTGTCGCATGTGTTTGGCCCGTTCCTTCTTTATGTGCTTTTATTGCCAGATGTATCTGTTGTTCTGCCCATTGTTGTTGAGTTTTTCTCTGATATCTCCATCTGAAAATAAAAACAATATAAAATAAAATTAATTAGTAACTTTTCATCATTTACGATTAAGTAACTACATTTAATAAGTTAGTGACTGTGCTATGTTACAGTACGGTTAAGTATAATTAGTAACTACTGTAACTTTAATAAGTTAATAACATTGATATACTCGAATTGGCGAAAAAATACATAAAACCAAGAATAGTATTCTAAATACCTGTAGCAATATATATTTTGTCATCGAAAGATGTGTGACTCCTTTCATCCATATTTTACAGACCCTGATCACCCATATCGCTAACGAACTGTTTCATGAGTATTGTCAACACTGTCGCGCATTTGCATCGCATAACACCACTACCTTAGGCCACACACACTATAAGTAGGGTGGATATAAAATTTTCAGCTCAAAATGGGACAGATTCCTTCCAGGGGCGTTATTTGGAAAGGGCAGGAGTAGGCAAGTGACCCCCAAACGTTTGAGGAATACATATACTTTAATAGATTGTCTACTAATATACTAGCAAAAAACATGATTATTATGTCAGTGGTGCTCTTGCCCTCCCCAAACCAAGTTTGAAAAGACGCCTCTGGTTCCGGCTTTTTTAAAATCATGAGAAATGAGAAACAGGTTAGTGCGTAAATTAGTTTCTTAGTAATAGCTAATACATTTATGGTGTTAATATAACTTATATATAACGTATAAAATATAAACGTTTTATACAGTGTTGCCAACACCCTCGCCCGCCAACTGCCAAGCTGGCAGCATCTCTCACCATTGCCGTAAGAAATTTGACTTTAAAATTTCCCCTAGCTACTTACAAATTATTTATAATGGCTATATTTTTAGAGACAAAGAAATGAATATGAATTATGGCTATAAAATTGCTAGAAGAGAAAAGATTGTGGCTATAATTGCTACAAGAGGCAATCCTCAATTTATAGGGCTACCTTTGTTTTTATCATCTTCCTGATATCAGAGATCTCCCTGTTCACTCTCTTTCTTTGTTACAGGGCGGGGTTAAGTAATTCGATACTTACTTAGACACGTTGAAGTTTGTTCAACAAACAAGCAACTGCTATAAGTTCTGCTGCCTTTCGAGCAGTACTGCAAAGTATAGAGTATGTTTAATATAGGGAATTTCAGTTCAATTCTTGTCTCTTTGTTATTATTAATTATTAATAACGTCACAAAGATTAAAGGTACTGGGTTTCTCATTTACTTTTTTCACTTACATAAAACGGGACAAATTCTACTTTCTTCTATCTACTGACGGGACGGCCGGGACACGACGCAAAACGGGACTGTCCCGGTGAAAACGGGACGTATGGTTGCCCTAATTATAAAGTAACTTCATACAAAATTTCTTTCTGATACTATATAGAATATCATAGAAGCAACGTAAATCAATTACCTTCGAAATTTAAATCAACTAAATTTTCCACGTACTCACATTTCAGAGTAATTTCCGCCCACTTTTTTTTCAGAATGCACCACCAAGCTGCTTACATTCTTTTTTTCTCAGACAAGCTATGTCTAAAGAATGACATCGGCCAGCAGCACAGTTTCGCCAGCTTTTGTTCCACATCCCACAGCCCCAAGCGCAAACTTGGCCCTATTCAGACGTTGAACCTATTCGACCGAACTCACCTTAAATATATTAAAAATTGTAGTGAATGAGCAAGAAAGGCTACCTCTAGAATTTGAACCATTTTCCAAAATCCAGGGAGACAATTGCCCGCACTGGGAGAGTCCTCGAGTTTAGCTTTACTATACCAATTGTTTCTGAGTATTCTATTATTTTGTATTTCAAATTAACATAAGTGTTTTCTTATAATATTCCTTGACAATATTGAACGTTTCCATTCAATTCTTTAATTTTACACCGACACATATACATGTTATTTTCGTAGTGTTTTTTTCGTTTTGTTTTCTTTTTTCTTTTTTTTAACCGACAACGCTAGCAAACATATTTTAAAAATGAAAAATGAAATGAAATCTTTGAGTTTTACGTCCCACGTTTATGACGGTTAGGCTAAAGGAGATGGTGATTATGAGAAATGAATGAAATGGGGGAATGAAGAAAGTGAGAGGAAATGGGAGAACACCAAGGAAACCCACGCACATGGTGTTTGTGCACCACAAAGTTCACTTGGCGGGAGCAGGGTTTAACCCAGGACCACATTCACCAGAGGCGAACGCTCTACCACTGAGCCACCGTGTGCATGGGTTTTCTCGTGGTTCTCCCGTTTCGTCCCACTTCCTTCATTCCACCATTTCAATCATTACTCATCATCACCGTCTCCTTTAGCCTAACCGGCATAACCGTGGGACGTAAAACTCAAAGATTTCATTTCATTTTTCTACCACCGAGCCACAGCGCCCCCAAAATCACGTTTTGATTCACCACAGTAGAAGCTTGGTAACATGAAACCTTATAGAGCAGAGAACAGAGCAACAATCTATTTCATACGTCCACAAGAGAATGATATCAAGTTTTATTTTGATTTTCATCTCCATTAATAGATAGGAAACATGGCCTTTAATTCTGAGTTTGATACAAACGAACAGATGATACCAACAGTGCTTGAGTGTCATTTTCTCCTGATCAATTTTTTTCTTTTGCAACGTGTGCATAGCTTATTCTGGAGATTGAACCAATATATTTGTTAAGCTTTGTGTACGTGAAACTAAGTACGGTTTTCAGCGAGAAGGAGAATATTAGTCTTCTAAAATTTACGGGGCCAGTGTGGATACTTACCGGAGCATATCTAACACTAGTGTTAATAAACTTGCTTCTTCATGGACAGCTAAAACAACGGCAGTATCAGATTCAGAAGAATAGGCAAATAATGAAAAGGGCTTAGTTAAGAGGAAAATGAAATGGAGTAGCCTATACGCTGGAAGACACAGCTATAGATTATGAAAAGTTTTGGATATATTTCTTTTCTTAAGCAAATTTATTCTTCCATTTAACATTCATTTAGATACGGTCACTAAAAAGTAAAGTAAGTCATGGACGAGCAAGTAAGCAGGTTAGACTTAATGGTCAGATAAATTGCTTTAGAAAACCAACGGTGAGTTACGTATCGAATGATATGAGCTCATTTCTCAGAGAAGACATTTCGAAAGAAGTCTCTCAAGCACGAATGTTTTCTTTTCTACTCTGAGTGCTCACTGAATTGTTACCATACAATGTGTGGCCAGCAGTCAAGCTGATAATAAATATTGCAGAGACTACATGTTGACAGATAGCACAGTATTACAATGGTAGGTGGCAATATTTATCTGCATTTCAAAAGGACATGATTATGTGCGATAGAGCAATAGGTGAATTAATAACCTAGATTTGTCTTATGCGGCCGTTCCAGTATAATGGGGGAGGAAGACGAGTGGCAAGAAAATGAGATATCATCCCCCAAGATACGACGGCAAGGGCGTACGTAAGGTCGTACTTTGAGGAGAGCGTCGCGTCAAATTGCTCGTGAACTATCAGTGTCCGAAGCCATGTGACCAATACAATAGTGGATGCATAATATCCTATCCCACGCAACTATGCGGAGTACACTGCTACATGTAAAGTTCTCTAGCAAACTACTCACTCCTCATGACTCATAACCGCCGATTTCATTGCGCGTGGGCACAGGATCACGCTCATTGCAGAGCGGATGATTGGAAAAGAGTGTGTAATCTGAAAAATCACGATTTTTGCTACACCACTTAGATGAGTGCATGCGTGTGTGGCGCCAACAGCACGAAGCTATTGACGTCCCGTGTATGCTGCGTAATGTATAGGCAGGTGGGAGCGGCTGTCGGGTTTGAGGGTGATTCTGTTGGCATGCACTGGAACCATTAGTCTGCATTCACCATACTGGAAATCCGTTGTGTATCTGCAAGTATTAGGAGTCACGAACATATTACAATGCAACACTTCCACTCACAGGGAGACAGTATTTTGGAGGACGACAATGCATGGTGCTGCCGAGCCAGGACTGAACTTGCATGCCTTGAGGTATATTCCACGGAGCTGGGGCATGTGAACTGGTTAATAGCTCATCGGAACTTGATCGTGTAGAACATCTATAAGATGTTTTGGAACAAGGTCTTCGCGCCATGACTCCTGTACCTACATTTATGGGCTCATTGTTTGATGCCATTACGAATATATGGTGTTAGATGAGCGTGGAAACATATCAGCGACATGCAGACTCCATGCCAGGCTGTTGTCGAGCTCGTCCTTCGAGCAAAAGGTAGATCAAGAAAGTATTAAGTAGGTGGTCCCAGTTTAGTTAGCAGTCAGTGTACTAGACACTACTAAAATATAACAGTTTCAGATCAGCGCTCTGTTGTTTTAGGGTATGCTGTTAAAACTGTTGTTAAAGAAAGACTTTTGCCTTTGCAAAATGCAAATCTAATACAGGTTATCATCTTTGCGACTTACGTCTGTAAATTCCAGAGAAGTTGAACCTTGATATTAAAAAATGTATTGGAAATTCAACCGAGGCACAAGTAACATTCAAGAATAATATTTTTCAAAACACCTATGTTACGTGTGCCCTGATCAGTTATACGTGTGGAGTAACACTCACATACTCAATCTTCTCATATGTGATTCGACAAAAACTTGCAATGATTTTGTGTCATTGTTTGTTCCGCTGAATGACTGTGTGCTATTTTTACCTGAACCTTATCTGCGAACGGACATTTAGAAGATCACCTGTCAACAAAGGCGTCTTGCAGTTATTGCAGGGATGAGATGGCGTTACAAACACTCTGCTTTCCAGAAAGTATTTGTTCTTTTTTCGAACCCAGAAAGTGCTTTATACAAAGAGTTGATCACAACAATGAAGGAGATTTTTCCTACAGAGAATATCAAACGAGAACATTTGTTCGCCGATTCCAAGAGTTTCGACTATTCGACGAACGTTTCAGCATTCTCACGCAACCCTGTATTGTTTACGCGTGTCACCCTATCCAGTTGTTGTAAGTTAATCACAAGGAAGCAGCTAATATAAAATTTACATAGATTATCATGAGAGTAAAGGTGGAATGAAACGAGCCCTGAGGGGTTTCTAACACCCACCGCTAATGGAAACAGTATTACAAAAATTAAGAAAAATAGACTAACTTCCCTCAGACCAGGTTTAAACCCACGACTAAAGTGACATTCGTTATTAACCCGCTCATTAGCACACTCGGCTACGAGGGCCGATAGCGTGTGGCTTTGACTTTCTGGTATATGTGTGTCATTACTCTTGGTGCGATATCGGTATCGGCCAATAAGGTCAGAGGATACCAACCTCATAAGCTGAAACGTTTGGGATCCGCAAATATGTAACCAGAAGCTAGGTGTATAGCGAAAGGAAATATATGTATATGCTACTGTACATATATATAAGCATCAATTACCCGTTTCACTGGGTTAAATAAAGAAAATATATAGTAATATGTTTCGTTAGTCAGTCACTTTTAATATTACGTCATTTTCGAATAATTTTTATATATCCCCTCTCCTCCAAATGTTATGTGCCACGGCATCGGAAGTGTCATTGTTCATCTCAACGACCCCGAAAATGATAAATTCGACACTGATATTAGTCATTTTCATTATATATATATATATATATACCCCTCCCCTCCCACAATTTTTGCGGGGATAAATTTCGATTTAAATGACATCAAAAGTGTCACTGTTGATCTCAGCGAGAACAAAAACTATAGATTCGACACTAATATCGGTCATTTTCGATCATTTGTAAATGACTTTTGCCTCCTTTAAGTTACATCGTCAAAGTGAAATAACAAAAACCATCTCACTTTAGAACTTCATCTAGGTTGAAAATTTGATATACATCGATCCAGTGGTTCAAGAGTTAGTAAGTTTTATGTATTTTTTATATATTTCGACTCCTACGTCCTCCCATAATTTCTAGAGTTAAAGTGATATGGCAAAAACCTCATATCTGAACCGCATCTATGTAGAAAATTTGGTTAAGATCGCTCGGGTGATTCAAGAGTTATTAAGTTTTATTTACTTTTTCTAGGTCCCCTCCTCCCGCAACCGTAAGCTTTACCAGAAACGTAAATAACTAAAAACACTTCCAGGCCAGAACTGTATCTAAGTAGAAAATTTGATCGAGATCGGTCTGGCGGTTCAAGAGATTAAGAGTCAGAAATACAGTTACTTTCAATATTATAATATATATATATATATATATATATATATATACAAAACATCTTGTCATGTTCAAAACAATTCTGACAGCACAAGTGTACCTGATAATATTTCAAGTGACGATACTTCTCTCAAACTATCTCCAAACACTGGGTGCTGAGGCATTGCACTCATATCCATGCTATAGACTTCTGTCCCAGCTGAAAGAGCAGAGAGCTGATTCTCAGTCTCCTAAAAATGCAGTTTTAAGATTTTTGGAATGAGCCTATAACAAATTTAGAAAATTAGAAGGTAGTTTCTTTGTTTCTAGTGAACTGCAGAAAACTCGCCTTAAGAGATGAAAAAGGATTTTCTATTAATA
Source organism: Thermobia domestica (assembly GCF_964235325.1). Taxonomy (NCBI): domain Eukaryota; kingdom Metazoa; phylum Arthropoda; class Insecta; order Zygentoma; family Lepismatidae; genus Thermobia; species Thermobia domestica. The sequence continues at coordinate 182,838,535 of NC_137467.1, read as the reverse complement.
TCAAGATGAAGTGCTTCTGCTCCAATTGAGACATTTCTCTGAAAGTTCATGTTAAAAAAAAAAAGTCGAAGAACTTTGGACATTCTCGATCAGCTGATTAGTTAAATAAACTTGTATATGGAAACAATTACTCTGTAGGTCAATGTCAGGATTCTGATATTCGTTTGTTCGAAGTGATTGAAACACCAGCTATCTTTTGTACTCTACCCGTAACTACTACGTTTCCATTAGAATGAAACGTAAGGTAAGCCGGAGTAGAAGCCTAGAAATTGTGTTCGTCAAATTGAAAATTAGTATAATGTAATCTTGGTATAGTTTTTGACTTAAAGTGCTCCTAGACATAAGGTAGACGGAAGAAAATGTAACAATTTTGTGTACAGTGTCAACGATATATGACTCGTCGAGAATTTATAAGTACTAAATTTTAATCTATTTTTTTCCTCTTTTTGGCCCAATTGCTTCAAGTTTTTGGTGAGTGGTATGTCTTTGGTCACTAGAATAATCATATGTTGTTAAATATTTGGGGGATTAAGTTCAATTTGAGAGTATATTTGATATGAGAAACTTTTCAAAAAGAATAATCTGTAAATTCCATTTAGAATATTAAATAGTAGAATGCTAATGTGGAATAACTTCCGGACTACCAATCAAATATGGGAAAGGGTGAATTTGATTTGAATAATGTTGTTTGTGTCAGTACGTTTATTTGTTACTGTTAAATTTATATTCATGCTAAATTATTTATATAATAAATTGTTCATGTTGAAGGAGATTTATAATTTAAATGAAAAAAGATTACATGCCCAAACTGTTCCGCATTAAGAGAAGGATAAAAGACCCTTTCATAGGTAGTGGATTACTTGGTTTCAAGACTGCCGCTACACAATGACCAGATACTGCATCGAACCACTTAACACAATATTGGGTGTGGTAATTTCAAGTATTTCTTCAAAATTCAAAAAACAGGACATTTATATGCTGTTTTTTCGTTTTGGGACCCTAAAACTTTCAACGAAGATACAGAACTTCCAGACACGGCTTTCAATAAATTTAGATACTTTCTGAAGAAATTCAGTAAAAAAGTTTCTGAGGATTCTGTCAAAGATCTCTTGGACTTTTCAAAGAAATGTGAATCCTTGAAAGTCAGTCTTGCTGACGAGTACAACCAAGAGGAAACGATAGATATGTTGGTAGGATTAAGTATTTCAGGATTAGAAAAAAACGGTTTTCTTCACAAAAAATGAGAGTGCAAAATGTGTTTCAAAAATTGGACAGAAATGCTTATTCAGGTGTGCTACTAGCATACAAAATTTCTGTTGAATTAGCCCTCAGGCCAGGTAACATGTGAAAGAAGTTCTTCAAAGCTGAAATACATTAAAAATAGGTTAAAAAGTGTCATATCTTACGAACATTTGTGTTGATCTTGTAGCATCACAATTAGTGCACTAAAACATCTGCTAATTTTGTAATATAGTATACGTATTTCTTGTCTTTTGTGTACTACTTCGAACAAATCAGAATGATGCACTGATAAAACAATACGTGTATTTTTTTAACTGTTAATGCTTAATATTATTGACTTACTGCAGAAAGAACACTGCGCTACTTCATTTCTGTCATTGAGATCCAAGTAGCAATTGTGCGAAAAATCACCCACGCACAATAAAAATGCCCATCTGCCCCTGCTCATAAACACCCACCAATTTCACCTGTTGCCTAATATATATATATATATATATATATATATATATATATATATATATATATATATATATATATATATATATAAAAGCATGGTTGAAAACAAAGCTGTGGGGGATCAGGGGAGCAGAATTGATTAAAGTGGCATATTTACAGGTCTATCGTGCTCAAGCTCCCCCCGAAATAAATTTGTTATTTTTTTCGCATTCAACGTGCAACAATAATCTTTCTTACCATTTCTAAGAATGTCATAGACTTTCCATTTTCTTAAGATCTTTATTTATTTGTCATTTGTTCTTTCTTTCGTCCTTTCTACTTCTCTGTTTATTTTTCTTGATCTTACTACCTTTCGTTTCGCCTATCATACTTTATCGACAGTTGTCAGTTATCCACAGTTACCGACCGTTGTTCGAATTTAAAAAAGGCTTGCAACCACATGCTTATATATTAAAGGAAGCAGACGGAAGAGTTTTCACTGATGGAGATAGCATCTTAAATAGATGGAAAGATTTCCTTGAGGATTTGTTTAACACGCAGCTAAAAACTAATGTGCGTGGAGAACAGTATCTTCCAGAATAAAAGTAGAAATCGCATTAAACAAATTAAAAAAACTAATCTCCGGTTGTAGAGGAAATTCCGGCTGAATTAATTTTAGCTGGAGGCGAATAATTATGGAACAAGGTACACACACTCATTTTCCTTATTTGGAACAAGGAAGAATTGCCACAAGAGTGAAAAGAATCAATCATTATTCTAGTTCGCAAGAAAGACGACAAAACTGACTGTAATAATTATTCTGGCATTTATCTTTTGTCAACATTCTATAAAATCCTCTCAAACATTTTATTAGCATGATTGACCCCATACGCAGATGAGATTATTGGAGAATATCAGTGCGGATTTAGACGAAATACGTCAACTATCGACCAAGAGTTTACCACTCGGCAAATAGTCGGAAATAAATGGGAATACAATACATTGGGACATCAAATATTTATTGATTTTAGAAAGACTTATGACTACGTTATAAGAGAAACATTGTACAAAGTTCTTACAGACTGGAATACCGAAAAAGCTGATTAGATTAATTAAGATTTCATTAAATGAATAGCAAGGTAAAGTCCTGGTAGTTTTTTTTTTTTTTTTTTTGTTTTTTGTTTTGTTTACAAGCTATCACGTCGAGAATGGTCTCAAACAAGGAGATGCGTTGTCGCCATTATTATTCAACTTCGTCCTGGAATACACTATAAGAAAATTCAAAGATAACAACCAGGGTCTAGAAGTGAATGGCATTCAGGAGATTATGCTTATGATGTAAATATAATAGAGGATGATAGGAGATCAATAGAAATAAAATCACAGGTCATATTAAACGCTTGCAGGTTATGGCTTTAGAGTAATGCAAAGAAAACTAAATACATGGAAGTTCGTCGAGATCGTAATACGGTAGAGTATGGATGCGTTAAAATATAAATAATAATTTTGATAAAGTGGATACTTTCAAATATCTAGGGATACTTTTATATATTAAAATACGAAAATATATTCATGAAGAAATTAAATGTGGGCTAAAAGCAGGGAATTCGTGTTATTATTCAGTTCAATATCTCTTGTCGTCGTGAATTTTCAAGGAATTTGAAACTTTTTAAAAATATATAAAACGATAATCGCGCCTGTTGTTCTGTATGGTTGTGAAGCATGGTCGCTTAGTGTGAGGGAAGAACGTAGACTGAATGTATTTAAGAACATGATATTGAGATGAATATTCGGACCCAAGTGAAACGGGAATGGGGAATGATCGAAACTTCTTAACGAGGAATTACATAATTTATACGGTTTGCCGGTCATTGTTAGGGTTATCAAATCTAGGATGCTTAAGTGGGTAGGTGATGTCAGAATGGAAGAAAGTAGGAACGCTTTCAAAGTCTTAAATGGAAGTCCAATCGGAAAACGACCATTAGGAATAGCAAGGCGCAGATGGGAGGATAATATGAAGACGAATCTCGCAGAAATAGGAATACAAAGTGGAAACTAGATCCAGCTGACTAAGGACAGAAGTCAGTGGAGAGCTTTTGTGAACGGGAATTGAACCTCCGGGTTCCATAGGCCATAAACTTAGATAAATAATAATAATAATAATAATAATAATAATAATAATAATAATAATAATAATAATAATAATAATAATAATAATAATAAGTATTCTTTCTTTCTTTAAGATACTGTATGAGATTAGAATTAAAGGTTGTACGAAATGCACTACTAACCATAAAAAATATTTTTTTGAAAATTCATGTTTCAATTTACGATTATGCGTATAAATGAAAATCAAGTCAATTTTTTTCCCACGAAGTGAAACTATGGTAGACTTCTAACCTATGCGAATAAAACACACAAATGTGTTATAGTACATCTTTAGCTAATGTTCGCGAAAGGGGAATAAGATACATTTCTTGTCGGACATTGAATCCACACACGCACAAACACAAAAGTTATTATTCGCTATCTCTTGTTGCTTTTACTCTGTAGGGATTATGAGCTCCGTCGTGGCTAAACGGATAGTGCACGTGCCTTTGACATGGAAAGCTGGGTTTGATTCCCGACGGGTGCTCATGTTGTCCGGACACCATGATAAACTGTAAGTATGGGCCTCTTACAGCCTTGATGCTAAACTAAAATCTACTCAATTCTATAGGAATTAACTTTAAAACCATTAAACAAAAAGTGGTAACTGGTATCTAACATTTGTGATTATATATAATTAGGGTTGTGTCGATCATGAGCGATTCGATCAATATGAACGAATCATGGCGCGAGTCAAATGAATTATAATTCTTTCTACAAATGAATCGATTCTTCTACTGAATCATTTGTACTTTTCACCGAATTGCTTGTCGTGATAGAATTGAATTGAGAATCATAAACTGCCAGCTTGTGTTGTGTGAGAGAATTGGCAGGGTTGCTTCTGCAGACGCGTTTGCAGTTCACGGGGAGTAAACCAAGAAAGAAGCCGTACACGCTTTTTTTTTTTTTTTACTTCGTAGTAGCATGCGTTTTTTCCTTCCTGCGTGGTAGGGTTGCTTCTTGCGAAGAAAGGAAACCACGTTATTAGAAATAGATTATTTTCAAAATTAACTTTCTTGTTGCTTGCTTCTCGTCATACGCTTCAAGTATTGACAGTGTTGCTCAATTAGAAGTAATACCAGTCGTTCTTTCAGAAAAAAATGTTCCGGGGGAGGGGGCACTTAGTATTCCGAGCCAGCATTGCTGGTACTATTCTATTTATTATTATATTATAGACGTATTATTATTTTCTCCTTCGGGGAGGACACTCTCAAAGCTCCAGGGGACAGTGCCCTCCAAAATCATGTCTGGAAAAAACTTTGAGTAATAAGATTACATAGTTAATATTACCAGGCTTTGAATGAACATTTATCGATTTTATTAAGATACTGTACGTACATTCAATAAAATTTTCTTCATCACTTTCAATTGCACTAGCCAAAAAAAGTCAAATTTAATGTTTCATAATCAATTCAAAGTATTATATTATATTTAATGTAAATACAGCATTCACACACAAGAAGTGCACTGTAAAATATTTGTACTATGCATAATGGATTTTATAAAGGTATATATAGAAAGACGAACGTAGATACTTTCTGGGAAGACAGTGTATTGCATCTTTCAGTAAAAACACGTCTACATGAACGAAACTTAGATGTACCTACTTCTCGCTTTACTGCTATTGAAACAGACGTGAAGATACAAATAGTTCTCTGAGCTTCCATGTAAACAAGGGGATATGGGAGACCGGGAATCGATTCCCGGCGGGATCTTGTTTGGTTCGAATTCTATGTTAATCAGTAGGTTCACGTCCCATATAGCCTTTCTGTTGAACGTGATGTTAAACTCAAAATCAACTCAACTCAAATTTAACTATATAATGGTTTTATCTTAGGAATATAACCGAACAGGGATGATTTCAGGATTGGCCGGGGAGAAAATTCCATGCGGCTAACAAGTTTACCCTGGGGCATTTTTCAAATCGGTTTCAATTGGGTTACCAGTATTTTCGCAAATATATGTTACTCTCTTTCTTATTGCGATAGTAGCGGCTCAGGGTAAAGTGTTCATCTTTAGCGGATGGGGTTCCTGGTTTTCTCCTTTTTGCGCGAAATGGGCTCTGTTTTGAACAAACACCATATGTGTAAATTTTCTCGGGATTCTCCCGTTTTCACTTACTTCCTTCATTTCACCATTTCATTCGTTCTCATCATCATTGTTCCCTTTAGTCTACACGATGATAACCATGGAACGTAAAATTAAGATTTTATTTCATTTTACGTTTATTCAAAGTCTACCCGGGGTAAACCTTTTAAAATGATCACAATAATATTAAATATATGTTGATGTGTCAACTTTCTTTCTTCTCTACCTCAAATGAATTCAAAATGATTATTTTTTGCCAGTGAACAATAAAATAGATCATCTTTTAGAATATAATAGGATAAAATAGAGATATTGCAGTTCAACGTTTCATGTTTATGTGCATTAGCCTAAGGAAAACAAATGATTAAGGCAAGTAAATGAACACGGAAGAATAAGTGGAATGAGAGTGTGGAAGGACACGGACACCCCCAACAAACCCACGGACATTGTGATGTACACCACAAACTTACTTAGCAGTGGATAAAACCAGGGACTCCACGCACCGAGGCAAGGGCTTTATCAGTGAGCCACAATGACCCATAGCCTAGAACAAATGGAATGCGAGATAAGTCCTAATATGAAAAACTGGATGCAAAAATAATAACAATGGGAGTAGAACAACAGCATATAATTGAAACTTCATATTTTCACTGAAGCTTAGGAGTTCCCGAGCTACTCCACTCACCCCAAAGCAACACTGCCCGTGTCATGTGGCAAAGATGATCAACGAGATTGCATTTACTCACAAGGAATTTATTAAGTTGCGCAGAAAGTGCAGTAGCCCAAGCGATTCTTATGATCGAATAATTCCCTCTCAATTAACATGAACGAATAACTCATTTGCGCAAAATATATGTGCGGAAACCTAACTGATTCAATGAACGAAACATTCCCAACCAATTTACTTGCGTGAAAAAATGCGCTTACGACCAATTCATATGAACGAATTGAATGATCCAATCATTTTAGTGACTTGGAAAAAATGAATCGATTATCTGAAATGAGTCGTTTTGCCCATCAGTATAAATAATAAAAACAAAACAAAATTGTTGAGCTGCTTTTCAGTTTAACGTCCCGTTCAGCAGCGAGGTTATATGAGACGTGGACCTATTGATTAACGTGGAATCCGAACCAGATGAGCTCCTGCCGGGAATCGAATCCTGGTCTCCAACGCCATAGGCGAGTACGCTAACTGTTTACCAACAAAACATATCCCTTGTATTATACCCAAGTAACAAACCGCCTTATGCAGAGTCGTTTTGAAGTAAGATTAGCGCCATACTACTGCAAGAAACATATGTTAGTCAACTCTTTAGTATGACACTAATCATGCGTCTTGACTTGACTTGAACAACTTTGAATAAAGCCGAAATTATTTAAACATATTTCATCTAACATTGACAATTTCTTTTTTGAAGCAAGGGCATAAATTACCCAATAATGCTTCTCTAAAAATAAAAGCATTGGTAACATTAACCTTTTTTTTTATGAATTTTTTTTTAATGCTAGCCCGCAGGCTAGCTACCCTGTAGAGGGCTACACCCTCTTTAAGGGAAGGGTTGCATAGGAAGTATATGGATGTGGAATGACGGGCGTTGGGCTATGAGACTTTCTTTATTTAACAATTACTACAGATCAGGTCATTATGGTCTTTGCGACCATAATCATCAGTGAGGCAAAGGGTACACAAGACATAGGAAAATACATACCATGCATACATTATAGATTACAGAACAAGTTGATTAAAAATATTTTATTTGCAGAGATGATCATGAGGGATGAAATGAGTGCAGATGACGCCACAACACATAGGAAATGTTAGCAGAACAAATGCGAGTTATCTTCTGCCTAGGGGCGACGCTAGGCCAATGAGGACGAGGGAGGCCCTGTTAGATACAGAGGGTAATCACTGTGCTTGATGCGAGGGAAAAATATGAGGAAGATGGACATGCAAGCGATGATCCTGTAATAGTTCTAGGTCGGGATGGTTTGGCGGTAAGGTATAACAGTATAATGTAAACAGCAAATTTAGAGGGAGATGGTAATATCGAGGGCGAGCAGATGAATTGGCAAGGTAGTGCATAGTGGCGAGTAGAAGTGGTTGCTGCTGCATATATCGGACAGTGATGAACTTGAGGCGAAGAGATTCGAGGTGGTAAAGTAATGTAGGGAAAGTAATGAGTGAATATAGGTATCTAGTCGGACTGGGAAGAGAAATGCGGTAGGCAATGCGGAAGGCATGACGTTCAAATGTTGCAAGTTTGTAGTAGTACGAGGTAGGAGCTGAGAGCCAAGCGGTGAAACCGTATGTAAGGACAGGGCGGAGAAATGCTTTATATGTGTTGAGAACCATGGTTGAGGTGGGGCCCCAGGTAGTGCCAGTGAGACGTTTAAGGAGATTCAGACGGTTATATACTTTGGTTTTGATGTAATTAAGATGAGGAAGCCAGGTGAGATGATGGTCAAAAACAATACCAAGGTAAGTAACAGTTTTTGATGGATGGATCGCTGTATCTTGAATTTTTAGAGAAAGAAGTGATGGATTTCTGTGGGTCTTGGAGCGTTTGCGTGGCGGCAGAAATACTATGGCCTGTGTTTTCGAAGCATTTATGGTGAGGTGCCATTTATGACACCAGTGCGAAAAACGATTCATGGATTCTTGTAAGATGAGGTTGATATGATTGATGGTGCGACCAAGGGCAAGGAAGGCTGTATCATCTGCATACTGGAAAGTATACACGTCGTCTGGAAGAGAAGGAAAATCGGAAACAAACAGTAAATACAGCAAAGGGGACAGAGCTGAGCCTTGTGGTACACCAGAATTTAGGAAGATAGGATGTGATAGATGGTTGTTGATATTAACATAGGTGATACGGCATGCCAAGAAGTGAAAAATGAAGCGAATGTAAGACATGGGTAATTTGAGCTTGATGAGTTTGAAAATAAGTGCAAGGTGCCAGACTTTATCGAATGCTTTTTCTAGGTCGAACAGAACAAGGCAGGATGGACGAACGGAATTATAGTGATTTGTAATGAGAGTGGTTAGACGTTGAAGCTGATCGTTAATGGAATGAGACGGGCGGAATCCGGCTTGAAAAGAAGGAATGAGATGACGTGCGTGGAGGTATGGATGAAGTCTGTTGACAAGGATGCGCTCAAGAATTTTGCTGAAAGTGGAAGTAAGTTGTATAGGTCGGTAGGAAGAGACTGCGCTAGGAGGTTTGTTTGGCTTCGGAAACATGAGGGTTTTGGACAGCTTCCATTCAGCGGGGAAAAAGCCAGTTCTGAGAATAAAAGTGTAAATAGAGGCTAGAAGAAGAAGTAGAGAAATAGGACTTTCTTTGATATGACGATATGTGATGGAATCAAAACCAGGAGCAGAGTTTCGTTTATGCTGCACGACTGTTGTGATGTCTGTAACAGTGATTGGAGCTGTGAGTTCATGCTGCGGCAAAATATGATTAAGATTTGGTTGAAGGATAGGATGTGCGGTGTTGACATGATCGACTGGATGAGCAAAAATGTGGTCATGACGGGATGGTGTGAAGATGTCTTGTAGATAGTCAGCAAAGGCGTTTGCTTTATCTTGATCAGATGGTGCGTGACTGTTGTCGATGATGAGAGGGTATGGGGTTTTGCTGTACTTGCCACAGAGTGCGTTGAGACGTTTCCAATAACGTGAAGGTTGTGCATTGTCAGTAAGGTTATTACAGGCTTTGATCCATTGACGGCGTTTGTATGCTTGAATGTAGTTTTTGACTGAACGTTGCAGTTGATGGTGAAGTTGAAGAGCTTCGGGGTTTCGTGTTCTTATGTATTCTCGATAAGCTTGCCGGGAACGTTTGATGTGAGTGAGGTAATGCGGGGGTAATTTAGGCTGATAAGGGGTGGAGCTGGTGGTGGGAATAAACAGTTCTGATGCATGGGTGATTTCTGAAGTGATCGTTTCAATATGTGTGTCAAGCTCATCTGATGAAGTGGGAGGGTGCAAATGAGCTACGGCAGTGGTAAGATAGCTTCGATAATGATCCCAATCAGCTTTGTCGAAACGTGGAGTTCGAATTGGCGGAGGTGCATCGTGAGGTCGAGCATTGCCCATATGATATGAGAGCTTGATCGGGGCATGATCACTACCGAGTAGGTCCAGGACTGTAAGGGTGATCTTAGCAGCAAGTGTATTTGAAGTGATAGCAATGTCAGGTGTGGTATTTGATACAGGTCTAGTAGGAGTCGGAGGAATGTGGAGAATGCCAGTGGTGTGGGTGGTTATATGATCGGAGAATTGTATGCGTTCAACAGGAGTGCGACTATGATAGTTGATGTCAGCGAGGATGATATAATTTTTATAGGTGTGAGACATGTGACTAAAAAATGCGAGTGGAATAGGATGACCTGGGCGAACGTAAATAGTAGCGAAGGTGATCATGATAGACTTGAAATATAAGGTAGTAATTATATGTTCTGGGAGGTGAGGTATGGAACAAATGTGATTGCGATGAGGTATGTGATTTCGAAAACCTATTGCTACGCCTCCATTTGCCCGTAATGCTGGTGCTGTGTTGTCGTGACGTACAAGCGTATAACGAGGAATGTTACAGGAGGTGGTTTTCGTAAGAAATGTCTCGTTCAACAAGAAGGCTGAGACGTTTTCTTCAAGTAAAAGTGCTTCAAATAGAGTTTTATTCTAAGGTAGCGAGCGGATATTAAGGAAGAGAAAGACTAAATCCATGATGTACAGAGTTAAACGGCTGTTTCTTGTGGAGATGTATGGAAATGGACGTAGTTGTTCGTATATGTGGCGTAGAAGTTAACGTTGAAAACAGATTTAGCGGCCTTTGTGAGTTGCTGTAGAATGTGATTGCGCTGAAAGGGATGGATGTTCTGTAAAGCGAGAGTTAAAAATTGAAGGAGTTGTTGAATGGTAACTGCATCGGTAGTTTGTTGGCTGGGAGGAGGTGAAGAGTCTGGGATACGGAGTGGAACTACTAAATGTGGGCGTTGTTGGTCAGGCTGTGGTTTATTCTTACATTTATAGCTGTAGGCCGGGTGTTGGTCGTGGCAGGTTGGACATTCGGGTGGTCGTTCGAGATTCCGACAAGTGCGTGTTTGATGAGGGCCTGCACAATAACCACAAACTGGTGGATTCTTGCAACTATCTGTGCTATGATCACTGTAAGTTTGGCAATTTTCGCAACGCACAGGAAGAGGAGCAGGCGATCGAGAGGGTTCGACCCTGTGCCGACGATAATAGATGTAAGCGCCAGTAGTGAGCAATGAATCTATGGTATTTTGTGAGGCAGTGAGTACACGTACCATATATGTGGGACCAGCATTGTACGTATACGCATGACTTTATGGATGGTGTGACCTGCGAGTTGGAGTTCTTCTTGAATCTCACTGTCAGAATAGGATGGGTCGACCCCGCGGATGACGACAGAGAGGAAAGGTGGACGTCTAGGTGGCGGTGATTGCTTCTGACGTGCAGAAGAAAGAGTGGTAATGGTAGCATTCTTGCCAAAGATTTCGAACGAAGCCTTATTCCTAACTGTGATGGCAAACTGTGGATCTGAGGATTTTAGGATATAACCATTTCTAGTTTTGATTACTTCTGTGAGTGGTATACTTGGAAGATATTTCCGAAGTTGTAGGGTAATGAACTTTTCGTTACTGTATTTAGTGTCGAAATGCTGAAGTAGGAAGGAGTGAAGAGTAGGTTTAGGAGGTTGGCTTAAGTTCGATTGTTGAAATTGAGGAATAACAGAAGTGCTAATGTTTCCGGTTTCCATGTCAGAAGGTTCTGAAGTATTGTCTCGGTGCGGTTTCTTGGCCTGATGGTGAGGTTGTTTTATAGTTTCGGAGTAGAGTTGCTGCTGCCTTGGAGACCTGGATCTAGTGGACACATTTGAAGCAGTGGATGCAGTTGAACTGCCCGACTGCGATCGTTGTCTAGTGCCCTTATCCTTTCTTTTGACCACCTTCGTGGTCGAAGCAGACGGAGTGACGAAAACAGGGGGTAAGCCAGAATGGCGTCCTTCCCCTAAGGATCCAGGAGGAGCATCTGAATCTCCCATCGCAAGAAACCGGTGTGTGCTGGAATGTCGTAACGCAGTACAATGAATATATGAGAGATGAAGTGGAGCTGATGAAGATAATGAAGGTGGGACAACCCGTTTGGATAGTTGTCCAGGGGGGGACAGGTCCCCTGACTCGATCTGTAAAACCAGCTGCCCTTGGCTTGATGAGTCTGACAGACGGTTTTCGAGAAAGAGGCAGTGAGAGATGCCCAGGATATGGAAAAGGAAGGTTATAGCAAAATTCGTCACTATGCAAGTGCTGGCGCTTCAGAGCAGAACTCTGGAAAAGTCTTTTTTTTTTATGAAGCTTACAACTGTTAATTAAGTAGAGCAATACACGTGTTTTATTGCGGGAAGTGTCATATTGAGGAACAATTGCAAACAAATATCTATTACAATAACAATAAAACAAAAAACCGTCGAAACAAGTTATTTAGTTCATTAAAAGCTCATGTAGAACAAAGCTGTCTCTAAGTTCATGTTTCTAAACTTTTATTATAGTGGTTAATGCTACTTGTGCTGCCATCTCTGGACTGTCTCTGTGGCTATAAAGTTAAAATTCAGCTGTTGTCTCGTAAAGCAAGCTTTTCAAAGACATTGCCATTTGTATCAGCCAGTGCATAAAATAAGGCATAACTAGGCGACAAAAGTGTCACCCAATGAATAGCCATGTCGCCTATTGAACAGCCATAGTGTGGGAAAATCGACGTCATATTTAAAATCAGAATTTATTTACATTGTGTTCGCAATACCTAAACACTGAGAATATAGTCAAAGATAAACTGACATGCTGGACTCACGATGAGGAGGCTAAAACAGGCTTTAAAAAGTGTTCAGATAAATATATGTTTTGCTAAATAGCTATTTGTTAAATGAAATTCACTATATGGACTCGAATTCAAGACCTTACACATCAAACCTATGAACGTTACCAATCTCCCTTGACAGCAACAATTAGCTATAAATCATTCATTCTAAATATATACACTGTTTCCTATTACGTCCTATCCTTTATACTGGGACTAGCATTTAACTCTAATTAATATTGTCGAACACAGAGCCCTTTTCATTCAAATGCAAGACGTAACTCGCTGCCTCTCGTCAATATAAGGTCTTGCCACAAATCATTCACTCGGTTGAAAATTGTCCCCATTTAAAACAAGCTTTCTAGTGTACTGAAACAACCACTGACACAAGCAGTAACTACTCCGTCCTCACACTCTGTAACATCGGCGCAAATCTGTCTTCAACATAGGGGGGTAGGGCCGGGTAAGACCGTTCTCATTTCAGATACTATATATATATATATATATATATATATATATATATATATGTATATATATATATATATATATATATATATATATATATATATATATATATATATATATATACTAATAAAACGTGATAATATGTAAAAAAAACGGTATCACGTAACAGTTTCAACACAATAACTGTGTCTTCATCAGACTTCCACTTCTGTTTTTTTACATATTATCACATAGCCTTGCTCAGTGTGTTATTAGTACAAAATGGAAACAAGGCCTGATAGAATAGTTATATATATATATATATATATATATATATATATATATATATATATATATATATATATATATATATATATATATAAGCGATGTTGGAAAAAAACCTGTGAAGGATCAGGGGAGCAGAATTGTTTTCAGTGGCGTATTTAGGTGGCTATCGGGCTCAAGCTGCCACAAATGAATTTGTTAGTTTTTCGCATTCCACGTACAACAACAATCCTTCTTTCCATTTCTAAGAATGTCATTGGCTATCCATTTTCTTATGGTCTTTGTTCAAAAATAATACTGTATTTGTCAAATTTCATTCCTTGTAAGATGTAGCGAACACTTCTCCCTACCCACGCCGAAACCAAGCCAAGAGTTAAATAAAAATTAATACTACTACTACTACTACTACTACTACTACTAATAATAATAATAATAATAATAATAATAAATCAAACTTTCAGCTTCTGCTTGGTAAGTGAGCAGTCTCTGCGGGACACATTCACCACGGTGCAAATCAACTGCAGGATTTGGTTGAATGATGCAATATACATCCAAATTAATAAATTCATAAATATTGAATTAAACAGCTAATTTTTAATATTTCAGTAACAATATTTATTCAACAAGTTAACAGGTGTTTATATGCGCTGAAACGTTTGAACAATGTATATACACAGCAAATAATACAACCAGAAGTATGTATATAATAATAACCGGTATATGGATAAGGTCTTCGACTAACCAGATTATAGATATCTTCTCAATATTATTCAAATGACAATAAATTAATTTCCAAGAAAATTTTAATAAAAGCCAATTAATTCAGCATAACTTTTTTCGTAGTTCAAAGTCTATTCAATTCAAATATCATTAATCACATACAACCCATTGGACGCATACTACTTATGTTACTTTCTGTAAACTTCTTGTTAGAATTTCAGAGAGAAATTCTCAAACCCAAATAATATTCCAATGCTATTTCAAATATTATTCAAAATCAGTATTAATCCCGATTAAAAAGCTTCGGTCTTCAAAATTCGTTATAACAATATTTTAACTCAATGAGAAAGATACCTCCGCCCGCAACATACGAATTATTTCTCTTCAAATTTACGATATTAATATTCTTGCAGTTTAAATAACCATAATGTTCAATCAGAATAGCTCTGTTACTGGAATACAAATTCGGCAAGTCTAACGCAAGTCAATTTGTTCAATTTTATTATTTTTTTTTAAATAATTTATTCGAATATCATATGCAGCCAAACTTAACACTAAAAGGGAAAAATAGGGAAAACTAAATGTATAGTGGATCAATCTGCTACCGTTAGTATTGGGGGTTACTCACCTTTAAACACAATAGACACATCAGTGATCAGAACTGCGTCGACTTACCACCATAATCGTTATGTGTACATCAACAGATGAGAAAACTCCGCCCAATCACACCTTACTATACGATAAGCAAACTCACAATACTGGCAGTAACTCGAGCTATTGGGCTTAATCCAAAGATACTGTCAGACGTGACGTGTCAGGGCACGTTAGGACAGTGTACTTTTCATTTTTCATTACTTACCATAGTCGTCCAACTATCACTAAATGACACAAGCCGTGCCCTTGGATCCAACTTACGGGGATGATGTAATCACACAATAAAGCAAAGAATAGAACGTCAATTAGGAATAGCAAAAGTATAACGTTTATTACATATAGACGTCTGAACTCGAACGAGTAACTCACATGAAAAACACAATACAAACTCAATGACTGTGTGACCTTTGTCGGTAGAATGACTTCCTTGTTTACACTTTTAGTTGCTATTTTCACCTTATATTTGGATAAACTGCAAATAACAATGCAACGTGAACTAATATTGCGATTATCACTCTTCTCTTTTCCTCTTTAGTAATTGCATACTATAATCTTTCACTGAAGAGCTGAAATACCGTTCACTTATACATGTAATCTCATATTATTATTGCTTTTTTTTTTAACACTAGTGATGATTACACTGTAATGCTGCACGAACTTCTATTCTACGTAATTGCAGTGAAGACGATTTGTGATTAATCTAATAACACAAGTACTACAACTATATTCACTCTTGTTCCAGGATTTAGGCAATATTAACTTTTACAGCCTTGGATTTCACTGACTATATGATTATTGTTTCTGCGCAGCACAAATCATATCATTCTCCGGATGATCAACCAGCAAAATACTACTTTCTTCTTCTTCTTTTTTTTTCTCTCTCGTACACACACCGCGTGGACTTGCAGACAAAGGAAAACAGTGCGGGTGCGGTACGCGTTTGGTGATTGGTTGAAGAACAACGGAAGTAAAGAATCTCGACGAATGACAATAGCGCTTAGCCTTTTGCATGCTGAGGAGCGGATATTGCCCTCGGCATGCTGGGTAAAGAAAGAATACATACTCTCTTGCTGCGCAGTCCACCACTACAACTACACATTTTAATAGTTCCGGCGTAAAAATCATAGTTGCAAGCCGCAGACAAAAGCCACTATCAAATAAAAGTAAAGAATGCTAACGTCGCAAAAATTCTCTCCTGCTAATAGGTCGATAGCAGTATGGCGCCCACAAGACTTGTGCATTTTGTTTTCGAGTAACATAAATGTACAAAGAATCCTGGACCATTTTCACGTTATCATTATTGCATGCATTATTATTACCTTTTTTTTTACTCAGGTCACACTTTACAACGATGACAATTATATATTACAAAAGGTATTTCCGTTCTTTTTGTATTACACACATATATTTTTTTATCAGACAACTTTAATATAAAGGATGGAACATCAGAAAAATAGTAAAAGAAACATTAAGACAGAAAAAAACTAAGCTGCTATATCAATAATAATGTTAGGTAACACCGATGAAGGTAGCAACTATCTTCGAAACAGTTGGATAATAGAAAAATATATAAGTTGAAGTAAACAAAAGCAATTTCGTGACAAAAACGTGTGTACATCCTAATATGAAACAAACATTATAAGAATGAACTTTAGTAAGCGGATACAACACTGAGTCAATACGATATCAAAAACAAAAACAGTTAATATATGATCATAAAAATTTACAATGAACCTATACAAAACTTTTTTTTTTTTTTTTTTTTTACAATTGTATGCCACTTGAAAAATTAGATAATATTACTTTCCAACAATCTTCTGTCCACTCACCGACTAGTCTACAATACTGAGTAACATAAGGATCGTTTGGCATATCGATAAAATGTAACATTGACGGTGATTCAATAACCTGAGAAAGGTTTACTTTCACTAATGTTTCAGATTCATCTTCGTCTGCTTCGACAGGTTGGTTCGTGATCTTTATCATAGGCTCCACCTTCGGTAAAGGATTATCGTAGATTTTTTGATCATATGGAATATCCTTTAACTTGGCTAATTCTGTGACTGGCAAATGCTTACGGGCCATAAGGATCCAGGTTTTATATGTCTTTGGTGTGGGATTCCATAATTTAATCCTATCTACTGAATTAAAACCAATACTAGTCCCATTTAGTGGATCCCAGAGCTCCACAGCTCTATTATTGTTCGTAACAGCAGTTACAACAAAAGGGCCACGGAACAATTGGAAAAATTTTGATATCTGCTTCTTCACAAGACTGCTTACATTTTGCTGTCGTAGAAACACAAAGTCACCTTTTTTCACTAATCTCTTATCTGCTTGTGTCTGGTTCCACCTTTCGTTTCTACGTTTAATTTTTTTCTTTCTTCTAATGTCCGCTAAAATGAGTCGATTACTCCAATCTATACCGTCATCAGGGTTAACACTTTCCTGTACATCGATACCAAAATGTAGAAAAATAGGCCTGGACGAATCTATGTTTAGATGCAGACTTGCAGGAGACACACCTAAACTTTGCAAAATTGAGTAATTATATAGTAGTACAGCTTGCGTCAGGTATTCTGACCATTCAGTGTGAGTGTGATAACACAACATGCGTAGCGTTTGTACCAGGTTTTTATTTACATTTTCCACAAGAGACGCCATTGGATGGTAGGGAGTGGTATGTTTCACAATAATATTGTACTTCTTCATCGCTTGAACAAATTGTTTCGAACGAAACACTGCGGCATTATCGGTGATTACGACACGAACTAATCCCAACATCGGGAAGTAATACTCCTCTAAACATTTAATAATAGTTTTCGCTGTGGATGATTTAATAGTGAACGCTGTACAGTACCGCGTATATAAATCCATAATGACTAAACCAAATCTCTTCTGATTTCTTCCTACTGGGTAGTTGCCGATCAGGTCTATGCTGATGGCATCACGAGTACGATTAATAGGAATAGTATCCATTAGTCTTGCGGGTGGATGATTGTCCGGTTTCATCTGTTGGCAGGTGATACAGTCTCGGATATAATTCTTAATGGAAGTTCGTAATCCTTTCCAGTGAAAGACCTTGGAAATTATGGATTGAGTGCGGTCCACGCCTGGGTGATGAATATCGGTATGGTAGGCTGTGAGAATATTTTTAATGAGTGGTGGTGATACGCAGATCTTCCACTGACTGGGCTGGTGGAAGTCTCTAACCAACAGTATGCCATTTTCCAGTCGATAAAATTTTTTCCACGTTCTTCCGTTTTTAAAATTGGCTTCTTCTTCTCCTTTCAATACCGCGATAACATTCATGTAGTCAGGGCATTCGCGTTGTAACTTTGCCAGTTGCTCTGCTGGGATATTCAGAACTTCTTCTTGCAGAACTTGCAATGCGTGAACTTTTAATAATCGATGTTCGTGAGAAGGAAATAACCTGCTAACGGCATCACTAATAGTGTTCTCTGATCCTCGGATATATTCTACCGTATAATTCATCTCTTGCAACTCTACACTCCATCTCAACAAACGGTTATTCCATGGTTTGATGCGGTTGAGAAAAGAAAGTGCATGATGATCCATGACTATAATCACGTGATGACCTAGTAGTAAAGGTTTCCATTTACGTATGGCAAATATTACACTCAAACATTCAGCTTCGGTTGAAGAATATTTGCGTTCTGTCGGTGTTAGTGTTCGGCTAATGCATTGCAAGATGCGTTTTTCCTCTCCATGCTTTTGCCATAGGACACAACCTAATCCAGATGATGATGCTGCATCTACCTGAATGTAGAAGTCCTTTGAGAAGTCCGGGTGTGCGAGCATGATGTTGGCGCAAATGTCCTCTTTAATTCGGTTGAAGGCTACTTCGCAGTCTTCGCTCCACTGCCATTTTCGCGATTGTTTTAGCAAAGTATATAAAGGTTCGGCTTTTACCGCAAAGTTTGGTATGAACGCTCTGGACCATGAAAATAAACCAAGTACAGACCGTAAGCTTTTAACATTGGTCGGCTTGGGCTATTCCTTTATCGCTTTAATACTACGTTCATCCTTTTTTATACCATTTTTACTAACGATATATCCCAAGAATGGAATTTCTTCGGCACAAAATAGGCATTTTTCTATGTTTACCGTAATGCCAAATTCACGAAATTTGTTGAACACCTTTTCCAACAATTCTAAGTGTGTTTCAAAAGTATCCGATGAGAGAAGATTGTCATCGACATATCTCAAGACTTGGTCTTGTAATTCATTTCCCAATACATGATACATCATGGCATTCAAAGCTGCTTGTCCGTTTCTGTACCCAAAAGCAACTCGTTGATATTGGTAACTCCGCCCTTCGAAATTGAATGCGAAGTACGGTTGCGAGTCTGGATGTAGAGGGCATTGTAAATAACTTTGTTGGAGATCAATAATACTGGTAAATTGTTTACCTTGCAGTTTAGCAAGCAAATCTTCTATGCGTTCGGGTCTAACCTGGCGCAATACAGAGTGAGCGTTAGGTAGACGTAAATCTATACACAAACGATATTTACCATTTTTCTTTGCAACCACCAGCAAAGGATTATTATGGACCGATTGACTAGGTGCTATGATTTGAAGCTGTAACAAATTTTGAATTTCGGACCGCACAAAAGGTAATGCTTTATATGGAATCAAATACTGCTTTCTAACCAAAGGCCCGTCAGATTTAAATTCTGCTGTATACACAAAATCTTTACATTTACCGGGATAATTAGTGAAGATGTCACGATACTTAAGTAAAACATCCAGTAATTGCTTGCGTTGGAAATCGTCTATCCCGTTTGCTCTTTGCACAGCTGCAACAATTTGTTCATTGGTGGCGCATTGTTTCTGAAAGTGTTGTGGTTCATCGACCTTCACTTTATTTACGTTTATCCTCTCTTCAGCGTCACAATCGCTCGCTACGGCACTGTTATCACCATCATTTATTCCTGATTCGGTTTTCATAGGCAGTAAAGATACCATAATACGAATATTATCATATTCAAGTGAAACGGTACCACGATGAAAGTCGATCACACTCTGTAAATGAGTTAGTGCGTTAAGACCAAGGATAAATTCTTCATTTAACTCCTGTAACACATATACTTCCAATAGGAACGACAACGTGTCAATTTCTACTGGTATAACAGTTTTACCTCGACACTTAGTTTTAAATTTGCCAGTATAATCCATGATCAAGACGTCATCAGCAGGTTGAAGCTTCGGAGCGGTGATTTCTTTACTGATGTCTTTCCATGTACTATATGAAATAAGAGACGCTTCAGCGCCACTATCGCAAAGCGTTTTAATGGATGTGCCATTGATAGTAGCGTGAATATATGCACTATACTGTCTATCGTATGCGGTAATAATATCTTTTTCTTCTTGACTTTCTTCGGAATCACTCCTGGCATTGTTATCCAAGTCAAGTATATAATTTCGTACGCGTATTGCGTTGACGGGGATTTCTTCCGAACTGTTGGCGACAACACCCCTTTCGAAGTCGCCTACGTCTCGTTTCCCGGAACTGATCCTTCACTTAAATTAACATCCGGATTCCTGTCTCTCCAGTTTTGAGAATTAGGTCCATTATTACGGAAGCCTCGTCTTCTACGATAAACGTTACGTTGACCATGATTGTGTGTCCGATTCGTTTCGTCCACGGAATCGTTATTATTCTGTTCTTCCCATGTCGGTTCGATAACCTCATTACTACGTATATCTGCTATACGCCCTGCTCCAGGATTACTATTCTGCGTCGACGTTGAATCACGACGACCATTTTCTGGAAAGTGTCTACCTACATTCCTGGGGCAATTTCCAACTTTCTTACTGTATTGCACCCTAATAGCTTGTCCCGACTTATACCGGTTATCATTTGGGTTAAGGGTACGCCTATCATTTTTGTCATCGAATCGTTTCAACGATTCTAGACGTCGGATACTTGATAAAAACTCAGGGTAATTCACACACGGGTGAATCGTGAACATTTCCTTGTATTTATACGGCAAATTAGGAACGATGCTAGCCAATATGGCTGCAGGTGGACTTTCAGGATTTAGGTCACTTAGTATTTGATACTGCTTAGTAGCGAACTCTAACACAGATTTATGAATTCGTGGATCGAATTGCAAATTCCTGCAGACAGTAATGTGACTAGCTACCACTACCTCTGATTCGAATGCTTTTATTAACGCTTTTTCGAATTGCTCGAAACTACTGAACGCTGCTCTTCCGCTGCGTAACCATTCGGCGGCACAACCCTCCAATATAGACGGTAACACAGGTAACAGAGAGTCGACATGCACATTTATAAGATCAGCTTTATGCCTGAGCTTTCGTAAATATGATCTGGCGGTTTCTTGGTCTAACATCCCATTATACTTAGGCAAAATATTAAGTTCATTAAGGGTGATCCTCCTATGAGGTTTATCTCGGTCGTATAATAACCTCTCGTCATTAGGGTGAATTTCGACAGTATCCGATTCGTAACCTTCGGATGATTCCAAATCTTCGCTATAAACTTGTTTAGGCAGGTTTGATTTCGTTGCACTCCGAGGGCTAGCCATCATGGGACTATAAGTCTTTTGTTTTAATTCGTAAAGTTGTTTACTTAAACCTATTTGCTCACTTTTTATTTTTCTTACCTCGGCACGAATCTCTTGTTCCGCTTCCGACTTAATACCAACTTGTACCGGGATCTGCTTAACAAACTGCGTTAGCCTGTGAACTACTTGTTCATTTCGGCCTTCCAAATCATCAACCTTCTGTGACAGTAATTCAATATTATCATTATTTTTGAGGGAAACTTCATGAACGTTCTTTACTTCGTTCTGCAAAACATCGCACTCTTGTTTAATGGTTCTAAGACACCCGCCGTTAACTGACATAATAGCTTCTAATTCGCCTATTCTAACACCGCTCGATTCTTGGTACTGACTGAGCTGATGTTGCAATAAAAAATATTTTCCATGCAATCCCTGAATGCTGGTACGATTAGCTTGGCAATCAAGTTTTAGCTCGTTTCTACAACTAGCTATCTCACTTTTTGTAAGCTCAAAATTACGTTTACATTCTTCCCTAGTCTGCTCTATCTTGACATCCAGATTATTAATCTGTACCCTTATATTTGTTACTGTGTTATTAGTTTCAGTAACGTTCTTACTTAATTACTCTACCTGTTCACGTAATCGCATACTGGTTTCGGCAAGAGCTCGTTCTAAATGTTCCGTAAGTGATTTCACCTCGGCACTATTTATTGAAACTTCTGTGACTTTAGCTTCCACAGATAGCATTTTTCTTTCCATGGACGCAACCCTGTCATTATTTTCAGTAAAATTGGCATTTATCTTTGATAACATCTCTATGATTTCAGTTGAATCAGCCATCATGAACGTTATATGTCACCAAAATAATAAATTCTGAAACAAAAAGTAGTGACGCGTGAATACAACAAAGAAATGAATATGAAATCACACACACTTCGTAATAAGTATACCTCTTTCCCTTTTGATTATGACTATACAGTTTTACTTTGATCTCTCTAAGATTCTGTCAACATTGTACGTATATGTACACATTCCTTTCTTCCTGGGCGGAACCACCAAATGTTTGCTACCGTTAGTATTGGGGGTTACTCACCTTTAAACACAATAGACACATCAGTGATCAGAACTGCGTCGACTTACCACCATAATCGTTATGTGTACATCAACAGATGAGAAAACTCCGCCCAATCACACCTTACTATACGATAAGCAAACTCACAATACTGGCAGTAACTCGAGCTATTGGGCTTAATCCAAAGATACTGTCAGACGTGGCGTGTCAGAGCACGTTAGGACAGTGTACTTTTCATTTTTCATTACTTACCATAGTCGTCCAACTATCACTAAATGACACAAGCTGTGCCCTTGGATCCAACTTACGGGGATGATGTAATCACACAATAAAGCAAAGAATAGAACGTCAATTAGGAATAGCAAAAGTATAACGTTTATTACATATAGACGTCTGAACTCGAACGAGTAACTCACATCAAAAACACAATACAAACTCAATGACTGTGTGACCTTTGTCGGTAGAATGACTTCCTGGTTTACACTTTTAGTTGCTATTTTCACCTTATATTTGGATAAACTGCAAATAACAATGCAACGTGAACTAATATTGCGATTATCACTCTTCTCTTTTCCTCTTTAGTAATTGCATACTATAATCTTTCACTGAAGAGCTGAAATACCGTTCACTTATACATGTAATCTCATATTATTATTGCTTTTTTTTAACACTAGTGATGATTACACTGTAACGCTGCACGAACTTCTATTCTACGTAATTGCAGTGAAGACGATTTGTGATTAATCTAATAACACAAGTACTACAACTATATTCACTCTTGTTCCAGGATTTAGGCAATATTAACTTTTACAGCCTTGGATTTCACTGACTATATGATTATTGTTTCTGCGCAGCACAAATCATATCATTCTCCGGATGTTCAACCAGCAAAATACTACTTATTTCTTCTTCTTCTTTTTTTCCTCTCTCGTACACACACCGCGTGGACTTGCAGACAAAGGAAAACAGTGCGGGTGCGGTACGTGTTTGGTGATTGGTTGAAGAACAACGGAAGTAAAGAATCTCGACGAATGACAATAGCGCTTAGTCTTTTGCATGCTGAGGAGCGGATATTTCCCTCGGCATGCTGGGTAAAGAAAGAATACATACTCTCTTGCTGCGCAGTCCACCACTACAACTACACATTTTAATAGTTCCGGCGTAAAAATCATAGTTGCAAACCGCAGACAAAAGTCACTATCAAATAAAAGTAAAGAATGCTAATGTCGCAAAAATTCTCTCCTGCTAATAGGTCGATAGCAATCGATACCAAATCTATCTATTCATTCAAGCTCTCTCTCTCAAAAAAAAATGAACATTCAAATTTATCTCACTTCATGAAGCTAAGAAGCCGAGTCAGAAAGCAGTAAATTAAACTCTAATTCAACTTGGAAATCTCCAAACAAACTGTTGCAGAAATTTCCTACTTCTCACCCGCACAAACAAACTATACACAAAACGCCACATACTACTTAGAAACACAAAAATTGATATAACTCACGATGGTTGACGAAATCATTTCGGATTATTTTACCTTTCTATTTCCATCATTTAGATCATCTGGTATTGAGCTGGACGGTTAATTGCCTGATCCAATTGGGTCAAATTAACTGTTTCAAAACCAGTAACAATCAAACATTCCCAAACTGTTTTTTCCACGAATAAATGCCAAAAGAAGAGTCGGATACAATATCCTATCATACTGTAAGCAAAGTAAACATGGAATACCAATAAATTTTGTACCACCGGGGTTACTAAAGCCCCCACTGATTTCACTCTCTCAGCCAAATTTGGTACCTGCAGGGATTAATGCCTCTAATCTGAGTTTAATTTAACAAATCAAATATTAATAGCTTTCCGCACCTAATATAATCGCCAATTAGCTATATCGCTCACTATTCATACTTAAGGCACTTTGCCGGGAACTCCGACATCCCTCCCCAAAACGGCTGAATTGGCTCCTTCCAGACAATAAGAACAAACACTTCACAAACTTCATTCAACACTTTATCTTGAAAAAAATAAGCAAGAAACACTTCTTCACATAATATTCACCACTTAATAGATTGCTTGTTGCACTGATTTCAAAACGCAATTTGCCCACTCTATGCATTTGATCTCGTGCTCTAGTTTTTAAAGAAAACACACAGAGAACCTAATACGAAGAATTCAACAGAGCACAAAATCGTTCAAACCTCTAATACGACTTAATATACTTCAGGAAAAGTAACAAAACTTGTATGCGATCACATAACGAAACAAGAGTAGTTCCTCATTGGAACACTAAGGCTTAGCAAAAAAAAACATAAAGCCCCGCATACAAAAAAATCTGACACGAGAACACGTCGAAGCAAATCTACCCCGATAAAAAAAAAAACAAGAACAGTGAGCTTCACAACGAGCTCACTATCCTCGTAGATTTGATCGGCGATAGCAACGCCCTCCGTCCAAACGAATTACCTCCCCTACCTTGCCTCCAGTAACCGAACTAATTCTATTTCTTCTTTTCCTTCCTTTCACACAAAATAAACGTTCTGTAAAAGCAACTTAACCCTTAATCTAACAACATTCTAACAAGTATAGATAGACTATTATTAAACGTTAATTAACATTCCAGCATTCCATACACTATATACATAGTTTCCAACTCTCTCTTACAAAACATTTTTCCCTTTTATATTTCCTTGTGAAGAATCCATTTTTTGTCCCAAGAGATCTTCAAAAAAATGGTTCGTCTCAAAGAACTGCTTCGTTTTGTTCTTTCTTTCGTCCATTCTACTTTTCTGTTTCTTTTTCATGATGTTACAAACTAAAAGGAGTTCATAAGCGAAACTGGTGTTCCACACCAACTTGCGCAGATATCAACATGACGGGACTTAAGTTATCATAACAAATGAAAACTTATATCGTTCAGTTACTTTTAAAAGAAGAAAATGTTTGAATTAAAGAAAATCAAAGCGGGGGAATAATAAGCCCGAGAAATTAGGTAGGCCAAGAGGTTGCTTCCTTTTCCTTGTATGAATAGAATAAAGAGTTAGATTCATTTGTATATTTTTTGTATCATATCATATAGGATTTATCGGTCTGCAATTCTTGCCATTATAACTTCAACTTATACATCAATTAAAAAAATATTTAATTTTCAAACTTAGGTGGGCAATTGCCCACTTCCATCGCTGTGTTAGGCACAACCCCTCGAAACAAAATTCTAAATAAGCCATTGGTTGTCTTCAACATTGGGAGGTGGGCAGATTTGAGCGTTATTCTAGGGAAGGGAAATTAAGCTTATATTATGGTAGGTGAATTTGAGATGAAGCTGTTGTAGAGTATATTATATATTAAGCGATGTAGATGAAGTAGTAGTACATATTAGTATTGCAAATCACTGCCGAGAACACATTCTGAAATCTGAATATATGCATATTTATATTTGGTATATTTCTAATTAGGTATCCACACAGATCCACGTTAAAATTGTTTTGTAATAATATAAATAATGACTTCCCAAAACTACGAAGAATGCATATCAATTATGTATGACACAACAATACTCTTATTTGAGCAAAATGTTGATAATTTCAATAGCATAATCGTTACTGAAATCTAACACATGTCATATACTCTTTAATTAACAAATGTAACCTTAAGATTATGGAGAAAAATATTCAAGCAATTGAATTTTTTTCTTTGCTTACGAAGCGTCATCTCTCTCTCTCTCAAAAAAAAAGGGGGGAACGTGAAAATACGTAGAAACAAACCATGGTTCGAAAAAGAATGCATTAGACTAGCAGAGAAGACAAAACAGGCAAAATGACGTTTGCTACAAAATGCGAATGAAATAACTATGCTAAATTTCGTAGACATGAGGGGGGAAACTTCCGAAACTTTTGCAACAAAGAAACGCAACTTTTTGAAAGCTAAAATTAAGGAACGTGAAGATAATAGTAAAAATAAAAACATTAGGGACACACATAAAGGAGTAAACGAATTGAAGAAAGGCTATCAAACTCGTGCTTATATTAAAGAAAGCTGACGGAGCAGTTCTCACTTATAAAGAGGGCAATTTAAATAGATAGATTGATTTATTTGACGATTTGCTTAACACGCAGCAAAAAAATAATGTGCGTGGAGAGAAGGAGATTATATTCCAGAATCCAACCAAACCATATATTTTAGAACCCAACCGAACAGAAATTGAAATCGCTATAAAGAAATTAAAGAAACACAAATCTCCGGGCGTAGACGAAATTCCCGCTGAGTTAATTTTAGCTGGAGGCAAAAAATTGTGGAACAAGTTATACAAAATCATCCCCCTTATCTGGAACAAGGAGGAATTGCCACAAGAGTGGAAAAAATTAATCATTGTTCCAATCCACAAGAAAGCCGACAAAACTGACGGTAATAATTATCGAGGCATCCCTCTTCTGTCAACATCCTATAAAATCTTTTCAATTGGCAAGATTGACCCCATACGCAGATGAAAGTATTGGGGATTATCAGTGCGGATTTAGACGAAATCGATCAAATATCTACCAAATATTTACCATTCGACAAATACTCGAAAAGAAGTGGCAATACAATACCCCGGTACAACAACTATTTATTGATTTTAGAAACGCTTATACGACTTGGTTAGGAGAGAAACATTATACAACATTCTTACAGAATATGGAATGCCGATAAAGCTAATTAGATTAGTTAGGACATGTGTAAATGAATCCCAAAGTAAAGTCAGGGTAGGAAAATTTTTGTCCACGAACTTTCAGATCGAGAATAACCTTAAACATGGAGATGTGTTGTCGCCATTATTATTCAACTTTGTCCTGGAATACACTATAAAGGAAATCAAAGATAGCAATCAGGCCCTACAGTCGAACTGTGTTCAACGGGTTATGGCGTAAATTTAATAGGGGATGATAGGAGAACAATAGAAAGAAATACAGAGGTCCTATTAAACGCTTGCAGGGACATGGGTTTATAAGTAAATGAAAAGAAAATTAAATACATGGATGTGCGTCGGGACCGTAATACGGCAAATTATGAATGCGTTAAAATATTAAATAATATTTTTGATGAAGTAGATACTTTCAAAGATCTAGGATCAATATTAACAGACTATAATCATATTCACGATGAAATTAAATGTAGAATAAAAACAGGGAATTCGTGTTATTATTCAGTTCAAAATCTCTTGTTGTCACGAATTCTGTCGAGGAATTTGAAGCTTATAATATACAAAATGATAATCATGCCTGTTGTTCTGTACGGTTCCGAAACATGGTCGCTTACTCTGAGGGAAGAACATAGACTGAAAGTATTTGAGGACAAGATCCTGAGACGAATATTCGGACCCAAGAGGAACAGGAATGGGGAATGGCGGGAACTTCACAACGAGGAACTACATAATTTATACGGATTACCAAACATGTTAGTGTCATCAAGTCTAGGAGGATTAGGTGGGAAGGTCATGTAGCTAGGATAGAAGAAAGTAGAAACGCTTTCAAAGCTTACAAAGCCTTAACTGAAAGTCCAATCGGAAAGTCCAATTGGTCATTAGGAAGACCAAGGGGCAGATGGGAGGACAATATTAAGATGGATCTCGCAGAGATAGGAATACAAAGTATAAACTTAATCCAGTTGGTTAAGGATAGATGTCAGTGGAGAGCTTTTGTGAACGCGGCATTGAACCTTCCTGTTCCAAAGGCCATAGAGTTAGTTAGCACGTAGCGTGAGTAGATGCCTAGGCTGACACTACAAATAGATGAAATGCGCATTTACTGAAAAGATGGGTTCTACATGACAATGGGTAGTCTATATACTCTTCGTGTGCTAGGGGCTAGGGGAGAGAAGAGATAAGATTTCACATCAAGACCAGTTGGAAATAACAGGCGCACGCGCTCAAAAGTCACGTGATCAACTTGGTGCTAACATGGCTATTACTATGTGAACATGAAAAGTGAACTGCTTAAATAATTGTGTTTTTTTAATATTGAATTTGTTTAATATGGACAATACAGATAATATGGTCAGTATCTTTTTGTAATTTACAAATTCTATTTTAAGCAAAAAGTAGCATTTTGATGTAATTTGGGGTTAGAAAATGAATTGTCACAATAGACAACGTGGAAATTTCTCGCGCAAATAGAGAAATTCTTCCCCAGTTTTGTCCATGACCTTAACAAGTTCTTCATTGCGCCCAATTTTACATGAAGAGCAGGGAGAATTATGTTCTTGGATTCGATAAGTGCTTCGTGCATAACATTGTAATGGCCTGGTTCAAATGATTTATGTTTAGGCCAATCTTTCTTTTAACAGTGAAGTTCTTATTCCAGAGGTACAGGAAGCAACAGTATTTGGTGTAGCCCTGTTGTAGCCCAAGTAATATGCATGTGACTTTCAGATCCCCGGAAATCTGCCATTTAAACTTGTGATAGTTCAATCGCAATAACAATTTGTTTCATGTTATCATATGTTTCTTTCACGTAAGGTGCATCCCCAATCGGATTCGATGGTAGCACTTTGCCATTATGCAGGAGGACACATTTGAGACTTATTTTCGAGGAATCGACGAACAACCACCACTTATCACCTTTATAGTCAATGCCCATAGCTGCCATTAGTTCCTCTACATCACTACAAAATACCATTTCTTTTCACTTTCGAAAAATGAAAGGAATGACATATTTTGGTTACGGAATGCAGTCACATTTACCGTCTTATCAAGGCAATTCCACTGTTGTAATCTTGACGCCAACACTTCAGCTCCAGATCTCTCACTAGGTCATTAAGTTCTCACTGTGTTATTTTATGATTCTCCGTACACTCATCGTTACACACAAAATCAGGATATTTCGAAGAACTGGGATTTGAAGGTGATGGTGCAGCACTAGTTTCACTACCGCTCTCGTCACTATCACAATCAGGTGGAACAGGAACAGGCAGTCCATCTCCGAGACACTGGTCGCATGGCCGACGGTATGTTAGGATGTATCAAGGAAGACTTTTTTCTTCTTGGAAATACTATGTGTTAGCGGAGTTGTCATACAAAAGTAACAATCATCCACATGGTGTGATGGTTCTCGCCAGATCATGGCTATAGCAAAGCCCATGGAAGATCTTTACGGTTTAACCACGAATGAAGACTCGAGACACAAGATATGCAACATATATGAGGAGCCCAAGGTTTGTCCTGGTCCCCGATTTCACATCTAAAGTACAGTCTGTACGCCTTCCTAATATATGGCGTTATTGGCCTCCTTTGCGATTTCCATGTAGCCTGTCCGCAAATGTAACAAAAATAATCAGCACTCCTTACGCATTTGCGAGGCGTATTGAATCAGAGGAATTATAGTGACCACACGCATTAACTACACTTCAATAACACGTTCTTCCAGCACAAGTACACAACACAGCTTGCAACAGACAGAAACTACGCTTAAATGAAACATGCTCCACTCCTCTCTTCTCTTCTCCTTTCCCTACCCGTTGTTGCTACGAGCCCGGGCTAAAAATAGGTAAAAAATACACACAGCTATTGTTGCCTAAAGAAAACTAAATAATTTTGTCTACAATCAGCGGGATTTGAAGAATATATGGGAAGGGATTGACAATGAATGCTAATAGCATATAATAATTATAATTAAATGCACCCCATTTAACTTGGAACGAAAGCTAATTCCAGTTTTTCATTGTCGTTTTCGTTATCAGAGTGATCGATATAGTTAACAAACATCTATTTCATTCCAGTTACATTTTCACTGTTGGCTAGTGTAATATGTGTTGATCGATAAATCATAATATTTTAGTCTTCCTCCACATGGGAAGTTACGAAAATAACATGGAAGTAGATATGTCACATGCACCAAACACAGTAGCCATCTTTGATTTCGCTGAGTATGCGCCTTATAATTCACTACTTTCGTATGTAATCATGCGCAAACTTCAAATAGTGTCAAAGATTAAACGGGATATCGATAGAAGAGAGAGTCCAAATACCAAGTTCCAGATTCATAGTAGGTCTAGGACGTTTTTCCTAGTTGGGTTCGGTAGTTTAGATTTCGTTTATTTTATGTTGCATTTGATTATTTTTGCAGCGTGGGGTAGTGTACGGGAGGTCAGGCTAGGTTTTATTATTTGCCCTTGTACTGTAGCGTAAAATAGGGTAGGCTGCGGTTACTTTACCTCACTTACCGACAACATTTCCATAATTCCGATACTGCCTTCAGGAATCGATGAATCACGGTTTTGTTTGTTGTAGAGCTTCCTTATTTCCCACGTAACTATACGAATTCTTCAAAGAGAAAAATGAAATGAAGTGAAATCTTTAAGTTTTACGTCCTACGTTTACGCTGGCTAGGCTAAAGAAGACGGTGATGATGAAAAATAAATGAAATGGTGAAATAAAGAAAGTGGAAGAAAACGGGAGAACCACCAGTAATCCTACGTACATGGTGTTCACTTGGCAGGGGCTGGCATCAAACCCGGGACCCGAAGCACCAGAGTGGAGCGCTCTACCGCTGAGCCACCGCGTTCCCTAGACTTTAAAGAGTACTAACAACTAAAACAATTTTCGACTGTAAACTCAAATATTATGCTACTTTCCACAACATTATTTTCATACATCAGAAATTCACTGCATCTTTCTTTATGTTTTTTCTTTCCTGCAATCTGGACACCCTCCGCTATAGTTTACATTTATGTTTGGATAAAACAATGATTGTATACAGTCAACCTCTAAAAGAAAAGCAATAAATACTTTTGACGAGTACAACCTTAACCTAACATATAAAGTGGAGGTTAAGGATTAGGAGGGGCCACAAGGCTAAGACTGATGGAAATTATTTCGCGTATTTAGGTTTTTGTAGTCACAGAACGTCTCTGCCACACTGAATTACTAACTTCCCATTTTTAAATACATTTAGATATTTAGTGCAATTGTTTCATGGGTCACTAAAACATCCGTTGTGTATGTTCAATTTAACAGACCAATATAAATTTATTAAATTAAAATTTATAAGAATATTGTCAAAATCAATCAATCTTACATATAGCACAATTTTGCTGTAAAATAGATCTATTCTACGCTCTTGATGTTCGGAACTCAGCAGTAAAAACATTAAAAACATATTTTTTCGTGCATAATCTATTTGTACATTATGACGTCAATTTCCTCCGAGACAAAAATAAGCATGATAGATATAGGCGAAACTACTGATTTTAACGAAGAGAGGGGAATACCTTAATTTGTGAAAGTCAGAAAAATGTGATTCAAGTACGCACATGTTCCCAGTGCTTATGTTAAAAAGTTGTCCATTATCGTATTGCTAAGCCGAGTAAAAGCACGGACATTTGAGTGGGTGTTCTGTGCAAGAATTCTAGAACAGGAATTAGATTTTTTAAAAGTCTTTGGAGTTTCTTCATTTGATTTTTTATGTGAGTATATATATATATATATATATATATATATATATATATATATATATATATATATATATATATATATACAGGGTGGCACCTTAATCTTTCCACGGAAATATCTGGAAAATAATAAAACAGAAAAATGTTATATATTACAAAGGGTAATGTTGTTCCAGCTCTACCAAAATTACCGATCCCGTCTCCCGTAAATTGGGGGAACGAGGAGAAACTCAAATGGCAATATGGGTCGAGTAGTATCTCGTTCGATAGATCTTGAAAAACGTAACACCTTTTGTAGGGAACTATTTTCGATATCCGGCACCGTTTTCAAAATGGCCGCCAAGACGTGGTTCCTTTGTGGGATGAAATGTATTAATGGGGGCGGAAGGGGTAACTTCGACAGAATTGGACTTTCCCTTTGGCAACATATAGTTTACTCCTAAAACTTTTTCTGTGTTGTATCATTCTGGAGATATCTGCGTGGAAAGATTAAAATAGACCACCATGTATAATAAGAAATATAATTGATAATTTGAAAGAAATGTACGTGAGAATGTCATCACAACATTCAATCGCATTTGGTACAGTACAGTAGCTGCATCGCTGCTAACCATGTTGTCCGCAACCAGGTGCAGCCACTTCGGCAACAACTAAATAGTTTGCTTCTGTGAAAGTAACAAATTCGTTAACTTGAAAGCACTTGACCCAATTGATGAGGTAGCGGAGTCCCAGCAGCTTTAAAGAAGAGAATATTGATTCGCAAAGCACAAACTCACAAACAACAAATACGTGTCTCTAACAGTAGTGTTTCTTCCAGGCATAATTTTGAATGACTTTGCCCTGCTTGATGCGTGAAATCGCCCCCGAGAGATAAGATAAAATTGCTATCCACTTCAACATTTTTAAATCTTGATTCTGCGCCCGAGACAAAATTTTCTTGGAGGAAGCTTTGGTGATAGTGAAAAAAAATAGCAGTGGCATAACTTTAGGACCAGTAATTCAGACGGCGTTTTCTTCGTTTATGGCCTGCAGACTCCACAATTTTTGATTGAGAGATGTCAGATTATGAATTACGGTTCCTGTATAGTTCTAAGCATATGTGATGGAAAAACACAGTGTGCGTGGGTTACCTCGGGATTCTTCCCTTTCCTCCCACCTTCTTCATTCCACCATTTCATTCATTTCTCATTATCATCGTCTCCTTTTGAGTAGTCAGCATAATTCGTTAGGCGTAGGAAAAACATTTAGTATTAAAAAATATCTGATTACATGTCAATACAATATTCAGAAGTCCTACCAGCCGCCCCTGTTAATTCTATGTTTAAAATAATGCATAATAATGAATATACATCTTTGTGCCATAGACTGGATCCAGCATGTTAAATTAGAGAATACAGTAGATTAGGTTACGGTAGAATAAATTAGGCTATTTTAGAGTAGGTTACATTAGTTAGGTGAGATTGGGTTATTTTAGTTTCAGTTTGGTTCCATTTTCCGTTTTTTTCTTTGCAGCACTTAACTCAGAAAATAATGCTCCAAAATATATACACAATGACCCAATATTCACCAAAAGCTCTTGCAGACTGAGCCAGGCAGGCGGAAAAGAATCAGTTTTTTTCTGATCATAAAAGAGGATACCAAGAGACAGATACTTTACCTTGGCTCAAGGGTTAAGAGTTAATGAACCTATTTGACCCCCCCCCCCCAAAAAAAAACATTCACCTCGACCAAAATAAAAAAAGCACGTGACTTGTAATCGCCTAATTTGAATAATTCACCGCTCCCAAAGGATTAACTACAACAGAAATCCTACCGCAATTGGCATCAAAGAAAGTGGCTACAGGTAGTTTCCTTGACATACAAGGGGAAAAAAGGAAATAAAGAAAGGAAGGGTAAAAATAAAGATTTTCCTTTGTTGCTTAGGTTTCATTCAGATGAGAAAGTATTTGAGGGAAAATGGTAACAGGAGAGGGTGGAAAACGATAGTAAAGTCTTGTAGCGAGTGACTATCTCACAGCAGTCTCTGATGTTTGATTAATTAGAACAGTTTAGAAGATTTGCTCGAGTTAGACGTGTTTAGGATGTTGAAATAATAACGTACATTTCAATTGCAAAATGTCGCAAAACTTTTTTAAAAGTGGTTAAATGGGAAGAAAGACAATTGTGTTAATTTCGGTGAGGAAAATGTGTAAAGGAAATAAAAGAAAGGCAAAAAGCGGAGAAAAATTTAAACAAAATATTAATTCAGAGAAGGCTCAAAAAATGTTTGAGAAAAGTGGCTAGAACGAAAAAGACAATAAAGTATTGGTGTTAATTTTTGGCGAAGAAAATGTGCATAAACAGCAATCGACAAATAACATAGAAATATCTAAAACAGCCAGTGCTTCAGACAAAGACTTATTATTATTATTATTATTATTATTATTATTATTATTATTATTATTATTATTATTATTATTATTATTATTATTATTATTAACCCTAAATATTCTGGAACAACAGCCACATGTATAGGTAATACTAACTATGTATCAAATTACATACATTGTTATAAAATAAGGTCTATTTCCAGTTGACGTGGAAAGTTCAGATTTGGCATTATTGTAGTTGTTCGGGACTAACTCACAAGATAATTCTGATATTTCTAGCGCAATTTTAACTATATTGCTTACAGTCTGGAAAAGAGTACTGTCGGGATACATATCAAATATGTTAGAAACGGGTCGATATTAGTATCGAATCCATAGCTTCGTGGTCGCTTAGGTGAATAGTTCTACTTTCAATTCAAGTCCAATTAAGCTCCCATTAGCACCCAGGGAGGTTACGTATCGACATAAAAATATCGAAATCAACCGATACTAGAATCGAATCGTAAGTTTTCAGCGACGATAACAGTGCCGCATTTCTCATTAGTCCACATTAGTCCACATTTCACATTAGTCCCATTGTCTAGAGGACAACATATTTGCAGAGCGCCAAGTTTAAAACTTGAATTATGTTTTAAATTTTTTCCGTATGAAAAAATTAAAAATCAAGAGCAAATATACTATTTCATGAACAATCCTCTTTTACTATTGTAATATGTTTAATAATAGCGTAAGAAATCTAAAAATACTTCAGAACATGTTTCACATTTGTTATTTTTTGTTACGTAGTTGTAGCTGTAGCATCTAGTGAGTGGTATTTAACTGTAATAAATTCATTAATTAAGCATAATCGAATTAAGTTTTATTTTTAAGTTAGGGATGAAGGGTCGGAGAAATATGTAGTTGTTGGGGGCGCCGAGAGCAAAAGTGCGTAGGGGCGCCGAGCTTTTAAATGTAACACTGGTCGCTAAATTAATTAGTAGAAATTTTAATATCATTTTAGACCAAACTTAGTCCTAATGGTAGCAGTATCCGTTTGCTCTCCTAAGAGAAATGAAAGGGGCTGACATCAAAATTATAAAAAAAGACCGACATTATTGTCGAATCAATAATTTTCGGGGTGGATTAGATAAAGAGTGGCACTCCAGGTGCTTACTTATATAGAAAATTAGTTTTTCTTTCTTTCTTTCTTTCTTTTTTTTTTTTTTACGTTGGTCTACTTTTCCTTGATTTGAGACTTTCAAATTTCATCCTATTTTCTACTGAAATATATCTGTAAGACAACAAAGAAATAATTATATATGATAAATTTAAATTCATTTTAATTCGGAAGATGAGAAACACTGCCATTATATATCGTAAAGGTCAGATCCACCAGTATTGTAACAGATAGATGCTTCAGCCATTGACGGTGGAAATTCAAACTCCGATAAGTGATAATTTCACAGTCTTGTTTTATTACAAGTGTAACCTGTTTAGTCAACGGAGAAGAGGACGTGGATCATGGGTCAGAGTTGATGTCGATGGGTGTTGGTAGGTCGGAGTTGGTCGCAATGGTTCAGAGTGGTTCATAGTTGGTGGTGAGTCAGAGTGGATCA
Organism: Thermobia domestica; assembly: GCF_964235325.1. Classification (NCBI taxonomy): domain Eukaryota; kingdom Metazoa; phylum Arthropoda; class Insecta; order Zygentoma; family Lepismatidae; genus Thermobia; species Thermobia domestica. Next base: position 182,802,632 of record NC_137467.1, on the reverse strand, counting down.
CGATGGATGATGGGTCAGAGTGGGCCAATGGGTCATTTGGTTAGTGGGTGATAGGGGGTCATGGTGGGTCATGGATCAAATTTTCATTGACCCACACCATCTCTGGTTAAAATTGTACTAAAGATAAGAGGCACCGAGGATGCATGTCGGCTATTATGCTCAAATTTTGCACATAGATAGCACCCCACCAGAAGGCAATAAATCTGAAACGGTACATGGTATCACCTCCTAGAACTCGAGATGTAGGAGTTTGTCTGATTGGCTAAATTAAGACGTCAATGATTTATCCCTCAAGAAGCAAGCTTTTATGATCGTTTCGGTGGGGAATTCAGAAGAACACATGCCTAGTAATCGTAATATTGATAGTTTGCGTCCACCCGGGTATTTGTTTTGTGTTTTTTTGACTCACCTAAATATAAACAAATCACACATATAGGCATTTTAACATATTTTGGGCCACCGCGGATTGTCGCTGCGGGGCCACCAATTTTTGGCGAGAGGCCAATAGTTGACCATCTGTAGTCCAACCGACACTTACAGCTTAGGGTAATGAACGATGTCTTTGCCTTGCAGACTTCATGACTACCAACGTCGGCAGTCAACTAGCTTTTAGTATTCCTTTACTAACCATCTATCGTTCATGTTTATACACGGTGTTGTAATAATAATAATAATAATAATAATAATAATAATAATAATAATAATAATAATAATAATAATAATAATAAATATTATTACTATTATTATTTGTAGTAATAGTAGCATAATTGACAAAAAATGCCAAGTGAACTTCGTGGTGGACAAACACCGCGTGCGTGGGTTTTCTCGGGGTTCTCCCGTTTCCCCCACTTTCTTCATTCCAACATTTCATTCATTACTCATCATCACCGTCTCCTTTAGCCTAACCGGCATAACCGTGGGACGTAAAACTCAAAGATTTTGATAATAGAATAATTATATTGTCTATGTATTGTCTAGATAGGACTACACACAGGATTTGGCTCGTTTTCGTTCGACTCGACTCTAATCCGAGTCGAGTTGGAGGATATTTTTCGCGCCGAGTCCTAGAGTAGACCTCAAAGATGTCTGTTTCGAGTCGAATCGAGTTTCAAAGAAAAGTCGCTCGTGCCCATCCCTACTAATGAGAGCTTAATCGGATTTAAGCGAAATCGAAAGTCACACTATTTATCTAAGCGACCCCGAAAACTATGAATTCGACACTAATACCGATCATTTTCTAGCAATCTTTTATATGTATCCCCCTCCCATTCACCATAGGTAACCCGACAGCACTCTTTTTCAGACTATAAGAAATGTGGTTAAAATTACTTTAGGCCAGTGGTTCTCAATCTAATTTCTATCACGACCCCCTTTTATCACATCCTCCTGCCAGCGACCCTTTTATAATTTGTGTTTTATAATAAGCTTGTGTGAGGGTTTTTAACATACCTATTTCTATAATAGTAGAATCCATTTCTTGTTTATAATGAACTGTGCCATGGCATGGAAAATCAGCGCCCGGGGCGAGAGTATACGATGATGTCTCCATACATGAGTGAGGTCGACAGACTAACTGCGAAGCGCCACCATGGTTGGCACGAAGCTCAATAAAATTTTCAAAAGTAAATCCTGCCTTTCCTTGATTTTGAGCACATTTTATTACGTTTTTCCTTCTATTTTATACATGTGCACATGCACTTTCCTAACATGAATAACACACTTCCTCGGAAATTTGTGCCCCCTGTTTTCGGCGCCCGGCATTGACAGTGGATACAGTAACTGTAATATCTATATTCCCAACGACGAAGGTGCTGGTTCAAGATGGATGTTAAACTCCTCCATTGAAGAGGCCATTAACGTATCTGATCTAAGCAAACAATTTCTTGACCAAATAATAGAATGATCATGCTACAAGTCTTTGCAATTGGTTTTGTGTAACGAAGACTTGGACAAGTTCTGTCAGATGAGGAGAGAAGAATATCCTGGTCTGGTATCTGCTGCTTTAAAAGTAGTAATTCCATTTGCTATATCGTACTTGTGCGAAAGTTTTTTTTTATGGTAAACATTAAAACAGAGACAAGAAATCGCTTATCAGCTGAAAATGGTTTGATAATGTTCGTCACGAAGATTGAACCGGGCATTGCTGCACTAGTGAAATTACACCATGCTTAGGTATCTCATTAGGTTTCAATTTTAATTGTATTTCAATGTGCAGGTTTTGTTGCTTGTGTATTTTTCTAGTATTTCTATATACAGTTCTCATTAGTTTCATATCACACCTCTTTCATTTAAATTCATTTTTAAACAACTCTGCACCCTTTGAAAATGTTCAGTAGACTTATTTATATTGCTCTTTACAGTATGTATAAAAAATAAAAGTATGCCTACCAGAACAAAATTCAAAATAATATTTAAAAATAATTTCCGGTATTAGATTCTAACTATATTTATCTCTTCCGCTTATCTTCGCGGCCCCCTAGGGGCCACGACTCCCAGGTTGAGAAACCCTGGTCTAGGCATACATGAGTTATGTTGGAACATACATACATACACTTTTATATGTATAAATGCAGATAAGAGAGAGTGGAGAGAGAGCGATTAGGGTATTACCGCTCTCAATCTCTTCACTTTACTTTTGCGATTCGTGAATTTCTTACGTGACAGTTTGGGGCTAGCTAGTTTTTTGTCTTGAGCCACGATCCGTTTTTCGATATGCTCTACCTAAATGCTGTAATGCGAATATTGAGAAGTTACCTGCGTATGAAAATAGCTGCAAATAAATACATTACATAACTTATTTATTGCTATTACACGATTTTCTTAATTTGTATATAATATTCACATATAACATACCAACGTTCGGTCAATACCTCAAATGTTATATTTTAAAGATAAAAATTGCTTATGTCGTGAAATGATATGAATATATATATTCAACTGATATATACAACTGATGAATTGTAATGTAACTATTTTACATAATTTTCATGCATTGAGGAAAGTAGAATATCATAAAAGAATCTCACCTGAACGGGTATCGAACTCACGACTTAAACGCTCGGGGGTGTACCACTGAGCTAACATGACCGGTTTTCGGAAGCTGCTTCTGAAATATAACTGAGCTCATACGTAAATGCTCTTTTCCATATGGAAATCACAATGACGAAACGAGAGTGCAAATATATAGTTTCGAAATATTGTATCATTAAGTATTTCAATCAATTTTACTTTTTTTTCTACACTTAATACCACTTCAACATATCTTATTATATTTAACAGAAGGAAAAATATATCTGTACATTTTCTCCTGATTGCTAAGGTTGGCTTGGAGGTTCGAACCAGCAGCTTTAGTTTACTGTTTCAGAAGGTACCCGAAGTTGGACTTCGAAAGTGTTCGTCTTAATACAGCTATTATCATATCGCTCAATCTGTTTGGTATATGGTATATGTTTTTATAGTGTAAAGTCAGTATAACAATTCATTCTTTAAACAGCTTTTCGTATGTATTAATATTCCTTTATAAAAACTGTTTTTAATATTATTATTACGGCGCACCATTTTCAGATTTCTTTCGCGAGTCGTTGACCAAGTCGTTCCCCACAATAGGCGTGTCGTGCAAGTAACCAAACACACGTCAGATACTAGCTTTTACCTATTGCTTCCTGCTCACAGCTCAGAACATTTGTAACTATGGATAGACGTACAACAGTAATTACTTTATGGGAGTTGGAAGGCTATTCTGAAACTGCAGCTAGCAGGCGAGTAGGTGTCCCGGCCTCTACAGGAAAGCGATGGATTCGGAAATATGGTACTACAGGTCAGACTGCTAATTTACGATCTCCTGGTGGTCCGCATGTGTCGACCGAAGCCGAAGATGCGAGAGTAGTAAACGAAGCCCGGTTAGACCCACTAAGGACATCAGGCAGCTAAGGGAAGCTTCTCTCTTTCCTGGTAGTAAACATACAGCTCTGCGAAGGCTTCGTCATGCTGGGTTACGTGGCCGTGTTGCTGCCTTGAAGGAAAAACTCTCAGACGACCACAAAATTTACCGTCTCGCGTTTGCACAGGCGAATGTGGGTCGCAATTGGGAAAACGTAGTATTCTCAGATGAAACCTTATTCACAACATCAAATGAGGGACGCCGTTTTGTGTATCGTCCGAGAGGCACCCGATATGACTCTGGATATGCGGCTGCTTGAAATCGCAGTGGCCATGTATCTATTTCATTTTTGGGTTGGATTTCCAGTCGCGGAGCAGGACAGCTTCACAGGATTGAAGGACATCTGGACAGTGCTCAGTACTTAGACATTATGAGTAATATCATGGTGCCATCTGTACGAGTATTTCAGCCTGATGGTGCAATTCAGTTCCAGCAAGACCAGTCGTCAATACATACTTCCCATGTGGTTCAGGAATGGTTCGCAGAGCAGCCTGAGATTGATTTATTTGACTGGCCGCCTCGTGGAACAGACCTCAATCCAATGGAAAATATATAGGCAGAAGTGAAGCGTACTCTAAGGGACAGTTGGCCTGAGGCAGATCCACCAAGAACTCAGGATGACCTGTGGCACCTTGTTTCCGAAGCATGGCTGGAGGTAGGGGAAGGAGATAGATTTGTCACCCATTTAATAGATTTCATGCCCAGAAGAATGGGGCGTGTAATAAATTTAGAAGGGTCTTAGACACAATATTATTGTCCCCGCCTTAACTCCCGAAAACAGCCCTTTTCAGGGCTACCTAAACGCTTCTGAAAATATTTCTAGAAGTAAACCACTCCTTGTATCCGATTTCTGTGGAATTCTACTAACAAAAATAAAGATATTTCTCTGCAGGCTTTGAACTCAAGACGACCTCATTAACAAGCCCGTACCCTACCAGTGAGCTAACATGAACACGCAAATCCAGTCTGAAGAAACACGACTTTCAATTTCCGGTATTCCATGACACTGATGCTCATATACTATGCAAATGTTGTGTTCAACTTGGGATATTCCGCAATACACACACACACACACAAACAAAGAGACAGAGAGAGACAGAGAGAGAGAGAGAGATAGAAAGAGAGAGAGAGAGAGATGAATGTACAAAAGCATATTCAACGTATTCGGATGAGGCTCTAAGTAACGACATTCCGTTCTAAAGAGAATTTGTGTTTCTTTCCGTGACGTTAAGGGGATCGGGAAAAGTTATGTCTTGAAGCAGGATCCGACTTTGGATACTCTTTTTATACACTTTCTATATCCGTAGGAATATACTGTATTTCACGAAAGTAAATGACACGCTGTATTGAGAATATTGAGAAGTTACATCTGTATGACAAATAGTTGCAAATAAATACACTACATAATTTATTTATTGCTATTAAACGATTTTCCTAACTTGCATTTAACATTCTCATATATAATACTGACCTACTGTAAAAATTACCTCAGATTTTATATTTTAAACATAATAATTACTATCTTCTGCAATGATTATGCTATATATATATATATATATATATATATATATATATATATATATATATATACAACTGATGTATTTTAATGTAATTATTTTATATAATTTTTCATGCATTGCGGAAAATATAATTTTTAAAAAAGCATTGACCCAGATGGGAATTGAACTCATAACCTTATGATTTGAAATCCGACAACTTACCAGTGAGCTACTACAAGGACTTGAGCTAACATGCTTTTAGCGATGTATAAATGTTGTCAAGATGACATTCATATCCACTACAAACGCTGTTTCTGTTCTACTTTGACTTTTATTTTAGTACTCTGGGGATAATTATATTCTATGTCTTAACTTTGAGCATTCTTTTACATATGGAAAGATTCGTTTACGTATCTAAATGTTCCATCGCGCATGGAGAGCTAAATGACAAACAAGCATGTGCTGACATTAATACAAGGTTTCGAAATATTGTATCATTAAGTATTTCAATCAATGTTGCTTTTTTTCTACACTTGGTAACAAGTCTTATTATATTTAAAAGAAGAGAAACACATCTGCAAACTTTTTCCCGATTGCAAAGGCTGGCTTGGAGGTTCGAACCTGGTTTACTTTTTTCCGAAGATACCCGAAGTTGGACTTTGAAAACGTTTGCCTCAAAACACCAACAAAGAATGCGCTCAACCTTTTTGAGTCAAGGTGTACATACATATACATTCAAAATGTAATGTGCACGTATCGAAATTAGTGTTGCTTATCAGGATGTTTTATTAGTACCTGTGCTTCTGGACCGGTGTTAATTAGGATTTCTTTGCTTCTTTTTACGTGTGTATGCATGTATCAACCGTTCTTGTAAAATTTTTGTAACACCGTAAGTATTGTTCTTCTTAATTTAGAGCTTTAATAGTATATAGTAAGAACACAGTAAGAAAGCACAGTGTACCTCAAATCAACATGCTGTATATATGCCATTCCATACATTGGCAACCTTACGAATTTTTTGGCAGATTAGGTATGTTTTCTGGCAGTTACCTTACCTAATTTCTTTATAATATTTAAATAACTTATATGTTTATAATATAGTACCAGGGTCAAGCTTAGAAAATTCACTATCATATAAATTTCAACTGTTTAGCGATGTCAAGGTATGTGAACATTCTATACGAAATGTTTTTTCCAATATCTTTACTCATATAAAACATACGGTAGGGTACTGTAAAATATAGTAAAATAACATAGTAAAATAACATAATACGATTCATACTGTACATTTTAAAGAATCTTCTGGAGACAGCAGTAATAAATATACTCTGATAAAAAAAACGAATTTTATTTTCAAATCAAAATATAATAATAGAATGAAATTTTCTTTGCGTTTCTACATAAATTCCCGGAATATTCCCGAGAATTTATCCATCACTAGCTAGGACGTAGGCCGAACAAACACGGGGGTGTCGAGAAAAAACACCAGTGAGCCAAAGGCTAGTCTATGTTGTAAAATTAAAAGTGGCTATGTTTATGACTCTTAATCCCTGAAACCACCCCACCGATCTCTGTCATATACAGAGGCGGATCCAGGGTCGTTTCCTGCAATCGATCTATTAAGCGTTGTAAGAATATGTTTCATCGCCACTCTTGTCTCTCTATTAAAACCAGAACCGATATAAATCTGTTACAACTTCCGGTTTAAATAATAATCGGGAAAATAGAACTCCATACACAGAAGAATCTTTCATGTGATGTACGTCTGACGCACCCACTTTTTTCACTTCTGCCAGTCGCACTTCTTCCTCGTTTATATGTTCATACTTCAACGTGTCTTTAATTAATAAACCATATTACAAATTGGTGTCTTACGAAATATTTTATTATAGATCCTAGTTGAATATACCCATGCTTCGCACGGGGTCAACGCCTGTTGGAGTAGGCCTATCACCATTGATCTCAGCGACCGCGAAAAATTTGGATTTGATACTAATATCGGTCATTTGGGGCTATTTTTTACATGTCACGGTATACCCTACTCCTCCTGCTCACTCCCGGCCAGCATAAAATTGTAACTATATTTGCAAGTCATTGTTAATGGAAGTGTACCATTGATTTCAGCGACCGCGAAAACTATAAATTCGACATTAATATCGGTCATTTTCTACTACTTTTACATGTGTAAGTAAACGTCCCCTGAGACCCCCTTGTGTTCGAATTTTCACAAAAAACGTTTAACTCTGGTCTGGAGCCTGGAAAAGGGTATTCGTTTCTAAAATTTGGTAACTCTCGGTCAAATTTGTCTAGTTTCCAAGCCAGTTCAAGTAAACGCCCCCCCTGAGATCCCCCTGATACGAATTTTTTTAAAAAATGGCTCGTCTTGATCTGGTGCCTGGGCCACGGAACCCCTGATCAAAACACTTGGTCCACTCGTGTGATCCCCAGGGCGAACACAGACAGACAGACAAAAACACAAATAAACTATTTTATTTATATTAGAAGATGATTTTTGTCAAAAGTTTATAAATTATATTGTCAAAACATTACTAGTGACACAATTAAACTTTTTACTATTAAATTCAAAGTATTGCTGAACATTTCTCTAAAGCTTAGTGATTCGCTGGAAGTAGAGAGTCTATTGGGTCTATGGAACTATCGCTTTTTAATCTTATTCAATGACTAATTTTCGGTAAGGGTTCGACTCTTGGGTCTAGCCTAGAAGGAGCTGAGCGATTGAAACGAAACTTGCAGGATTAATAGCCCATTGGACAACAACCAAACCGCGAAAAAACTAAATTTTCCATTTGCAAATACAAAGGGGGGGACGGGGGGCAAAACACTAAAAAATTATCCAAATGGCACAAAACTCATAAATATTAATCAGAGTAACGTACTGAAGACAAAAATAATTTTTAAAATTTTTCTACTGCTATTTCAAGGGAGCAGAGGGGGCATATTCCTTCATAGAATCCTATGGTTCGGCTCTTGGGTCTAGCCTAGAAGGAGCTGAGCGATACGTTTTGAAGTGTGTGTGTGACTGTTGCGAAAAAAAAACCACATTAAATTACATTGATTGTGTAACAGTGTAGGCTGCATATACAATGAATTTCAGCAGTGGCGCAACTGCAATGGGGTGAGTGTAGCAGTTGCTCCAGGGCGCAATAGCGGAAAAAAAGAATAGGGAAAACTGTTCCACATGAAAGAACATTTGAAAACACTTCAAAAGGTACGCTATGACTATTTCGAGTTAACTGGAAACAGCCAATACCGGAGGCATAGCCAGGAACTTCTGAAAAATAAACTTTAGACGCTTTTCGATATTTGGTTCGATAACTAAAAATGTGAACTGTAGCGCTTCATAATAGGTATTTATCTCCACCCTTCTGAAGGCGGCATTGGGGAAAGCCATGTTTGTTGAACATGACAGAATGCAACATTACCATGAACTGGAAAGGCATGCATTAACTGCAATTAGTGAAAAACACATTCAGAATCTTCCATTTCAGAGAAATTTTATTTTCCTTTTCTATAGTCTTTGAACAAGCGTTTCATTAGGGACTTTTTTTTTATATATTTTACTGCTGAGCAAGGGGCGCGTCAACCCCGCGCCCCCTTTCTTGATTCCCACTGGGCGATATCCGGAAAATTCTCTCTGCAATGCAATGTGAGATGAGTTTCCCAACATGGCACGTTTAAGGCCATGTCTAACGTTTTGAGCTGAGATCATCAATCCCTATATAATAACATGGTGAACTTCTTTCCAAAATATTATGAAAACTATTTGTCTTATGCAGTTCAAACTTTCTCCAGGTGTTAACATACCCCAATACAACATGTTCTTTTTTTAATTTTTAATCTAGCTCTTATAGTTCATTAATATTCCATTTTAATAATAAATGTGACAACGTTGGAAATAATATAAAAATAAACACACATTCAGGTATTGGAGAATCACCAGGGTTTCTTTTCCTGTTCGTGAAGTTGCAGATACAATATCTCCTGATTCATTCACACCATTGTTCCTCCCTGATCTTCTAAAAGTTGGTAGGGGAGGATAACAAGTTATGAAATGAGAAAGGATTGTTCATCTAATAATGTCGTGAGTGTATATCTTCGAAGTTAGGTTAGTTGACAATCTGTTCATATAGTTCGGAAGAAGAAAGAGTTGCGGAAGGCAAGACTGGCTGCTGTCAGAAATGAGACAACCTTATCTGCCTACACATCTTTTTACTTGTATTTTATAACAAGCCTTGTCAAACAGGATGCACTGTTTCTATTTTCATTTTTCGACCATTTTTAAGCCTGTCTTGATTTTTGCGCGATAAAAAGAGATACAATAGAGGAAACGCAAAACTAAAAGCATTATTATCAATATTTTGCTTTTCAAAATAAGGAATGTAACTTTAAAAAATAAAATTTATAACTTTAAAAGAAATATCTGGGAAGATGAAAGAACAAATCATGGAATTTCAGGCGTGTGCCTAACAGTAATATATAAAATAAATAAATAAATATTACAACATTTCTGTGGATCTAGATAATTTGGACCCGACATTGGCATTCCAAGGATAAGCAAATGAAATATTTTTTCACTTGATTTTGACTGAAAACCTTATTGATTGAATAATTCAGGGGAAAACAATGATAACTCTAATTTTAAAACCACGTGAGTTTGTTACAGGGTTACAGAAAACAATAATAACACTCATGTGAGCTGAATTGCTGAAAGAATTCGTTTTTTTTTAAAAAAAAAAGCATACTGAATATGTTGTTGTTTCAAACTAGAACTCTTTCGACAATTAAGCTCACATGAGTGTTATCATTGTTTTCCCCAAATATATATATAAATTGCAGGGTGATTCAATAAGAACGTACCAGGCCTATATCGCAGCTAATACTGCACGTAGAGCCTTCAAACAAAAAATTGCATTACCAAATCGTATGTGTAGAATGCAATAAAAACAGTAGCGAGACCAGTGGCGTCTCGTGAAGACCTTCAACGGGGGGGCAGCTTCAAAATTTGAAATAGAAAGTGGTATAACTGTTGGAATCGTTCGAAAGGACATTAAATGTCATGCAACTTTTAAAGGACAAACTTTGTCATATCCTTTCCCAGTTAACCCATAAAATATTCACTATACACTTGGAAAATAATACTATTTATAATAAATATATGACAAGGCAGAACATAATAAGTGATTTTATTAATTTTGAAAGAGGAAAGGAAAGATATTTAAGCAGTTAGTTCCCGGCTTATTAATATAACACTTGCGTCGAAGAGAGATGTTCACAGTTCGCTCATCATATAATTTAATTAGATAAAAGCGCAGAACAAGAATGGAGTACCACTTTAATTATTTATTTATTTATTTATTGGAAAATTTACGTGTAAAATCTGTTAATTCAGAAACGAAGAATTTATTTATGTAGGAGAATAACGTGTAACTCATGTAACTGAGATACAGCGGTAAACAGTTTGCCCCATCACCATGATATTGTTCTCTGTGAACAATGCAATGAACATAAGTATTTAGTAAATATTAAGGAGGTTAATTTACATTTATGCACTAATAATTATAACAAATATATTCTGATCAGTGGCATATTTAGGGATGCTATCGAACTCGAAGCCCCCCTGAAATAATTTCATTATTATTTTTTGCATTATACGCACAACCCAAATGCATCTTACAGATTCTCAAGCCCCCCCCCCCCCCGAAACAAGATCCTAAATTTGCCACCGGTTTTGATAATATTTGAATTGGTATTATAAGCAGTAATACTATATAGGAAGTTCAAACCTGAATTATCACAGAAATAAGAACACGTAAGATCTTAATAACTATAGTCGTATTGTCGAACGAAGTTTCAAAGAGTTGACCTCTTGAATGAAAATGTCATAGATACTTGTTAATTTGCATTTGAAACTAACATCTCTACAAGTGCATTGGCAGCTTATACTGGAAAATATTTCACTGTCGCGCAAGAAAACAAAAACTGGATATTGTGTCTTTTTACCTCTTTAAATTCCAAACGAGGCAAGGAACACAATTATCATATCGTTTTCGAGACGACAAATTCCTCGAATCCTGTGGGCAACACTAATTCACCCAAATCTTGGATCTCAAACACTATTTTAATGTCACATGATTCATATGTAAAAAAAAAATAAAAAATAAATAAAAAAAAGACAAATTGATAAAATGATGGTACGAAAACAATGAAGAGCATTTATCTACGTTTAAAAAATACAAGTCATTACACAATTTACTCCAATAATAAGTATGGTTTAAATGTTGTTATATCACACTATTCGTGGAACAATCGTGACGCAGAACGGTTGTGATAACTTCCAGTTGAAATTAAGAAAAGCAATTAGGGCATTTTTTATTTTATTTTATTCTATTTTTTTATTTTTTATTTTTTTGTACATAAATTAACAAAACGGAAGAATAAAGTTTCGATACAAGAATGAAAGAAGCCTTCGAGGATCGAGACAAGACAAGACCTATTAAATTTAGTAGACGAAACGAGAAAACCTTATTTCTCGTCTCGTTTCATAGAGAACACTATTTGAACGAAACATATATCACTCTTTCTTGTAGCGACTACCTGACAGATGTTGGTACATTTCTTTGCATGAATAATCAATGTTATGGCATATCAATCTGCAAGCATATAATCAATCTTTACGCTATTATTGGGAAATAGAGCACTGTAGAATGCATTAGGTTATTATTTAGAAATGAAATGAAATCTTTGAGATTTACGTCCCACAGTTATGTCGGCTAGGCTAAAGGACACGGTAATGATCAGAATGAATGAAATGGTGGAATGAAGAAAGTTTGAGCAAATACGATAACCCCGAGAAAATTCATACACATGGTGTTTGGCCACCACAAAGCCACTTGGCGCTACCTGGGATCGAACCGGCCACCCCACACAACAGAGGTGAGCTATAAGTGATACCGAGTAATTTTCGGGAATTCATACAGCGTCTCAAGAATAGGTTATCTTTCTTCCGTTAATCTTGCATTCAAACCAGAAGCGGAATAAATCAACCGTTTTCGTTTTTAACATTGATCGCCATAAAACTAAATTGGTAGTAGATAACGACAGTTTTCGAAAATCGATTGAGCATCTGAAGAAAAATACCATCTTCACCTGTATCTCAGTATTGAAACAGGAAATGGTAAAACAATTTCACTCTTTCGGTTTCAAGCTCCATAGAGCCCCTCGGGGCTATGTGGATAGTGTATGTGTCTTGTTGCGGGAGACCCGAGTTGAATTCCCGGCGGGAGCTCATGTGTTTCGGCTTTCACGTTTAGCTGTGGGTCCATGCCTTATATAGCCTCGTTGCTGAATAGGACGCTAAATTGAAATCAAACCAAAACCAAACCCATAGCTCCATAGAGCAAAATCGATAAGTGATACCAAAAAGTTCTTTTTTTTTTTTTTTTTTTTAATATTCTCTTACGATTTTCTTCTGTCCCATCAGGAGAATATCAGCAGGATGATGTACTCTCCACATATGCTCTACCCGACTTCCACATTTCCTTGCCTTTGTTTAGGTATAAAATGGCCTTTCGGCTCCATCTGACATTTCGTTTTCTAAAATAAATATTAATTAATACATTTAAAATATACTCTTCAGTTAATCTCTGTGTGTCTAACACAGCAGCGGTCTATTTCTCTAACCCACTAGTCTTGTAATGTTTTTTGACAATCCATTAAACATCATGAAGTAGAAATATTAGAATAATAGTAAAATTTATTTGTAAGTACGATTGCCAACACATATTATTTGCCGTGTGTTTACAGTATACGCAAGTGTAAAATATTTGAATTTGATTAGTTTCACACTTGTTGTTTTCAAACGTAGGCCCCTGTAGTCTCGTTTTATTAAAAAGAAAAATGGGTTCTCAATGCCCCTCAAAATGCAGATACGTAAATAAAATATATGTAGAAAAAGAATAGTAGAGACCGTTCTTTATTTCTACTCATTTCTAGTTTTGTCAGACAATTTTGATACGAATATACCTAACAGGCAGTAAGTACTAGCATTTAGTATATCGTCCGTTTTTTCTAACAATAAGACTTCTTACTATGTTATGTAACTAAGAATTAATTAATTGAAACTACTTATTATTGAAACTATTTTGCAGTTCGCTATCCATCACAATAGAGTAAATCCTCTGATTTCTATGCAAACTTTTGTCAGTTGATGCGACAAATAAGCGAGTTTGCAATTCAGTTCACGTTTCAGTTCAAAACAATTTTTACAAGATGAACACTTCCCTCACTTAAAAGCAACACAGAGAGCTTTTCTGAAACTTCCGTACGTCGTTAGTTCCAATATCCCTCTACAGGTAACGATTCGCCGAGATGTTGACGCAGAATCATTGAAATCTTTATAATCTATGAAGAGAGAGAAAACTGACTTTGCTCTTATCTGCTGTCAATCTGCATTCCATTGGTATTGCAGGGACAACCCAAAGTTCACGCACGTGACCTAGCGGGGGACAGAGAATGAGAGAAACTATGTGCTTAGCCTCCTATCTGCTGTTCTGCGTTGTTGCCAGATAAAGACCGTAAGTTAAACAGCTTTTAAATGGAAGAAAATTAATTTTTAATTAGCGCGCTTTAATATTACCCTACCAAAAAAAGTAAAAGTGAACATGCAATATTAATACTAACAAACATTTGGACGAATTTTGAAATGTATAAAATAAATAGTTTTTATAATATTTTGGAAAGAAATATGCCATGTTATTATATAGGGAAATCCCATCGCATTTCGAGTGTTGGACACATCCTTAAGAGTCACTCACTCCGATTGGTAAACCAGGAAACATTTCTACGCTGCATGCGGCATTTCCAGGTTCACCGGACCCCCACCAAATCTTTACTTCTTTTAGATGGTTATAGTGCACACAAAAGTTTATTAATTTTGGAATTTTGTGAGAAAAATGATTTACAACTGATGCCTTCTACCTCACGTTACCCACACACTCAAGTTTCTTGATCAACCCTTCTTCAAATCTCTCAAATCCTATTATGATCACGAGTCCGATTTATTTGCTTCAGAATCAGGTGTTTTAGGGAAGACAACTACATTTCCATTCGGGCAGATTTCTAGTGGTGTGTGGATGTGAGCTGCCACGCCACGTATAGCAGTACAAGGATTTTCTTTTACTGGCTTGTATCCTTTCAACGACACAGTTGTTAAAAAGCATGAGTATCTGCCCTCTACCATCGAAAACAAACGGATGCAAATGCAGGGATGATCACAGAAATTCAGCAACTTAAGGTCGCTAAAAATGTAAGTAATGTTGAAAAGTTGCAGCTTGTTAGTGCAAAACAATCTTCAGTAGCTTCCACATAATTCCAACAACCTTTGCCAACACCGAAGAAAAAGATCACACGAAGAACTGTAACCCAGAAGAAAACGTCCCCGCTTTACGGTCTTCTTACATCACCTGAAAATCTTCAAGGAGCTTAACTGAAAACCAAATGAGTGAAATCACAACCGTCTAGGAAACATGCAATCGATCCAGCATTTTCATTTATTGATGATGAAGATCTTGCAGAAAATGTGCAAACACAAAGTTCTAACAATCAGTAGTAAGTACAGTATGCAAATTTTGCTTTCTCTCATAATACGGTCCTCTTCACAGTTTACGTTCTTGGATCAGATGTCTAGATTAAGGTAAAGAAGGGTATCCGGATGTCTGCGTCAGAGCTGAAGGTAAAAAGTCTTATTTGCAGGGGGGACCACAAGGGGGGGTTATGATGCAAACTGCGTCATTGAAATATTTATTGAGGTTAAAAATCTATATAAATATGTTTGATAGGGGGGTAAAATTAATCGAAAAGAAGATTTTTTCATGGAAGAACACCTACGGATAGACAATTGGGGGGGGGGGTGAGTCATAGACATAAGGGGGTGGGCACCACTGTTATTTGTGACACGTATAGGCATTTCTAGGCTTTGAATTTCTATTTGACGTAAGTGTACTTACGCAATATCTACCAGAGACTAATTACATTCATCAACATTTGTATTGAAATAAAGTGCGTCAGACTTTATCAAAACATTACTCCTTTACAACATTAAATAGTTATCACCTTTCATCTTGGGTGTCAATTTCAAAACTAAAGTCTTTCTTTAGCAAATAATATAATTTGAATTAACTACTTTTTAAAAAGTCTTTAAAATTTTTAAATTTATGTGCCTATTACAATGTGAATCCGACTTTATAAAAATTTAATACAATTTCCTCATCAACGAATACTTCTAGAGTACTATATTGGGATGTTAACTTGTCAGTGTACAATACAGAAATGTAATTGTGTGTGAAATGTAATTGAGTGAAAATGTAAATAATTGTATGTATTTTTGATGACCCCTTTCACCCTACGCCTTCATCCTTTTCAGCCGACATGGATGTGGTGAATAGGGTCACGCACAACTCTTTTGATTTTAAGAATAATTTCATAAAAATTGTGAATAAGAAGACCAAACGAATTGAGAAATCTCAGGGAAGGATGTGTGTATATAAAACAAGAAGAAACTAGAAATTAATGTAAGATAATTCTGAGTAATTTTTCTTTTTCCTATTTCGTGAGCCTATTCGGTCTACCTTACCCTAGAAGACAGAGTGGAAGGGGAGTTGGTATAGTTTATAGCAGGTCATGTTCTTCGTGAACTTTTCCCAGGGTATGTCAACTTTGCCAAAAGTCATTTCGATGCTATGCAAATCCATAGAAGGTTTCAACGGCTACTAGCGGATGCAAGAGAAATTGCAGAGACTCTCAAAATCGACCCATTAATTCCAAGAGAGTTACAATTATGACCATAGGGAACCAAACATCAGTTTGAATACGAGTTAGTGTCTGATGAAGACAACGTAAAGTTGTCGAAACCGTGACACTGTAATTTAGTTTTTTCATAAATAAATGTATACTGTATACTCTGGTCACAAGTGTTTATTATTAACTTATGCTCGTCTAGTACATATTGCGGATTGCGTGCTCCACCACATAAATTCACGTAGCTCCCTCACTTTTTGCGATAGAGAAATAAAACTTGTGTCGTTTTAAAGCTAATAAAATAGCATACGATATTTTTCAAGAACAAGTATTAGCAGTCTATGGACAGCGAGATATTTACGTGAAAACTTTAGAACAGTGAATTTTTGCAGTTTATGTGGAAATATTTCATAGAAAACCTTCGATTCTACAAATTTTCTGTATTACAGGTTCTGTTCTAGATATTAACTGTAATTTATTCTAGAATTTTTTCTATCAGTTCTCTTCAGTTTGCTACAAAAATGAACGTCTTGGTTTTATTACGTGAAAGGTTATACATATTCAAAGATTTCACTATGAATTTTGATGGCAGCCATATTGATGATGTCATGCCTCCAAAGCCCGTCACCGGATTCTTGGGGATTTGTTTGCCAGAAGTACATCATAACTAGTGTTACATATCCCAGCAAGTTTTATTTTGTTATTTTAAATGTCTGGGTTAAAGCCTAATTTGACTAGAGTATTTTGAAAAAAAATAGACGCTTTTTCATAAAGTTATATTGACTTTGATATGGTTTACTTACATATCAAACTTAAGAAGGTTAGATTTCAAATACTTGGTACAACCTGTTATTAAGCTTTAGTCTTGTAAGTGTGTTTAGCTTTTGTACAAATTCATAAGATAGATTTTGTGAATAATAATGACTTCAACTACTAGGACCTACATAAAAGGTTGTTTATCTTGATGTTCGTTAAAAAGGTTCAACCTATGGTAAATATATTTATTGGTATTTCACGTTATTAGAACAAGTTGTTACATAGTCGGATATTTGGTAGAATGTCTCCTGATGTTACTGATATAACAAAGGAATTTACAATAAAATAAAAATTATGCCAGTATTAGTGACACCCTATTCAATAAATGGCGTTGGACATTGTTTTTGTTTGTACTTATCAGTACATAAATAATAATAATAATAATAATAATAATAATAATAATAATAATAATAATAATAATAATAATA
Source organism: Thermobia domestica (assembly GCF_964235325.1). Classification (NCBI taxonomy): domain Eukaryota; kingdom Metazoa; phylum Arthropoda; class Insecta; order Zygentoma; family Lepismatidae; genus Thermobia; species Thermobia domestica. The sequence continues at coordinate 182,785,134 of NC_137467.1, read as the reverse complement.
ATAATAATAATAATAATAATAATAATAATAATAATAATAGTAAAAACAATTTAATTGATACTCTCTTTTAAGTACTAAGTGTACCTTATTAAGTATTTAAGTTATTTTTTCTTTTTGAAAAATAGGTTTAAAATACTATAATCACTGTAATAAAACGTATAATATATACTATGAATTGGGCAGAACCAAAAAGTTACATTAAATCTGGTGAAAATTTGGCATTGCCCCCACTGGTAGAGTTCTTGTGTTTAATTTTACTGTAACTATTACTTCTGAGTATTCTCAAATGCACTCTTACAAAATTTGGTTTCGTTCCCTCAACTGGTTACCTTTCTACAGTTTTCTAAACAGCAATAAAGTAATTATGATATTCCAGAGTGAATTGCATATGTAGAGACTACAGTGTTATATAATCGATATAATCTTTTATTATTATTATTATTATTCTCTTTGCGCTACAGTCAGACACATACTTTCGTACATGAGTGTGAACTTAGCAGTACCACTTTTTTTAAAAAAAAAAAAAATATATATATAAATATTTGCATATCGTTCGTCTGTAGGGCCTACTAACTTTGTACCAGATTGCACCGTAAAAATTTTCCTTTGTAGTTTACTCAGATTCGAAAAAATCGAAAATTAAAGTGGTACTTCTAGGTTCACGTGAATTTAGAAGGAACAGAGTACAAATTTCTACTAATTGGAAGACTTTCCTGTACGAATAGTTTGCACTGCGCACGCACGGGTTTGTACCGTAAAAAGTTTCGTCTGTACCGCACTCAGATTCGAAAAGATCGACAAATAAAATGGTCCTGCTAACTCCGCGTGAATTTAGCAGGACGCGAATACAAATGTTAAAAAAAAAAGAATATTTTTCTGAACGAATCGCTTATACTGCGTTTGTTCCTGATTGTACCGAAAAAAGTTTTGCTTGTACCGGTCTCAAATTCGAAAAGATGGAAAACTAAGTTTACGTAAACATAGCAGGATGAATTTCTACAAACACGAAGATTTTGTGTAAACGAAAATTGTTACATTAGAATCCGGTGCAAATTCAGTACAAAAGATTCGTACAGGAAAATGTTTAGGTTTGTAAAAATGTGTGTTCTGGTCCTGCTAATTTCTCGTGAACTTAGCAGGATCATTTTATTTTTCGATTTCTTCGAATTTGAGACCGCTACGAACGAAAATTTTTACGTTACTATCCGTAAGAATGCAGCACAGATGATTCGTACAGGAAAATCTTAAAATTCGTAGAAATCTATCAGTGGTAATGCTATGTTCACGTAAACTTAACAGAACAACTATATTTTTCAATTGTTTCGAATTTATGGCAGGTAAAAACGAAAACTTTTACAATACAGTCCGGTAATAACGTACTACAAAAGATTCGTACAGAAAAATCTTCAGATTTGAAGAAATTTTTATTCTGGTCCGGCTAAAATCACTGAACTTAGCAGGATCACTAAATTTTTCATTTTATTTTAATTTGAAACTGGAACAAACAATACTTTTTACGATAAAATCTCTTACAAACGCAGTAAAAACGATTCCTACAGAAAAATCTTAAAACGTGTAGAAATTTGTAAATGGTGCTGCTATGTTCTTTTGAACTTAGCAGGACTACATTATTATTGGATTTTTTGAATTTCAGACAAGTACAAGCGAATTTTTTTTACGGTACAATCCGGTACAGACGCAGTACAAACTATTCGTACAAAAAGATCTTAAAATATGTAGGAATTTATCTGTGGTCCTGCTTTGATGACGTGAACTTAGAAGGACCACTTAGTTTTTGATTTTCAAGAATTTGTGACCGGTACAAAGCAAAAATCTTACGGTAGAATGCAGTAAAAACGCAACACAGACGACTCGTGTAGAAAAATCTTCAAATTTGTAGAAATATAAAAGTGGTTCTGCTATTTTCACATGAACTTAAAAGGACTTCATTATTTTCGACTATTTCCAATTTGTGGCTAGTACAATCGAAGCTTTTTATGGTAAAATCTGGTACGAACACAGTAGAAACTATTTGTACAAAAAATCTCAAAATTTGTAAAAATATAAAAATGTTTCTACTATGTTCACATGAACTTAGAAGGACCACTTTATTTTTCGATTGTATCGAATTCGTTGCTGGTACAAACGATTTTTCTTTTATTGTGCATACCGGTACAAAAGGAGTACAAACGTATGGTACGCAAATATTTATAATTTTCAAAAGTGGTCCTATTAAATTAAGATTCGTCTTCAAAACGTAGTCTACACATTCTTAACAATGTCCGTCCTTCTAGGAAAGATATAAAAGTTAATATATTTAGCTTATTACAGCTGAATTCCAGTTTATAGTTACAGCAGTTGCTCCTAGGTGGCAGCGTAGTTTTTGTGATTGCAATACCAAATGTTTAGAAACATAGCTAAAGAACAACATCTTAAAAACTATATTCTTAGTTCTTTATTTTCCATAAATTAACTGCTCTCTTGTTATCTTTCAGTAAGACAGTTTTCGATAAATATTGTTATTAATACTTTTCTTCTCACAAAACTTTCTTGTGCATTCTGGCATTAAAAAGGAATAACTACCATTCTGTGGTATTTTCTCTATTTGATCTTAACTGATATCACTTTTTGGAGGGGCATAAATAGGCATTGTAAGCCTTTGCCCATAAGGTAAAACGGATAGTATAGCAGAAGTGATCAGTATTAGTGATGGGCAAAATGATTCATTTCGGAGAATCGATTCATTTACTCTGATTCACTAAAATGATTCGATCATTTAATTCGTTCATATGAATTGGTTGTCAGCGCATACCCTTCGTGCAAGTGAATTAGTTGGGAATGATTCGCTCATTGAATCAGTTAGGTTTCTCCGCATTCCCTTCGCGCAAGTGAATTGGTTGGGAATGATTCGCTCATTGAATCAGTTAGGTTTCCGCGCATGCATTTGCGCAGGAGAATTATTCGATCATACGAATCGTTTGTCTGCTGCAACTCAAATGAATTGCTTGTGACGAAATAAAATCTCTCTTTCTCTTGTCAACCACCTTTGCCATGTGACACGGGCAGCTTGCATTGGGTGGGGCCATAACAGCTCTGAAACGTGTTTCAAGCTTCATTGTCACTACGAAGTTAGCATATGCCCTTCCTCCCTCGCATTCTTAATTGTTTCAGAAACTAGTATTTGCGTCGGAGCGGTCAAAACTTGAAAGTGTTGCAATCTTCATTTTTTATTACCAAGTTTAATTTCCGAGAAAACATACTTTGTTCAAAGTGATCCATCAGAAGCCCGTATACCGTAAATCATATTTAGCCCTTTAAACCAGAACGTTATACAGAAAAGTTAAATTGATGCAAAAACTAGAATTTTATTAGGTAGCGCATTTTATTCGTTTCTGCGTAAATGATCTGTTTCTTGCTGCAAGCACCAAACATCTCCCATTACCATTTTACTGATCGAAAAACTTCAAACTCAAGTGCCCTAGTATTGCACCGTGACAAGCATGAAGTATACGTGGACCAGATATACTTCCATCGAGGTACGCATCGTTAACAGCGAACGTTAAAAAAAAAAAAAAAAAAAAACATGTAGAGTAGGCCAGGCCCGTATTCACGGGGGGCAATGGGCCGCCCCCCTAAATTTTTACTGCTCCTCCTAGGTTTTCACGGTAGGCTTGCAAATGAATTATAGTGATGAACTATCATATGATTTGATCGCCGCTCTAACTTCTAGCGCCCCCCCCCCAAAAAAAAATTTTGAGCTAGCTACGAGCCTGGAGCAGGCACGTAATTAGGGAGGGCCACCAGCCAGGAGTCTTAATATTCCCTGTGGGCAACTGAAGCCCCCGCGATTACCTTGAACTTCACCTGAAACTTTTAGTTGTTTCTTTAAATAAATATGTCTTAAAAATAACCAGTCAAGAATAAAAGCGAAAAGGGTCAAGTGAATCGGGCTAGGTACAGGCCTAATTTATGAACTTTCTCCGAGATAATTTTAGAACAACTGTATTTCTATCTCTATCTTTTTTATATTGTATCATTATGGATAGAGATATAGAACCCTAAGGTGGATGTGTAACTTTCATGTTTTTACTTGTAAATACTAATAGCACTATACGATAGTGTGCTCATTTCTGGTATGTAGCTTCTCACATTTTCTTATCTCGAGTCTTACGATCTCTGTAAAGGATAAACCATGTTCATGAACACTAGCGCAAATCCTGGGGGGATGAGGGGGACATGTTCCCTCCAATCTTGGAACTGCAAGAGACTGTCCCCCAATAATCCGATTTGAAATGTAATTTTTAGGGAAATATGTGATGATTTGTGTCCGATTGCCACAAAGGAAAGTGAGATGAAATTGATGTCCCCCCAGAATAAGCCTCAAATTTGCACGCCTCCCAATGTTGAAGATAACTCTTCTACCTGATCCTCCGCAGGATTGTTTTTTAACTTCATAAATATTTTGAGCATCGCTTAACAACAACAAAAAAAAGTCTTACTTGTCCCCCCAATGTTCAAGTCAGATTTGCGCCACTGTTCATGAATATATATTTTCAGGAGGGATGGAGCCGTAATAATCGGCGATGTAAGTCGGGGATCCGGTCCCCGCTATTTGAAGTTCTTATTATTTATTAGGCCTACTGATTTGTTAAATTACCGTTATTAATTTTTCGCATGTGAGATTTGTACATATAAAATTTCAGATTAGAAGCAAATTTCTTTTCATGTTCTCCCATTTATAAAGTGCAAGTGATTTTCAAGAAGAAAAATTCATTTAATTAAAACGACTAAAATAGTTCGCAGTGTAAAATACACAATATCTTGCACATGGTCAGATTAGGCTGGGCGCTTGAATGAAGAATAGCAAATACAACGTAAGCCACTGAAGTGACCACGAAATCGATCAATATATAATTATGATAATTACTAAAATTTTAGGTCTAATACGTCTTTGTTGAAATCGAAATATCTAGAAGATGGTGTTACTCACGAGACTAGAAATTTTTCATCTCGTCTCAATTTTTGTCTACAAAACGAGAGGAGAAGTACTGTATATTTTCAAATTCAAGACGAGACGAGAAACATGACATCTCGATAAACAAAAAGGAGACGAGAGGAGACATTTCTCAAGTATCGTCGACAATACTGTTTCACCCAAGTATAAGACCTCAAACACTGTTTTAATGTTACAGGATTCGTAATATAAAAACTATAAATTGATAAAGTGATTGCACGAATACAATGAAGAGTATTTATCAAAGAGGTAGATTTGGATTTGGAATGTAGATTCAGAAATTGCCTACACTGAAAGTGCACTTTTGGACCCTCGATTTAGAAAAACAGGCATTTAAATCTAAGCTTACTTTCCAGAGTACGTACAGAAGTGTATCAGAAAGAGCAAGCAAGGTGAAAATTTCGAACCAAGAAGATGAGCCCATTCGGAAAAGACCCGTACCACCTTCATCTTCAATATGGGCGGACTTCGATGAAGAAGTTTGACAGCTTTTGAACTCTGAAAATCCACTGCAGCTGGAATTATTGAGCTCGACAAGTACCTAGATGAGCCATTAATTATTCGTACAGATGATCCACTTGTGTGGTGGAAGAGAAAACAATTTGCATATCCTCGTCTTTTTCAAGTAATGAAGAGAAGATTAGCTATTCCGCCAAGTTCTGTTCCATGTGAACGAGTATTTTCGAAAACTGGACAAATACTTACTGAAAGACGAAATAGGTTGTCTTCTCGGAAAGTATCCATGCTCGTGTTTCTTCACGTAAATATGTAAAATCTGTGATGTACAGTGTAAATAGTGTTTTGTGTAAATATTTTAGTGCTGCTTAAATATACTGCTTAAATGCTGAATCTGTTTTAAGTTCAGCGTGGTGTTTCCAGTTATCATAGATATAAATGATAAGACCACTTCGTGTAGCAAGTGCACTTAAAAGTGATGAGAAATAAGCCTATTTTATATAGCGCACATTACCTTAATAATCGCTCAACAGCATATTAAAACCAACAGTAAAATTACATTACACATGAGCGAGCAACACTGTCACTACTTGCGGATCCTGAGATAGCGAACAGTACAGAGATCGTGGCAAGCAGCAGGTAAGTTTATTTTAAAATTACTTTGTTTCCAGTAACGCGACTTCCATCCTTTCAGTTTCCACGTCGTCTGCTTATGTACACCGCATAGGGGGAGGATGGACGTCTAGCCTGAGGCTACCTTGTCCAATGACTATATTTGTTTATTTTGTGTGTGTATAAGTGTAGAAGAGTGAACTAATGCTGATACTGGTGTAGGAGCAGCTATTGCTGCTGGTAGTCACGCAGAAAAAGGAATGTGTGCACTTTTCGTTATTGCTGCTCTTCATTGTATTGTGCGAAGCGGACCCCTGTTAAGATAGTGCGGTAGCACACCTTTCCTTCGTTTCTCTCTCTTTTCTCCCACAACCCTTGTTTTGATGGCATCTGCAAAAGCAACACTACCAATTCGCTCACTGCAATTTGATTCATAATTCTTACATTTCGATCTCAGCGAACAATTCAGTGAAAAGTAGAAATGATTCACTTGAAGAATCGATTCATTTCTGGAAAGAATCATAATTCATTTGATTCACAGCATGATTCGTTCATAATGATCGACTCGTTCATGATCGACACAACACTAATCAGTATCATTATATGTGTAAGATGCGTGTGTTACGGGACAACTTACGTTTTCCGTGTGCATAAACAATAGTGTGGTTATTGTGACATATTAGCGCAGTGGAACGAACTTTAGTGGCTAGGAAAGTGCTAAAGTGTGCATGCTGTAGCTTGAAGTAGAAGTAGGAGTAGATTAGCTGTAGCTATTACAAGGCACGCCACCCAACTTAGCCGTGCTAAACAGTTATTGTTCAGTTGCTTGTACGTAGCGGAACTGAGCGATCCCAAATTACGAATCTGATTGGTCGGAGAGACGTAATTTCGCCGGCAACTCACAGGGCAGCATTGCCCAAGTGAAGCAATAGTTCCCCTGTGATCACCATGTCAGTTCAGGCAAACCAATTTCGTAAACGGGCCCCAAACCCAGTCAACGAGGTCACGAAAAAGTACAAGGAGAGCTTCACCCCTCTGGGACAAGCCCCTCGACGGAGACAAAGCCAGCAGATGACAGGAGCAAAGGCCCATCTGATCAGTCAGGCTATCCAAGACGCAGTTACAGACACCCAAGAGAGCAACCCGTTCGCTTCCTTCCCAGTGCAGGCCTTCCCCGCCCTGGATCCACCAGTGAACTCACAGTGATGTCAGAAGAATCAAACTCTAACAAAATGGACATCGCAATAGCAGATACAAACAACGCCACTGAGGACGATGTCCCGCCAGGGTTCGAACGCCCCAAGAAGACGGTGAAACCTCCCACCACAGGCTTGGTCCAAACATTAATAAAATACAGGAACCAGTTCGCCCCCATGGCTATACGGAAAAAACATCCCTCTCCTGAAGACGGAATGGAGCAAACAGCCTGCTACTAGATTCAGCAGCCCAAACTGACGACGACGAAGATGAAAACGAGATACCAAACCTCTCATCTCGAAAATTTCCCCCAATTTACATCTATGACGTGGAAAAACCGTACACGTTAATTAAAACCTTGGCAGCGACATGCAAAGTCCCTCCCACTGCCCACCCGCGGCGAGAATTCCTGAAAGTTCAATGCAAAAACATGGAGGACTTTGCAAAAATAGACGCGTATTGCAATCGATCATACTCCACAGAACTCCCACGCACCATGCGGCCGCTAAAAGTAGTAATTAGGAAATTTCCCATCGACACGGATATCAAAGACATAGTAACAGCCCTGAAGTCGGAGGGATTCATACCAGCAGCCATCTCCCAGATGAGAGGAAGAGCTGATGCGCAGCGAAATCGTCCCAACTTTCCCCTGTTCCTCATCAGTCTTCCGAAATGCACCACAAATACAAAGATCTATGAACTTCGCTACCTCGTGTGCTGTCGGATAGAGGTCGAACCCTACCGAGGGACAGAACTGCTCCAGTGTTACCGTTGCCAACGAACGGGACACTCCCAAACAACGTGCAACGCCACAGCCAGGTGTGTAAAGTGTAGTGGCCCGCACCACACTAAGGAATGTCCTAAGAAGACCAGGGATACGCCGGCAACATGCGCCAATTGTGGAGGAAAACATCCCGCCAATTACCTCGGATGTGAGTACTTAAAAGCCGCCAAAGCCAGAAAGAACACCCAGATGTCCCAACCAGCACGAGTTCCCAAGCAGACCCAATCAACTACAAGGACACAAGGAGCCAGCCACTCATCAGGAGCAGCTGCCCCACTGTCAAAGGAAACCAACGCAGGGAACCCACCATTAGCAGGAAATCCCACCAAGAACCAGAGTCCAGCCGCCACAGATGACCAGCTCCCGAAAACCAACTCCACAGAGCGCCAAGATGACACCAGACCACTACAACCAGCTAAAGCAGAAGAACAAACAACTAGTGAACCTTCCCTTGCCACAACCATCAAAGAGATCATGCAGCTGTTCCAGGGGCTTAACCTCAAGAACATTCTGACAAAACTAAGTACAGGACTTCGCAAAATCTCCACGGAGACTGACCCCATCGTCAAGATGACCTCCCTGCTAGAAATCTTTGCAGACCTCGTCGATGATGGCACGGCCTAATCATCAGATCTCCAGACATCTACGTGTGGCGTGCTGGAACGCCGAAGGAATCAAGGACAGCCAAATGGAGCTCACAGACTTCCTCAAACGGGAGGCAGTTGATGTGATGTTACTCAGTGAAACCCACCTCCACCCACCCATACCCTTCACGATCAGGAACTATGCAGTTTACAGAACAGACAGACAAGGCCGTAAGGGAGCACAGCCGTCCTAGTGAAACAACAACTACCCCATGACGAACTTCAGCTACCACCCCTGCAGTGTATTGAAGCTACCGGAGTAACTCTACACTCCCCGGACGGACCACTACATGTAGTTTCCGTCTACAAGAAACCAAACGCACCACTCCACGTACCTGATCTTCACCAGCTCCGCCAACTGGGACACCGAGTGCTACTGGGAGGAGATTTCAATTGCAAGCACCCTGCTTGGAACTCTAGAGTCTCCAACAAGAACGGCAGAGTGATGTACAGAGCCCTTCGACACTTGGACTTCCTAGCAACTGCACCACCAGACCCCACCCACTTCCCGAGGAACGGTGGAAACCCGGACGTTCTAGACATGGTTCTGTTCGTCAACACAGCAATAACAGATGGACCACACGCCTTGGTAGCGCTAGAATCGGATCACATCCCTGTGCTACTAACAATAGCGATACGGACACAAGTGACAGGAAGGCAACTCCCCACGCTCCACACCACCAACTGGAATGCATATACAACGAGCCTAGCAGCAATGGTAGATCCAAGGCTGCCGGTAGACACTCCCGAAGAACTAGACGAAACGGTGGATTCACTTACTGCCTCGATTCAATCAGCATACCGCATGGCCACCACAACACAACAGAGTCCTCCAGCACAGCAGACGCCAGAAGACCTTCGGACCACAGCTCTTATACATCTAAAGCTATGGACCAGGAAAAAGTGGCAGTCCACCCGCCATCCGCAATATAAAACACTCTGGAACGCATTAACGGCTCGAGTGAAGAAACGACTAACCAGGATCCGCCTTCAAAAATGGAACCAAAGACTCCAGGAACTCGACGCTCCATCCAGGGACTTCTGGCGACTTCTCCGCTCCTTAAAGCAAACCGCAGCACAACCGAAGACACAGCCACTACGAGGCCCACAAGGCCTAGTGTACACCCCGGATCAGGAAGCCAGTCTTTTCGCCGATCACTTGGAAGAAGTTTTCACTGAAAAAAACACTCCGGTTGCAGCAGGAATCCTAGCAGAGGTGCAAGGAAGCATTCACCACATCAATCAACCAACAAATCCATCAGCTGAAGACCTGACCACTCCCAGAGCCATCAAAAAGATCATCCAGAAGCTCAACCCACACAAAGCAGCAGGGCCTGACAGGATGCCCTCATTGGCACTAAAACATGCCCCTCGAAAAGTTCTGGTACTCCTCTGCAGCATCACCAATGCAATATTTCGCCTAGGATACTTTCCTCCAGCGTGGAAAGAAGCCCGAGTGATCTTGATTCCGAAACCAAGCGCAGCACGGTCGGAACCCAAGAACTATCGACCTATCAGCTTGCTATCACACATCAGTAAAGTGGTAGAACGGGTCCTCCAATCCAAGCTGATGAAGAAGATCGAAGATGACAACATTTTACCAGAACACCAATACGGATTCCGACCAGGCCACGGAACAACAATACAGCTAGTCAGAGTGACTGAACACATAACATATCAGTTTACTGAGCGCATCCACACCTTGGGACTTTTCCTAGACATAGGAAAAGCCTTCGATAAGGTGTGGCATGATGGGTTGCTGCATAAACTACACAAAGCGCAGTTGCCACAGTATCAAGTCAAAACTCTGCAGAGCTACCTAACAAACCGAACATTTCGTGTCTACCATGCCAACTATCTCACGGAACCAAGAAGAATTAGAGCTGGAGTGCCACAGGGATCCTGTCTGTCTCCAATACTCTACAATATTTACACAGCAGACCTCCCAACAACGAGGACCACCATCACTGCTACATTCGCAGATGACACGGCAATCTTCGCCAGTCACCGAAACTTTCGATACGCTGAGCTGTACCTGAGAAGACACATTGAGTTCCTGGAAACATGGGCTAACAATTGGAAAACCAAGGTAAATGCCGACAAGACCGCCCTCGTGGACTTTACACATAACATCTCCGAGAGGGACTACAACTTCTCGCTCAATGGAGTCCATATTCCTCCACAACAAAAAGCCAAATACCTTCGAGTAAACTTGGACAGACGTCTCTCATTTGCGGACCACCTGAAGACTACAGCCAAGAGAGCTACAGTACGGTTCAAAGCCCTTTTACCCATCCTTCTAAGTCCTCAACTAACCTTAGAAACAAAACGGCATGTATATCAGATGTGCATCCTTCCCATCCTGATGTATGCCCATCCCGCATGGCAACATACATTCCCAACACACCTTCGCCACCTTCAGGTGGTCCAAAACAAAGAAGCACGTGCCATCACTGGACATTCAAGTGATACACGTATCCTTCAAATCCAAGAAGACCTCGAACTACCGCTACTCCAAGAACTACGAACTCAACATTCAGTCAAATTCTGGAGGAATGTCTGCCAATCAACCAATTCAACAATCAACACAATAGGAACAAGAAATCCACCGCGACAGATGTACCGAATGCCTAAGGACCCACACTAGTGAAGCACCTTCCAAGACGATAACTCCAGGGATCGGCGACAGTCGCGATCCCAAATCTTACATACGCAAGAACAACAACAGCGAAGGAAAAAAACCACAGATAGAAGGCATGGGCACTAGCCCAAAACTTCTCAAATCAAACACCCGTCAAGAAAATGCCTGCCTGTCTGTGGTATTAAAAAAGTGTAAAGCCTTAGTTTTGCACGGTTCACTTTTTGTTTCCACGATTCTTGGTCGATACCAGCTCACGGAAACTGAATTTTGTAATGAACAAACTCCGTGTGTTTGTTCATGAACAAACCGTGCTCCGTGGTTTTCTCGGTTTACTTCCGTTTTCTGCTAGTGGTGGGAAAGATATTTTTCTGGGATTCGGTTCTTTTCATTCCATTCATCTGAAAGATTATTTAAAAGAAACGAATCTTTTCGATGATTTCATTCCCGATCGACTTCTGTACTTTGCTTCCTACGTTCACTCATCTCAATCTCATACACATTGCAATTCCATTCCGCGCATCGGTTTGTCTCGGAAATACTCGTGCTTCCTCGGGCTGTTAAACCATAAAACACACACACACAGTTTTCAATAATTTTTGTGTGTGAAAGGAAGAGACATTTGTATTTCTTGTCCGCAAACCCTAACATCCCCCTCCCCCTATTCTTTCTTAATTTTGGCTTCGCGCGAAACTAAGAAACGATGAGAAATAAAAATACACGTGTGATGTTGGCCCCCCAGAAGTTTGGGCTACGCGAGATCTTTAGTGGGCCAGAAAGTACTTCACTTGGGCTGTTTGGGCTAGTAACTTTTAGCGTTTGGGCTACTCTGGAAACAAAGCTACAGCCCCACAAAGTTTGAGGGGCCAACTTCACGTTAGCCCCCCAAGTGTTTGGGCCAGACGAGATTTTTATTGGGCTGTGTAGTACTTCGTTTGGGCTGATTGGGTCAGCAACTTCTAGCGTTTGGGCTATTATAGTTTCCGAAATATGGGCTATTAAACTTTTTGAAAAATGATTTTCCTGCTTCCTCTGTCGGGGCCAACTTCACTAATATGATATTTCTGACAAACATGTTTATTGGAATTGACAGTATCTCGTGTCGACTAACAGTTTAGGAAGTTTCAAGATTTGGGCTGTATTGGAAACAGAATTAGAGCTTCACAAAGTTTAGGGGGCCAACTTCACATTAGCCCTGAAGTGATTGGGCCAGACGAGATTTTTATTGGGCTGGGTAGTACTTCGCTTGTGCTGATTGGGTCAGCAACTTTTAGCGTTTGGGCTATTATAGTTTCCGAAATATGGGCTATTATACTTTTTGAAAAGTGATTTTTCTGCTTCTTTTGTCGGGGCCAACTTCACTAATATGACATTTCTGACAAATACGTTTACTAGAATTGGCAACACTTTGTGTCGACCAGCAGTGTAGCAAAGTTCAAGATTTGGGCTGTAGTTGAAATAGTTGGACCTTCGCGAAGTTTGGGGGGCCAAGTTCAAGCCCTTCCAAGTGACTGGACCTGACGGATATTTTATTGGGCTGGATAGTATTTCGTTTGGGGTGATTGGGTCAGCAAGTTTTAGTGTTTTGGGCTATTAAGATTTGGCCTGTATTTGAAAGAGGGTTAGACCTTCAGATATTTTTCTGCCTTAAATAATAGGTTTTAATCTAATAGGTAGGGATTTTTCTTATCTTATAAACTGTTTAGACTATACATCGGTGGAACGCCAAATGGTGAAGAAAGATGTAATGTTCCAGATATCATGCAAGAGGTTTTGACACATAATTTCGTCATTATTAATTTCTACGATAGTACTAAATTTATATTTGGCAGAGGTTGGAAATGGTCACCTAAAACCATTAAAATGATTCCGTGCAATTTCGCACTGTGCAGTTTCACATAGTGCTCATTATCGAGCAATTTCGCACCGTCTTTCTTATCGGATTAGTCATTCTGCAGGTGTGGTTTATTCTCACACGGTCCAACTGTCAATCGTGTGATTCATCCTGAAACCGCTTTCACTAGAAAAAAATATAGGGTGAGGGAGGAGAGAATAAATGTCAACTAAGTAAGAACAGAAACTGAGCAAAGATAAGTTAAAATAAATACGATCAATTGAATTAATTCTACCTCAATTGAGCCGATGGCTTGAGCATGCTGGGTTGAAATGAGTCCATCGGCTCGATTTGACTCGGCTCAACTGAGCCCATGGCTCGAGCAGGCTCGGTTGGATGGGTTGTAAGCTCGGCCAACTTCTCGGTTCGGCTCAATAGTGTGTCACCGACCTAAAGCTCATTTTCTGGATTTAAAAAGGACATTGAGAAAAATAGACTTAATTTTAAACTTTATTAACCAAGCCTCGTATATTTCCAAACATTCTAGAAACTTTTCCCTCATCGCTTTTCCATATGCCTCTTCGTCTGTGTTGGTGAACCTCTGTCAGATTTTATGGCTAAATATGGACGTACGATGTGGAGACAATGACTCCCTTTGTGATCGCTCTCTTGAGCCCAGAAAACGGGACACTTGCAATCCCACCTACATGTTGTTATAGTTCTTCGATGGTTGGTTAATTCAAAGCATCCGCACCTCTTCAGCGAAAGAGCTTGGACTTAACATCATACGCCATAAGCGGGAGACTCCAGCCCCAGCTACTCGTACGCAATAGCCAACTGAAAAGTGCTTCAGTGCTTCGGCACCCTCGTGAGGATCGCCTCCTCGTTGCTTTTTGCTCCTGTGATCATCGTACTTTCTCGAAAGCAGCGTTTATGCTGCCTACAATCATAGTGTTATTAAACATATATTTTAATACGTTAAATGTGGAAATAGAATTGATGAGGTCCTTGTATGTGTTGAAAAGGATAGTTCGTATATTATCACAGTAAACATTACGATTAGTGGAACTGTGCCTCATGGACTAGGGATTATATTTGTGGCGCCAGCGTGGAATATTAATCACGGAAGCAGCATCTGGAACCCGACATCAGGACAATGATAGGATAACATTATTGGCTAGCCGAAGATTTACGTGAGTTCTTTAGTTCATATATCAAGCCACCTACTTCGTTAATATATTAAACAAAGGGTTGTTAACTTAATTCATTTTCTTAGTTAATGTGGATGTAATACGTGTGTTTATTGAATGATATTATACATTCATTATCTCAATCTTAGTTTTATCATTTGTTGCAAATCTAATGCATGATTTAATTACAAATAGTTCAGTATAATCTCTTTTACGTTGTCTGCATCCAAGCCTACTGCGCTCCCAGCCCCAGCATGACGAAGATGCAGGCATGGGTATGGACCATGTTCGCCATGGAATAGCTTGGAAAAAGAAAGGAGAAAAGTACAACACGAGGCTGAAAGTTATTCCGAACCATGACGTGCACGATGGTACCAAGTGAATGAGCTGTGACCCGAGCAGCTCAAGCCGTTGACAGCCCCAAATCCGGGCCGAGCAGTTTTGAACAAGTTTGACCGATGCCCTATAACTTTTAACAATTTTTGGCTTGATCCCGCATACTTGGTTCTCCGGAACTCAAACCGAGAAGCTCGTAAATGGTGACATTGCCTCCTAGACTTGCCTTGGATTTTGGTATTCATATATAAACCGCCTGTCTTTCCTCTTTATATGCTGTGTTGTTGTTGTTGTTGTTAATAATAATAATAATAATAATAATAATAATAATAATAATAATAATAATAATAATAATAATAATAAGTTCTAGCGTAGTAATATAATTGATAATAATTATATTGTCTATGTAGGATACTTGAAGGAAGTACTTGAAATTACACACAGGGTTTGGCTCGACTCGAAACAACCTGAATTCGGGTCGAGTTGGAGGAAATTATCCGAGCCAAGTTCTTGACTCAAACTTAAAGATGTCTGTTTCGAGTCGAATCGAGTTTCAAAAGAACTCGCTCGAACTTGCTTCCATCCCATCTCCAAAAGCTAGAATAATGAACTATGAATTGTACAAAACGGATTGACGATGTACAGAAGTATTAATGTTCCACTTCAGCGATGTGCTGTTCGCTCGGAAAATTTCAAGACGACAAGGTTCGTCTTCAAACCGCTTTGGAGTATACAGCTAATGTTTTGTGTTTCACAAATAACAACATTTTTCTATGCTTTGGGGCGGGCACATTTTTTTCGACTTTTGAACTTCCTGACTGAATTCTCTGATGTGCTGCTTATTTTATTATTTATTTATTTTAATTTGTGATTGTTCTATTTCCTATTTCTAATGATTACAATTTTATGTTCCTTTTCTGTTCTTATTACTTATTTTCATTTGCTATTCTTTTTTGTTTTAATCTTTTCAATTTGCGATAATTTTTGTTATTATTTTTCCTATTTATTTCAATTTCATATTGTTTGTTATTATTTTCTTTCCTTTCTTACTATAACTTTGGTTTGCTTATCTTTTCTTCTGTCTTGTTCTTAAGTCATTTTAATTTCCGGTTATTTTGATTATTCTTTTTGTGAAAGTGAAACATTTCCTAAGCTTTCCTCCTGTAGTATTAATTGTTCATATTTAACTTGTGTTTACTCTTTTTCTGTTCTTAGTTAGTTGACAGTTGTTCTATGTCCTCCCTCCTCCTATAGTGAAAGCGTTTTCAAGAGAACCATATGATTGACAGGTGGACCGTGTGAAAGTGCACGACACCTGCAGAATGATTAATCCGATAAACAGGACCGTGTGAAATTGCACCGTAAGAAACTGCAGGTCACCATTAAAATGTAGGTCATGTAATTACGACTCCCATTTATTTACGACTGTACCTGCGGGCACCGTGATCGCCTTTGGACGGGGGCATCGTCCCGGTTGCCCCAGCCTTGTTACGCTCCTGGACCGAGGATGCATATGCAAGACCAAAACCAAGACTAAATGTGTAAGAATACCAAAGACTGCCAAGATTCCAGCATAAACTTGACCCACCTGCGTTGATACTTTTATAAATAGGAAAAAAATATAGAAAAGCTTTATACCTCAAATTCATAATTTTGTATTTCATTTTTCAGTAAGGTGGAGCAGAAGGATTGAAGTACTTCCCTAGAAAAAGGAAGTGCTCATCGTAATCTTTTAAAATAAACGAACTGAGAAAAAAAGATTGCTTTCTTATTGCTTTCCCTATATACAATATAATGTGGATGAATATTCGGCTTAAAAATTACAGAGAATTGATGATAATAATAATAATAATAATAATAATAATAATAATAATAATAATAATATAAAGGAGACTAGTTATAATACTGTATGCTCCTTGAGACTTCATTGGGAATCAAACCTGGAGCTTTCTGCATCAAACACAGGTGTATATACTATCCACGTATTCACAAAAGGCTTACTTAAAAATTAAAGAAAAAATGGATATAAAAATTATTTGGACATAATTCTTCAAGGTTTGATGCAATTCAATTAGGTATGTAGTATATATAATTTTCGGCAGTGTCTTATTCCTAGGTTAGTTTGCCGTATATAACCATTCCAATTGTACAGTTATTACTTTTACAATTTATTAAGACAGTAATTGTTTTCCAGTAAAATAAATTTAGGCGATTAAAGCCGATAACTACTTACATAAAATTAGCGCTGTCAAAAAATTGAGATTCACAAAATACGGATTTAGAATTTCAACTGGAACCAAAAGCCGGATTTCCGATTTAATGAAATGTCAGAAACCGAAATTAGAATTTCGGATAATGAAATGTCAAGAACCGAAAACGGACTTCGGATAATAAAATGACGAAAGCCGAAATCCGGATTTCGTATAATGAAATACTAAAATCTGGATATCTGCACAATGAGCAGCATTATAAAAAAATGTTAAATGTTGCTGACCCAATCAGCCCAAACGAAGTACTACCCAGCCCAATAAAAATCTCGTCTGGCAAAATCACTTCGGGGCTAATGTGAAGTTGGCCTCCCAAACTTTGTGAAGCTTTAATTCTGTTTCAAATACAGCCCAAATCTTGAAATTTCCTAAACTGCTAGTCGACACAAAGTACTGTTAATTCCAATAAACATGTTTGTCAGAAGTATCATATTAGTGAAGTAGGCCCCGACAAAAGAAGCAGGAAAATCACTTTTCAAAAAATTTAATAGCCCATATTTCGGAAACTATAATAGCCCAAACGCTAAAAGTGGCTGACCCAATCAGCCCAAACGAAGTACTATCCAGCCCAATAAAAATCTCGTCTGGCCCAATCACTTCAGGGCTAATGTGAAGTTGGCCCCCCAAACTTTGTGAAGGTCTAATTCTGTTTCAAATACAGCCCAAATCTTGAAACTTCCTAAACTTATTCGACACAAAGTACTGTTAATTCCAATAAACATGTTTGTCAGAAGTATCATATTAGTGAAGTAGGCCCCGACAAAAGAAGCAGGAAAATCACTTTTCAAAAAATTTAATAGTCCATATTTCGGAAAATCTAATAGCCCAAACGCTAAAAGTGGCTGACTCAATCATCCCAAACAAAGTACTACCCAGCCCAATAAAAAACTCGTCTGGTCCAATCACTTGGGGGGTAATGTGAAGTTGCCTCCCCAAATTTTGTGAAGCTCTAATTCTGTTTCCAATACAGCCCAAATCTTGAAACTTCCTAAACTTATTCGACACAAAGTACTGTCAATTCCAATAAACATATTTGTCAGAAATATCATATTAGTGAAGTTGGCCCCGACAAAAAAGCAGGAAAATCACTTTTCAAAAAGTTTAATAGCCCATATTTAGGAAAATCTAATAGCCCAAACGCTAAAAGTGGCTGACCCAATCAGCCCAAACGAAGTTCTACACAGCCCAATAAAAATCTCGTCTGGCCCAACCACTTCGGGGCTAATGTGAAGTTGGCCCCTCAAACTTTGTGGGGCTGTAGCTTTGTTTCCAGAGTAGCCCAAACGCTAAAAGTTGCTAGTCCAAACAGCCCAAATGAAGTACTTTCTGGCCCAATAAAGGTCTCGTGTAGCGCAGACTTTTGGGGGGCCAACTTCACACAGGCAAATGTTCTTGATGTTTAAGAGATGAAAAGGAGACAATTTCGGGCTGAGCGGGGGGCACACAGTATAGGGCTACTCTACTCATGTTTCAGGTTCTTTCAGTAGAAAAACACGCACAAAGTTCTTTTTGTCATTCACCATTTTCCACCATCTGGATGCCCTTATGAGAATCGGTTCGCGTATCGCCTTCCGCACAACCAATCTCGATCCAGCCAAATCAATCCAGTTCTTTTCTGAGGTCATTATCGAAGGAAACTGCTGTGCTATTTTTTTTCCTTAGGAATAAATGTAGCGGGATTTAGCCCTGAACTTCTGTTTTAAAACAAAACAAAAAAAAAAATTACTTTTTCAGTTATCACAAATTTTACTAGTTGCACAGTGATAGTGGCACAAATTTTGTCTTTATCAGCATTTTATTTATTTATTTATTTTAACTTGTTTATTACTAAACAACCAGATATAGCCTCAGGTCATTTTGCACTGGAGCGATCAGCAGGGATAACAATATTAAGATAGGAAGCAGAAAGATGACGAGCACCGGTATGTTAAGGTACCATACCCGGCATTTGCTTGGTGAAACTGATGAAAACCCTGGAAAGTCTCAGTCAGAATGGCCGGCCTCCGGATTCGAACCCACGCCCTCCTTATTACAAAGCAAGAACGCTAACTACTAACCTAATTGGGAAACAGTGTATTCACAACAATAGAAGAGAAGGTACACGTATTAATTCTAGCTGATATTTGTTTCTTTCTTACCATAATTACATCATACTGTAAATGCAACAGGGGAGTAGTAGAAAGTGGATCGATCTGGAACAGCGTTGGCCAAATCAGGAGCCCCTGGGAAATTGAGCACCTTACACTGTGAAGCCACGGCCTTTTATGACCTCCATTTTAGGGGTGAATTTATTCCCTTTTATGAGCATTTTTAGGGAGTGTACTCGTTCCCTTTTATGAGCACATTTTTAGGGGTGAACCCGTTCCCTTTTATGAGCATATTTTTCAACCCCTATTCGAACATAGCAGATAACACATAAGATTACGAACACAGAAGATAATACTTAAGACTACGTAACATAGCAAGGGTATACTCGTTCCCTTTTATGAGCATATTTTTCAACCCCTATTTTAACATAACAGAGAATACATGGAGATTACGAACACGTAGCAGAGCAGAGAATACATAAGATAACGAAACATAGCAAGGGTGAACTCGTTCCCTTTTATGATCACTTTTTCAACCCCTATTTTAACATAGCAGAAATTACACAGACTATGAACACACAGCAGAGCATAAGACTATGTAACATAGCAGTTGGCTTATTTTCCAACCCCTATTTTAACATAGCAGAAATTACACTGAGACTACGAACACATAGTAGAGGGGTGGACTCATTCCCTTTTATGAGCACATTTTCCAACCCTTATTTTACATAGCAGAAATTACGAACACACAGCAGATACATAAGACTCGTTCCACCCCTATTTGAACATAGCACAGCTAATAAAAGAGTATGGCTCATTTTTCAACCCTTATTTTACCATGAAACATAGCGAAGATTAAACATAGTCCATTTTAGGGGGTGAACTCGTTCCCTTTTATGAGCATATTTTCCACCCTTAATTGAACATAGCAAAGATTACATAAGACTACGTTTCAAACCCTATTTTAACATAGTAGAAATTACATAAAGAAGGGGTGTACTCATTCCAACCCCTATTTTAACATAACAGAAATAGCAGACAATGAGCAAAGATTACAATCGAACACCAACGGTAGGGTGTATTCATTCTCTTTGATGACCATTTTTTCCACCTCTAATTGAATTTACATAGGAGAGCAGATAATACATAAGATTCGTTTCCTTTTATGAGCATATTTTTCAACCTCTATTTGAACATTTTAACATAGCAGAAATTTATGAACACATTCTCCACCCCTATTTTAACGTAGCACTGATTTCGTTCCCAACCCCTAATATAACATAGCAGAAATGACACAAGCATGTCCTCAAACTACTGACATCGTGAACAAAGGTCAAACTCAAAAACGAAACAACATATCGAAGTGCTGTTTCCACATTTAGCAATTGGTCATCAACTAGTACATGTTAAAAAAGTACTGACCATCGAGGTCAAAGGTCAAATATTTAAACCCGAATAACTCTTAAACGGAGCAACGTATTGAGAGGCAGTTTCGATGTTTAGTAATAGATCATCAACCACTACATGTCTGAAAAGTAATGATCACCAAGGTCAAAGGTCAAATATTTAAATGCGAATAACTCGTAAACAGAGGTGCTGTTTCCACATTAAATAATAGGTCATCAACTACTACAAGTTTCAAAAATAATGACCATCGAGGTCAAAGGACAAAGTACTTAAAACCTAATAACTCGAAAACGGATCGACATATTGAGGTGGTGTTTCTACATTTAGTAATTGGTCATCAACTGCTACAAGCTCCAAAAATAATGATCATCGAGGTCAAAGGTTAAAATACTTAAAACCTAATAACTCGAAAACGGAGCCAAATATCGAAGTGTTGTTTCCATATTTAGCAATTGGTCATCAGGTCCCAGATGTCCCAAAATAATGACCATCGAGGTCAAAGGTCAAAATACTTAAAACCTAATAACTAAAAAAAGGAACCAAATATTGAAGTGGTGTTTCCACATTTAGTATTTGGTCATCAACTACTACAAGTTCCAAAAATAATGACTATCGAAGTCAAAGGTCAAAATACTTAAACCCAAATAACTCGAAAACGGAGCCACATATTGAGTTGGTGTTTCCACATTTAGTAATAGGTCATCAACTACTATAAGTTCCAAAAATAATGACCATCGAGGTCAAAGGTCAATCTCGTAAACGGAGTCACATATTGAGATGACGTTTCCTCATTTAGTAAATTTGTGTGATCTATTCATTTGTGTACCAAACAGAAAAAAAGTGAAGAAGGAATAAATTTGAGTGGCTTATTTACTTTTGTATTAATGAGAAAGAAATCAAAGAAACACAATTTTAACTAGCGCAGAATTTCTGTACCTTTTTGAGCTATTCAAATAAACGCAAAAATTATTTTGGATGGACTAACAAGAAAGAAACAAAGATATACCATATTAACTAGCTGAGAATTTTATATCATCTTGTATTATTTAAACGAAACGAAGGGCTAAATTTGAGATAGCGAACATGGACCATTTTACTCAAATTTGGATGGAGTATTTAGCTTTGTATGAACCAGAAAAAAAGTTAAGAAGGTCCATTTTAACTAGTTCAATATTTCTGTACAATTTTTTGAACTTGTAGCAGTTGATGACCAATTACTAAATGTGGAAACACCACCTCAATATGTCGATCCGTTTTCGAGTTATTAGGTTTTAAGTACTTTCAGCTTTGACCTTGATGGTCATTATTTTTGAAACTTGTAGTAGTTGATGACCTATTATTTAATGTGGAAACAGCACCTCAATATTTAGCTCTGTTTACGAGTAATTCGCATTTAAATATTTGACCTTTGACCTTGGTGATCATTACTTTTGAGATATGTAGTGGTTGATGATCTATTGCTAAACATGGAAACTGCCTCTCAATACGTTGCTCCGTTTAAGAGTTATTCGGGTTTAAATATTTGACCTTTGACCTCAATGGTCAGTACTTTTTTAACATGTACTAGTTGATGACCAATTGCTAAATGTGGAAACAGCACTTCGATATGTTGTTTCGTTTTTGAGTTTGACCTTTGTTCACGATGTCAGTAGTTTGAGGACATGCTTGTGTCATTTCTGCTATGTTAAATTAGGGGTTGGGAACGAAATCAGTGCTACGTTAAAATAGGGGTGGAGAATGTGTTCATAAATTTCTGCTATGTTAAAATGTTCAAATAGAGGTTGAAAAATATGCTCATAAAAGGAAACGAATCTTATGTATTATCTGCTCTCCTATGTAATTTCAATTAGGGGTGGAAAAAATGGTCATCAAAGAGAATGAATACACCCTACCGTGGGTGTTCGATTGTAATCTTTGCTCATTGTCTGCTATTTCTGTTATGTTAAAATAGGGGTTGGAATGAGTACACCCCTTCTTTATGTAATTTCTACTATGTTAAAATAGGGTTTGAAACGTAGTCTTATGTAATCTTTGCTATGTTCAATTAAGGGTGGAAAATATGCTCATAAAAGGGAACGAGTTCACCCCCTAAAATGGACTATGTTTAATCTTCGCTATGTTTTATGGTAAAATAAGGGTTGAAAAATGAGCCATACTCTTTTATTAGCTGTGCTATGTTCAAATAGGGGTGGAACGAGTCTTATGTATCTGCTGTGTGTTCGTAATTTCTGCTATGTTAAAATAAGGGTTGGAAAATGTGCTCATAAAAGAGAACGAGTCCACCCCTCTGCTATGGGTTCGTAGTCTCAGTGTAATTTCTGCTATGTTAAAATAGGGGTTGGAAAATAAGCCAACTGCTATGTTACATAGTCTTATGCTCTGCTGTGTGTTCATAGTCTCAGTGTAATTTCTGCTATGTTAAAATAGGGGTTGAAAAAGTGATCATAAAAGGGAACGAGTTCACCCTTGCTATGTTTCGTTATCTTATGTATTCTCTGCTCTGCTACGTGTTCGTAATCTCCATGTATTCTCTGTTATGTTAAAATAGGGGTTGAAAAATATGCTCATAAAAGAGAACGAGTTCACTCTTGGTATGTTACGTACTCTTACGTGTTATCTGCTCTTCTATGTGTTACGTAGTCTTATGTGTTATCTGCTATGTTCGAATAGGGGTTGAAAATATGCTCATAAAAGGGAACGAGTCTTATGTGTTATCTGCTCTTCTATGTGTTCGTAATCTTATGTGCTATCTGGTATGTTCGAATAAGGGTTGGAAATTAATCCATACTCTTTTACTAGTTCTGCTATGTTTCAATAGGAGTGGAAAATATGCTCATAAAGGGAACGAGTATACCCTTGCTATGTTACGTAGTCTTAAGTATTATCTTACCTGTGTTCGTAATCTTATGTGTTATCTGCTATGATCAAATAGGGGTTGAAAAATATGCTCATAAAAGGGAACGGGTTCACCCCTAAAAATGTGCTCATAAAAGGGAACGAGTACACCCCCTAAAAATGCTCATAAAAGGGAATAAATTCACCCCTAAAATGGAGGTCATAAAAGGCCGTGGCTTAACAGTATAAGGTGCTCAATTTCCCAGGGGCTCCTGAGTTGGCCAACGCTGTTCCAGATTGATCCTTTTTCTACTACTCAGGGGCGTCATTTCAGACCTAGCTTGGAGGGGCCTTGAGCACCACCGACATAAATCTTTCACGTTTTTTTCTAGCATATTAGTAGACAATCGATTAAAGTATATGTATCTCTCAAACTCTTGGATGAGGGGCAATTGCCTCTCCGGCTCCCCCTAAATAACGCCTCTGAAATGTCGTCTCATGTGATTGTTTAATTTTATGAAGCGAGAGAAGATATGAAAGGAGGCAGCCTCAGCCAATATTTCAGGGACCATCTCGGTATTATAGTTTAGAAATTCTATATGTCCCTAACCGGCTTCCTTTGTACTCAAGCAGAAAATTTACCCTAACCACCCTCATAAATAACACTGCAAATAAGCCATAAACGGCACGTATTCGGTGTCAAAGTAATACGTTGTTACCATCGCTAAACATTTATTAGGATGGATACATTATATAATAATAATAATAATAATAATAATAATAATAATAATAATAATAATAATAATAATAATAATAATAATATAATAAAACACAACAATCATTGAAGGAATGATAGTATGGACAGTGACGGTCAAGGACGGATTTCTGGGAGTGGCAAAGAAAGATTGTATTTTTTTCTAATCGGGCTTTTGCGCCACTGCCTTCCGGGAGGGGGAGAAGGAAGGACAGGGGGCGAACCACTTAACCCTTAGTTGATAACATCCAAAAAATAAGCTATAACAATAATATCTGCCTGAGAGACGGACACACACAATTGAGACGTTTGAAGCCAAAGTGGTGTAATTCAGTTTCCAATAAGGTTTAGTTACACCCAGAGAATTCATTTTACGTAACAAAATTCATTAACGGAATAGTGATGCACGTCGTAGTTCACTTGTGTATGTACCCATGAGTTCAATACAACATGCGTCAGCGCTGAGAATCTATTTCTAAGCATATATCTTGTAGAATTTTATCAACATATATTTGTATCTCAATAGAATATGCCTTCTGACAATTAGAAATGATCGCATTAAAATACATACCTGTTGCTGGAGAATTCTTTCATTTCTTTCGTTCACGAGTAGCTGTATCATCAAACCGAGGAGCCGCCAGCAAAACTTTACATCTTTTCAAAAATAGTTGCACGAAAAGCATAAAGTGCAGTGCAGTCAGTTGAAAAAAGTGACACCAAGTTTTCAAGCACTGACTTAAAAATCTTAGCATGACGTAATTAAAATCTATTTCTGGATTGCTGACATCACCTTTTCTGGATAAATGACCTTGTTCAGGAACATACGAATCACCGGATCTGTAATAATAATCAGTTTCTGATTATAGCCATCTGTAATTGTTCCATAGCCAGTTGTAATATAGCCGTACTCCTTTGTGGTATATCTTTTCTACTTGACATCTTAAAATATTGATTTTCGAAACGAAAGAAAACACACAAATATTAATAGTTGTCAGTATAAAGTAATATCCGTCACTTAGACGGACAAAATATATTACCTTTATAGTAATATCCGCTTGCGAGACGGCGAGACTTTATACACTTCGAAGTTTCCAACGATGAGCTAGACACGCGACCACCGGCACAAAACATCATAGTCAACCCACAACTAAAGCATAGGTGAACTATCAGATCAAACGTGAATATGCGTACCAACTCTGAACAAAAAATATCGTGTATCCGCCTGGGAGACAGATATTACCAACTAAGGGTTAATATGTTTCGTTCCTTCAAGCGTTATCGTTGTGGAAGTTACATAATATTAACAATATGCTATATTTAAGAGTAATATAAGCAAATATCATGAAACTAATGATTCATTTCTTTTTTCTCTTCATTACAACATATCCAAATTGAACTCAAATTAAATGAAATATTTCAGTTTAACGTCTTACAATTATGCCCTTCAAGCAAAAGGAGAGGAAGGGGGAGGATGCACTAGATAAATATGTCTTTCTGCGAAGACTACTGAAGAATTAGTAAGCAAGAGGGTGAAAATTGTAACATCGCTTTCTTTTCCAGCTGGTCAACTGGCAGGCCACCCTCAACTGGAAGGACAAGTTGAATTATCCCTCCCATGTAACAAAGAAACACGTGGTTTCTTTCAATGGTGTTCCGCTTCCTTTGTAGCCGCCTGTTAACGCTTTGAGCGATTTTACTATAACTTGGTGGCGTGAGGAAAATCTAAGCGACTTGTATCTAACTCACCCAACCACGGGCGTCGTTAACGAGGACGTCTGGGTGATGATGTTCCCCCACTTTTCTTCTTCTTCTTTTTCTTCTTCTTCTTTACAAATATACAGTATGAAGGAATCTAGGACAAGAATATTTAATAAAGGTTATAATAAGCTATTGCTTCAACACAGCCCCTCTTCAATTTGACGCATGCATTATACTAACACTTGTGCACGGAATGCCTCTGAAAATATTTAGGTGCGGGAAAGGAATAAGCAAATATGTGTTTTAGTGATTATATTTTTAAAACCCATCCGACATCCCGAGAATTAAGAAGCTAAAGATGCTTCTAATCCAACCTTGTACTAACTAAATATTCACTCACACTCAAGGTTCGTATGGTTGTATTGAATCAATTTTGGTAGTGTATTGACAACTAAGTTGATCTCAAATTGTAGACAGTCTATTGAATGTAAGTCGATCTCAAATTGGAATTTGATATGTGACTTTCATCTGAATGGAGCAAGTTTTAAGCACAAGATATACTACTTAAGATCGGATCAGAAACATACCAAAGTTTGAGAGCGGAGCAATAAATGCCACTCCCACTACGGTATATATATATATAATTATTTATACGGTATATATACATAAATATATATATGTTAGGAGAAGAATTAAACTTAGTGTTTATTTCTATGTAAAAGCGACAAGACAATACTGGTCATTACGACCTATCATTTTACTCGTATCTTAGGTATTTTTTTCGAAAAAGTAAATTAAATAAAAAAATGTTAAAAACAGATCAATGCGAAATATTTCATTCATCGGGCATAATACATCAGTGTAGTGATATTTCGCACCCTCCGCTTCCCCCTAGAGCCTCGACCCATCCATTAACCGGAAAAATGTCTAAACGGATTTTGCAAGAGGACACTGGACACAGGTTTACCGAACAAAACACACAGGAAATGAGTACTATTTCCTATGCTTTCTTCTGCTTTATACGCATGCGCGAAAATTTCTGTTGCTCTCATTCCATTCTATTGCTTGTGAAAACTCGATCTTTTCATTTCTTACCTAGCCCAACACTTTCAACTCCGAACGATTCAGCCAAATAAATCAGTTCCCTTTTGAGATTCATTAAGTTCGTTCACCTAAAAGATTCGATCTTTTGAATCGAATCATTCACGAACGACTAATCTTTATTTCCTACCACTTTATTCATTCCACCATTTTATTCATTTCCCATCATCACCGTCTCCTTTAGCCTAATCGGCATAACCGTGGGACGTAAAACTCAAAGGTTTCATTTCATTTTCACACAACACAAAGCAACATGTGCGAAATGCATCTGTAACAACAAAGCGTAGCACGAGGTCAAATCTTAGGTAAGACCACATGAACAGGAACACTGTTAGAACACATTCCGCAAAGTCTTATCGATATTTCCTAGCTCAAACTGAAAAGCAAAAAAAGTAAGTAACCACATTACTCGATACCAGTATTGAATCTGGAATACCAAATCAGCAAATCAAAGAAATTATTGAAATTACAAAAGTAAAAACTTATCTTAAGGTATACTTCACACAGCGTAGCGACTTTTAGAGTAGAAACACAATATTCAGTTAAATATGTAATATGAAGTGTAGCTGATATCGTTCATTACTTTGAACGGCTATGTAGCCAGAAATTAATTTTTTTATAGCTTTAGATTTCGGAATAGATACTGCTTTCTCTTTAAATTCCGTTGATCCTTTCTCATACCCTTGTTGCATTAATCAAGTGTGATGAATACAAAAGATTATAGTCCTCTAGGGAGCAGCGGAACATCATTTGGGGAAAGGGGCCCTCCTTTAACTACCTCTAAATATAGGCATATAAAGAGGGGGATACGGCAGTTTCGGTATAGGATGTTTCGGTGTAAGACGTTTTGGTGCAGGATGTTTCGGTGTACGGATGTCTCGGTGTAAGGGCGTTTAGGTGTGAGTTTGGTTCGGTGTTAAAGTTCCCATGTTTACACCGAAACGTCCACTCTTCAAAATGAAAATTATTTGTCAGGGAGAAATAAATTTATGAAGTAGAAAATATAAATTAATAATTAAAAATTAAATGCTTCTGTAATTAGCAGGGGTTATTTATTTATAGTGAGTCCCCTCGCTTCACTCTATGTCAGAACTTCTCATATCCTCAAATGTTATAATTATGAATTGATTGGAAAAACGTTCTACGGTAATGATATATAGTAAAAACGTGTGTGATGCATAAACATTGCGTACACCACACACACCTTATTACCGCAATAACTTACACAAATCGCAAAATGCTGCACAATCTTCGAAATTAAAATTTCAAACACAGGTGGTTTCTCTTCCTAATAATCGCTTTTATATCATGCATACCCAATAAGATTAGCAAAGTGGATTTTGCATTAGGTGCTTGAAGAAAAAATCTCTTGAAACCATGATCTCACAAGACTTGATGTTAATTTTTCCAGATTTGATGCTTTCACAAGTATATTTTCAAATTTAAAGAGGTTGCGTTGGACTATAAGACCAAATGTTCCATTGTTTTCCTGGAAACCAACTAACAGTGGTGATAACAAAACACTATTTGCAGAAATTAAAGGCTGTATGATGTAGCTACGAGTCATAGAATTTACTGACTGTGCCACACTTTTTAGGTTTTCGTCCGTAAACACAAGAGTACGTCCCGTCTGCATTTCCAAATTAAACTGTATTGATCAGAGTTATAAATATTTTATTTTCCAATAATATGTGTTGCTTCACATTCGCGACAAATGCATTGGCACTGGTTTCTAACTTTTTTGGCTATAGATTTAATCAAACTGTCTCTTAAAATAAGTACAGAAACTGGTTTGAAATCAGTCTGCAACTTTTCTCAGTAGCCCCTGCCAATTATAATTCTTCTTAGTTAACTGCAGAACATTTCAAACCAGAAGGCTATTTGTAATTGTAATAATCATATTGGATCCGCCAATTTGAATATTGTAATTTTAACGTCAGGTTCTGAATCACCTAAAACCCCCTTGGCAGTAAGCTGGCCGTATCATTTAATCTTCTATTTTAATGATTATTTTCTGTTTATGCTTGGAGGCCACCTCTAACGTTCAAAGGGTGGTTTCTACCCTTAAACCCGCACCATTGCCAAAATTAAAAAAATATACGTGACGATTATTTTTTAATATTCTACAAGTATGCAAAGTTTGATTCAAATCAGTAAATTACACTTCCGTAAATCTCCTTGTTAGTGCTGTACAAATGGAACAAATAAGTTAATGGGCGGACATGAAGTTAGAACAAAGAAAAAATACGCCGATATTACGAAGAGACTGAGCAATGTTTGTGAAAATTACAATTCTGATGATGTAATTATAGTCTTAAAACGAATTGAGTACAATTTTACATTCTGAGTTGTGATTCTATGTAATTTTATTTTTTTTTCAACAAAATTCCTTTGAGGTATTATACAGTTTGTATATATTATTACTGTGTCTCAGAAACTTTGTGCAATATATTTATTTCTATTTAGAAATGATGCTGAATACTTTGCAGTAAATTTGATTTTTGAATTAGATCTGATTATTATTCTATAAATATCGCCTATGGACACCTCTGAATCAAAATTATTGTTACGAATGGATTTGTGTCGTATTATCATCCTGCCTCAATAACAATGTTAATCAGTTTACACTATTGCAGAATGGCTACACTATGAAACTTCATGATTGTTCATTTCAAGAATATGATTAATGCAATCAAATATTAGGCTATACACCGAAACGTCCTTTACAGCCAAGCGTCCTTACACCGAAACGTCCTTGCACCGTAACGTCCGTACACCGAAACATACGTACAGCGAAACATTATACACCGAAACATTATACACCGAAACATTATACACCGAAACATCCTACACCGAAACATCCTAGACCCGTAAAGAGGAAGTGTCATCTTTCAATAGATTGTCATTAAGATCCATTTCTCTTCGATTTCTGATTCTTGCTTGCTATATGCAAAGACATATTTTACGTTGGTGAAACCACTTTTAACTACCTTTCTAACATTCCCAGGCAAAGCAATGTAGGGATATCCCTTAAACTTAGCTGCTGGGAGATATTGTGTTCAATTATCTTATCAGAAAATAAGGCTGAGAAAGCTTGCATTGAAATATCAAGGTTATAAACAAAGAAAGTTCAGGTATTATCGACCAAGATGTATTATGTCTCGAATCTTTTCAACTGTCTTGTTTTCTCTTTCTTTCCTTTTTTGTTAATGATAATTAGTGAATGCAACTAACCCCATAACGGTCATTACCCCTACAAGCTGATTTTGTTCACTAATAGCAAATACTTTAATTTCTGATACAAGATTAACAGTGTTCACATTTGTATCAAGAAATCAGTGATGATTTCAGAAGGTTTTCCCCAATTAAAATTCAGTGTCAGTTGAAAAGTACTGCCTAAATACTAGGAATTGACGACGATACGAGTTCTGGCCTCAGAGGTAATTTTTTATCTCTGCGGTCAAATTTCCCTCGAGTAACACTCCGAAATCATAATTGTCCCTGATATTCCTGTTTCACACAAATGCCAAACTTCTTTTCCTCCTTTTTCTACACAACTCCTAAAAGGCGCTCATGTTGCAAATGTAAGCCAATGGCCAAGAGAGATTGTGGTGGCCAATAGAGTCATACATTTTCTTGATTTAAATTTACTTAAGGTTCTCTATTTCTTCCTAATATATCACTCTATTATTTATTTCAAAAAATTAACTCACTTTCAACGTTATATGTGTCAAAGCTTTAATAAACATGATCTCAGTTACCAGCATATTTACAAGGGTTGTTGGGAAAATGCTGGATCTAATTCACTTTGACGGTAAACGAATGGTTGAGTTATGGAAAGTAAATTTTACGTCAAAACACAACTAAGAGTACGTTTATATATATAGAAAACGAGAGAGATCATACCTCACTTTAAGAAAGAATTATAGAAATTTTTAGTTGCTAAAGCGTGCTACTCGTTATTATCTTTTCCTTTGTTTTTTACTGATAACGCACAGCGGTGTTTTCTTTATGTCTATTTAATAAACGGTGTAGGGATATTTGAAAAGAGGAGTTTTTTTCTTCCTGAAGGAACTTGCGATAGTGTGTACAAACAGCATCTTGGTACCACATTAAAGGTGCAATATATCCAATTCTAAATGATCATCTTTCTATAGATGTGTGCAAAAATGATGGCAGCTTCTTTCCTTTCCAGAATGGATTCCTTTCAATCTGATATAAACAGCAATTTGTTCCTCTGGATCAAATCCTTTATTTCCGGTAAGATGTATGCAAATGAAATGGAATTACATCTTTAAGTTTTACGACCTACGATTATGCTGGCTAGGCTAAAGGAAACGGTGAAGACGGGAAATGAACAAAATTCTGGAATGAAGTGGGAGGAAAGGTGAGAACTCTGAGAAAACACACACACATGGAATATGTCGATCACAAAGTTTACTTTTCGCGAGCTGGGATCGAACCAATGACCCCATGCATCAGAAGTTAACGCTGTAAAACTGAGCCGAAGCGGCTTATGGTAAGAAGTATGATTCCGAGTTACTTGTTTCCGGTTAAACAAGAATTTCATTTGTCTCTTGGGTCAAATCTTTTGTTCCCAATGAGTGTTGAATTATTGCGGTATCGCCTCTAACCATATTTGTACTTTAATTCTAGCTAATGAGATCTTTTTGTAAACACAAATTATTACAAAGTATTTAGGCCCAAGGCGACCACGTATATAATGAATCGAGTACAAAATTAGTGTTTATAAGGAAAATGCATTTTCTCTTGACTTCTCTGAACTTTACGTACTCAGAGCAAACGTTGAGTACTTGAAGCCATTAGTAAATCAACAAGCATGCTGGCACATTACATATACATATACGTAATCAAGTTATTATTATTATTATTATTATTATTATTATTATTATTATTATTATTATTATGCTACTATTATTACTAGTAGTAATAATAGTGATAATATTTTGACTATTCTATCTCTGTGAAACACAAATTTTGACACTATCCCACACAGCAAGGAATATTTCCTCGATTAAAAGAAAATATTTTCCTTGGTTTCCAAAAGGTTTTCCTTCTCTGAAGATTTCCATGCTGGTTTCCCCAATGTATTCAGAATATTTCCCGAAAATATTTTCCCAAAAATGTTTGTAAAACATTTTAGAAATTACCTGGAGTACATTTTGAGAATGCTTGCCGGAAAGTAAAACCAGGAAAATATTCACAAAATATATTAGAAATATTTTTTAGGATCTAATTTAATATGTTTTCACAGTTGAGAAGGGAAATATTTTCGAAATCATACTAAAAATGTTTTCCATATATGATACGGAAAGCAATCAAACGAGATATATTCCACATATTTAAAAATTTTTTTCTAATACGTTATTTGTAATATTTTCTATTTTTACGAGAAAACGTATTAAATATATATTTTTAAAAACATTTAGAATATTTTAAAAATAAATTATTTCGTAATATAAGAAATATTTTTCAGAAATGTTTTAAAAAGGTTTACTTAATTTTTACAAAAGTATTTTGGTAATCTTCTCCTATAACTTAAATTAAATATTTTCGTATGATATTTTAGTATTATTTCCAGAATATTTTATGGAATTTTGAATATAAAACAGGTAAAAGAAAACATTAAAAATGAATAGAAAATGTTTTCCATTGTGTTTTGGAAGATATTTTGTGTCTTTAGTGAACAACATTTTCTGATATAGGTCTATTATAGAAACATTTTTACATGTTTTCAGAATATACTCTTCCGTTACTGGAGAAAACATATTCCTTGTTATATCTGAGAAGTATCCCAAATATATGTCGGAACTATTTTTTAAAATGTGTTTGGAGAACATTTAATTAACTACGGGAAGCAGTGGCGTTAAATAAGCTTTCCGGGCTTAATCCTCCCCCGAAATTGTTTTACTATATTAAAGTAAATGAAATATCCTGCACAATTTTCACATTTTCAGGAATAAAGTTAGCAAAGATTCCCTCCACGAAACAAAATCGTAAATATGCCACTGAACAGGATGTGCATTTTTAGAACGTTAGTAGGAAAATAATGTATCGAAAATTTTCACAAATTGTAATAGAAATATTGTGTTGAATGTAATGTAATATGTTTTCAATGTTGAGAGCAGGGGTAAAAGTGGATCTGAAAAGGTTGGGGGACGGTAGGTAGCGGATGACGTCACGCCGTTCACCCTGCCTATCTTTGCCTATTGTAATTTTTTTAGGAACTGGGTAGACGCCGTATATATTTTCTCGAGGTGGGGGCGGCGTCCCCCCGTACTTTTACCCCTAGTTGAGAGAGAAAATGTTTTCTAAGTAACACAAAAAATGTTTTACATACATGATAAAGGAAACAGAATAGGCCTATAAACAGAATAAAGTGTTTTCCAACATGTCATTTACATTCTTTTCTATTGTTACAAGAAAACATATGAAATATAATTTTAAAAATATTTCCAATATTTTAAAAATAAATTCGTTCGTAATATAAGAAATATTTTTAAAACTCCTATTAATTTTGTATGGAAATGTGTTTGTTATCTTGTCCTGTAACTTAAATGAAATATTTTCATGCAATATTTTAGAATTATTTCCAGAATATTTTATCGAATGTTGAATAAATTCTCTCACGAGAGTATCGTAGTAGCATTATTACCAATCATTATACTAATTATAGCAGCACCAAAGAAATATATTTGTTAAAAATTTGAAATTTATGATATCCAGTGTGTGAGATTGCTAATTAACATCGCTACATCAACCGTCATTTGTTTATCAAAGGTACCAGCATTCCTTGCGCGCTATGTTGAATTCAGAAGTCAAGAGAAGAAGGAATATTTAAAAAATAAATAAATAAAATAAAATAAATCTCACTATATTCAGTCATGTTAAAGAAGATATCTTTATATAGAAAAAGTAATATTGAAGACGATGATTATGTATATTGCTCGTAATATTCCTTTAACTGAAGAAGATATATGGGAACTTACGGAAATAATCAGCTGAGTTTAACTACCAAACACAACACTTCGGAGGCACACCTCAACACTGTTAATAGTGAAGAAGAAAGAAAGAAAGACAAGAAAAGTCGGTAGGTATAACGATTACCTAAAATAATTTAGTTTTATTGTCTGTATAAGTGATTGAGTGTCTGTATAGTATACATGAAGCTGCATCAGTTCCCGAATAAGCAGGACGCTCATACTTTTAGGGATTATTCATTGAGTATGTACGAACTTACAAAGGGGGTAACAAAGCGACTTTTATTTACTTATCGACTGATACCATAATAATAAAAAGAACGTACCTGTACTTTATATCTGCATGTGTAGTGCCCTTGTACTTTATCTATGACTACGTGTGTGTCGAGGGGGGGATTTAACGCATATCGCATGTCTTGTGCACATGGGTACTTCTTATATTGCACTACGTAGAAAATTTATGGTATTTCATGTAGAAATGGTAATAGAACACACAAGAAACGCAGATCAGGGTGTTCTCATGTATACTATGTATTATCGAGAAATTTATGTTTACAAATTAATAAAGGTATGGGATGCTAGATTCCTCCCACTTTCTTCATTCCACCATTTCACTCATTTCTCATTATCACCATCTCCTTTAGCCTAACCGCATAAACGTGGGACGTTAAACTTAAAGATTCCATTTTTTTCAACGTAAGACCTTTATAAAGTTCTGAATGCACTGAGTGCATTAAAAAAGCCGTACCGTAGATTCAGAGTAAAAAGAACCATAGAAGTTGTCATTTGAAGAGGGATACACTATGTTTAAATTCTTGTAAAAAAAGATAGAAAAAAACATTTCTGGCGCCCTGTTTATTTTTTCTTCGCTTTAAATACATACTATTGTGCCATGAATACTTCTCAGAATCATGTTCCTGTAAACTTTATTTCCCAAAAGCATGTACTACAAGCGCTGTTATAACATTTAAAACATTTTGAAAATCCTTATTTTAGCAAAATGCGCAATTTTCCCATCTTCAAGTGACACGTTCCATTTAAGTGTCCGTGGAAGAGAGAGTTGAACATGTATAGAGTATATTTGAAGGGTAAGGGGAAAATAGAAGGAATATCACAAAATTGTATTTTTGAGAAAACGGTGTTTTAATATTGAAAACCTCGTAAAAAGGCATAGGCTTAATCAAATCTTTTGCCTGTTTTTACATAGATATTTTTACATCTACGGATGCATATATATATATATATACAGGCAAATAGTACCAAAAGTCACCATCACATAGGACAAAGTACCCAATAAAGCACACACATGGACATTCCTTGTTTTTTCCCCTTACCTTTCATTTCATCCTTTTACTGAATTGTTCTGTCATGTTGGTAGTTTTCTTGAGCATTTCATGATTCATTCCTATATTCGCGATTTTTTGTATTCTTTGCAATGCAACGTTATCAAAATTATTCATTTGTATAAGGCAAAATAATATGTATGGCCTGCTCCGTGGGGAAAGAAATCAAGCAAGGTAGCGGTCATCAAGGCCTTAGTAACCACCTCGGCATTCACCTGGTGCGACTGAGGGAAAAAGAATGATCGGGTCCAGATTTTAGATCAGAGCATTCGGAATGAGACGCTAGTTCTTCATCAACTCAAATGCTGCCACATGTTTTCAAATTATTATTATTATTTTTTTTTTAAATATTAGGTTTAATATTTATAAGATGCTAATGTGTGACCGCTTCAACATGTTACAACGTCCGTAATTAAGCTACAGTTTAAGGTATGTCACTTTCAGCTGTAGCTGTTGTCTTCCTTGCCATTTATATTTTCTTCAGGATGTTACTTTTGTAACACAATATTGTCTTCACAAGCTGCTGTAGGTCCTACACAAACATTTTAAATATTTTTGTAAGTTTAAGATGTAATAATTGATCTTTAATCATTCCCTGCTGTTATTATGTTATTAAACGCTGCCTATTATTTTTATTTTCAGAAACTGTGTAACACAAGAGAAACGTAACTAACGATGAGATCGCGTAGATTATTGGGATTTGGCTTCAACATGCCATACAGAGACGAACAAGAAGATCAGTTAAGAATTCAGCTGCAGTTCCACAGAACTTTAACTGACAATTCGCAGCGTCGAATTTATAGTTAGTTGTGGTAATCAAAAGTGACATTATAAAGAAGCAAATACGTTTTCTGGTTATTCAACAATGTGATATTTCTTGAAAGTTGCAAAAAGTGACATTTCGTGAAAAGATATATTCCCCATGCGCCGTAGATTTGTAGAACATATTTTCAGCAACATACATAAATATTGTTGTTGATTTTTTTTTTAATTAGTGTCAGTGACAATTTTTTAGAACAAGTGTTTACAAGTTAAAATGTGAATTTCTGATATTTGAGAAGATTGTTCTTAATGTATAGAAACAAATAATACGAGCAGCATGAAGATGCTGCTGAAGAGTATTTAAATAAATAATGCCAGAATAGTGTACATTTATATTTTTATTTAACTACTAACCGATATAAACTTATATAGATGTATATTTATTATAGTGTATAGTGTAAATTATAACTACATAAAGTTAGCTTGCTCTCATAATTTTAAGCTGCTTTTATTATTATTATTATTATTATTATTATTATTATTATTATTATTATTATTATTATTATTATTATTATTATTATTATTATTATTATTAACTCAAAATCTTATTTACACACAGAATGCTTCTGGGTGTTCCACTGCTACTACTGGTATGTGGCCACGCCGTCTATGTATGTTGGGGTGTCTTATGTGATGTTGCGAGGTTCAGACTGCAAATTAGAGCCTTCACAATCATCGCGTGCCAGTTTACAAAGCGGCTATATTGGATTTATTATTTTTAAGATAGGAAAAGGATTGCCAACAATTGTTTCTTGAAATGGATGTCTAAACTTCAATCCTTTTCGTATTAAAAAAAAAAATCCAATACAGCCGCTTTCAAAACTGGCAGGCGACGATTGTGAACACACTGATGTGCAGTTTGAATGTCGTAAGTCACATAAGACACCCCAACATATATGCACGGCGTGTCCACATACCAGTAGTACCAGTGAAACACCCAGAAACATTTTGTGTGTAAATAAGATTTTGAGTTTTAAAAAAAAATGCTTAAAATTATGAGAGCAAGTTAACATTATGTAGTTATAATTTACACTGTTTATAATAATAATAATAATAATAATAATAATAATAATAATAATAATAATAATAATAATAATAATAATAATAATTATTATTATTATTATTATTATTATTATTATTATTATTATTATTAGTAGTAGTAGTAGTAGTATTTTATTTTTATTTTGTTTTTAGTTATTTATGTATTTATTTATTTTTTTGGTCTGAGTCTGTGGGCCGCAATGGTTCCTCGTCATGAAGACAGAGTGAGGCAAAGACGCCTAAGCAGGTAAAATTGTACAGAAGAATCTTATGTTTTCTTCCAGCTGCTATGTCACAGCCTGGCCGCCTTGTTTTCAACCCACTATTTGTTCCCAGCAAGAAGCCGTTATACCGTATATGCAGAGTGACGCAAAAGTCCGGAGCCCATAGGCCAACTCGGTTACTATTGCAGGTATGGAAACACGGTAAGATATGTAAGGACTCTTTTAAATTCCAGCAACACTTTTGTTTTTGTACTAGTGTACCGCTCAATAAAGAAAATGCGTTACCATACATCATGTAGGG
Organism: Thermobia domestica; assembly: GCF_964235325.1. Taxonomy (NCBI): domain Eukaryota; kingdom Metazoa; phylum Arthropoda; class Insecta; order Zygentoma; family Lepismatidae; genus Thermobia; species Thermobia domestica. The sequence goes on along the minus strand of NC_137467.1, from coordinate 182,747,548 downwards.
CTACACGAATGAAAGAATGTGTGGTTTGAAATTAGCTACACCGAGAAGAATTGAAAGGAGACACAGTGAAGGATAAACATGCAAATGCAACATCCACGCCAAAGGCGTAGCAACCACGCTGTTGGGGGTGGGAGCAGATACGAAGGACGCGAAATTGGGTCTTGCACTATATTTTTCATTGTGTCTTTCCGTTCCCTTTGGTCCAAATAATTTCAAACCACACTTTCTTTCATTCGGTGTTGTCCAACAGTGGCAGCGTTGTACTTTTCGTTACTATTGGGCGGTATACTAATATAAAAACAAAACTTGCTGCATTTTAAAAATTTCCTTCTGTATCTTACCTTCTTTTCGTATCTGCAGTAGTAACCGAATTGGCCTATGGGCTTTGGGTTCTATCATGTACAGAATATATTCTGTAAATATTTTGTCATGTACAGAAAATATTCCCTAAATATTTTGTCATGCACAGAAACTATTCTTTAAATATTTTCTGTGATGTACAAAAAATATTCACTAAATATATTTTGTCATGTAAAGAAAATATTTTGGCACATGTAGGAAAATATTGTCTGCGTTATTGGTAAATAATTTTAAAATATTCCATGAGAAACATTTTAAAAACGATTCCGTTAACATTGTATAAAACGTTTCAAATACTTTTTCAGTAATGTTTGGAAATCGTACAGGAAACATTTTTAGGAAAACTTTTCCAACGGCGTATAAAATATTTCTACAACGTTTTTGAGTGTATTTAGAGAATATTTTCAGTATTATGTGGAAAATGTTTTCAACAACATATGGAATATATTTCCTTAAGGGAAGTAGGATACATTTTCTGAAGGAAAATGATGGCACGTTTTAGAAACGTTTTGAAAATATTTCATTGCTGTGTGGGTAGAAGAGAAGGAAACAAGCTATCATAACCTCCCAGCTAACCATCCCAGGTCAGTGACGTCATACAACTATTTTAGCTCAGACCAAGTACCGCACTGGTTTTAGTCCAAATATATAACGATATAGGGTAATAACATGTCATCAATGGGGATAAAAATCTCCAAATTTATGTTATAAAAGGGAACGAAATAAAAAGCATTCATAAACTTGTTCTAGTTTATAAAGAATAAATCATTAAGAAAGAGATTAAACACCATGGGCCTTATGCAGAGTCATTTGACGTGAGATTAGTGACATGCTAAAGAGTTCGACTAACATATGTTTCCTGCAGTAGTCAGGCTTTTAGTATGACTCTAATCATATGTCAAAACGACTCTGCATAAGGCGGCATGTTTTTAATAATTTTGTGCCCATTAAAGAAATAATTAAACCATTATTACCTCTGATTTTGAAACCCTAATTCAATGACGTAACACTATCGCATTAGCAGGGCCATGGTACCTCTGACTCATTTGCTGCAGCGTGCATGGCCCCTGAGTAAGCATGAGTAAAATTTCAATAGATAACGCAATCCTGGGCCAAAGCATCTCTGACTCATTCCCACTAACGTTATGGTCCGTGGGCCGTAAATTGTATAACCAAGGTTGCGATGCTTCCAAAAACTCCAAAATTGATCTTTTTTATACTAATCAAAGGGAACGAGGTCCTCATGTGGATGACGATGATCTTGTGTACCCTCAGTGGTCCTATGTATTCCCTGGTCCCTCGCCCCTGAGTGAGCATAAGCAAAATTGCCGTAGGTGTTGCGATCCCGGGCCAAAGAATCTCTGACTCATTCGGGCCAAGTACGGTTGAGTCATTCTGGCAAACGCGGACCCCTACTACTATGGGATATAAATATGTACTATTAATTTAGAATGAAGATAAAGTAAATGATTTAAATCTCCTTAAATATGTGTAATCACTGTTTCTATCGATGAGCTCTTACACATTCATTTTGTGTTAACCTCGCGAGAGGGCTATCATTTGGGTAGGACACAGAACAATTTCTCTTTTTAAGTCTGAAAAACATATGCTTTTTATCTTATATATAAAAGAGAACGCACAAATCCTTTGTTCCCTCATCACGCTAATACGGCTGAACCAATTTCTTTCATTTTTGGGGGGTTATTAGGATTTGGACCCTAGATGGTTTTTATCATATCACTTTAATTTTCAATTACCAGTGTCTTGAGATAATTGACCATTCAAGTGTCCATAACGTACAAATCCTTTGTTAGTTCATCATAGGTAAAAATAAACGTATTTATATGCAACCCGCATGACCGTGTCACTCGGCGGGTTAACATAAATGACAGGCGATATAATGTTAACATTTACTGCAATCTACTATGGTTTTTATCATATCACTTGAAAGCGAAAAAGTAAAAATTATCTAATTAACAAGGTTTATTGCGTTCCGGGGTGACCCCAGCGAAGCGGGGTGAACGCTGCTAGTACTAATATAATAATAAAAAACATTGTTTGATGGACAATCTTGTCCTCCCCTGAAAAAGCATAAAATTGCGATACTCTTATGTGTAAAGTGTGAACAATGGTTCAGATAAAATAATCGAACCTAATGAGCCGGCTGTGGTTATGCTCCCGATAGGTTTGAAATAAAATCGGTATGGCCGATTTCGTTATTTAAAAATTACACAAGCACTAACACTGTAGACATGTCCGAAGTCCGAGCCCTACTTCTGGTCTCAATTAATCTCCAGTTGGGGCGCGCGTCCAAAAATTTTGGATAGGAGGTGACCTGAGATTCGGGAAGGAATCCAATATCACAAAAACAATGCGTCTACGGAATCGGAGTTATCACCGAGAAGACAACACGTAATTTTTAAGTAGGCTTTCTAGGACACATCAATCATTTATCTGCATATCTTCGCAATGGCCTTTTATTAAAATCGAATATAGTGGGAATATTCTCGGTGGAAGGAAAATAACAAGTGGGAATATTCTCGGCTTTTTCCCTGACATATAAAATCCCGGAAAAAAATGTATGTCCATTTCTTTACTTTATTTTTCAAATTATAAGAAAAATATAACTAATTACTTTTTTTCACTTATTATCATTTAGTTGTAGGTTTTAAATAACTTGGAGATAAGAAAAATTGAAATTCGTTAACTGTACTTTATATAACTAATTAAAATTATCATTTTTTAATTTCCATTCTTATTTGCACTAGAAAGTACCAAAGTACCAATTTATACATGATGGCGGTCTGCGTCTGATTCGAGTTTCACTCTGTGAGAAAGAATCAGATATTGAATAAAGAAATCTATGTAGTCTTAAATACATGTACTTTTAGAAGGTAATGTTAACATGTCAAAATTAGAGTTGCTTCCCAGGATGTTTCATTAGTACCGATAGCTGGAAGTTACCAACCTAGTTTGTATATACCATTTAAAAATTTATTATGATTATAATATTGGTAATAGTTTCAAGTTTCGAATATCTACTTAAATACCGTATAAATTTAAACTGTTTAGCAGTGCAAAGGTGTGGGGACTTTCTATACCAAATCTTTTTCCTACATATTTACTCGCATAAAACAAATTGTAAGTAAACATACTTTTATGCATAGTCTCTAAATAGCATATAATAATAATAATATCACTTAATACCATTCAGATTATACATTTCGAAGAAACTTCTGGAGACAACAGTAATAAGTAGGCCTATAGTGAAATAAAATCGAATTTCATTTTGAAATCATAATATAGTAATAGAACATAGTTTTCTTTGTGTTTCTACATAAGTTCAAGGAATATTTCCACTTTGGAAAATTTTCCCGGAAAATATTTTCGTGGAAATTTAACTATCACTATATAGGGCGTTGTCTAAAAGTCATCTCACATTGGGTAACTCTATTATTAACAGAGTTACCACAAAAAGAGAGAAAACCATCTCCAAATAAGATATTTTCTATATAAAGTGAAGGAATTTATTTTTTAATTCCGACGAGCTGTTTGGGCTGTGACGTTTTCATTTATCCAGACCCACAACACAAGTAAATAAAGGTATTTCCTTTTACGTTAGCTTGACGATGGTCAGTCCCCATGTCAAACAGTAAGAGCGTTGCCAACCAGATCTGAAGATATTATCGTACATAGCACTTAAGATTATCGTTTTTGTCGTAAAATTATCGTCTCTTTCGTTTCCAGTCTCATTATCAAGCTTTATTATCATTAACAAGAAACTCACATCTAAAACTATATTTAACAATTTGCATAGGAAACAAGATCGAAGCTAAGTTCTTTACCACCAGAAAAAAATGATTCTTCTTCAACACTTTACGGGCCTTAAGCAGAGTCGTTCTGACACGTGATTGGTGTCATACTAAATAGTTTGACCAACATTTCTTTCCTGTAGTTGTAAGAGCTTTACTATGACGCTGATTATACGTCAAAACGACTCTGCATAAGGCATTTTATGTTTACAGTTGAATCATATCTAAATTAAGTAGCTAGTAATTACCCCTTCTTGATTAGTTTCCTGTGTGGGTTCTAGTGGTCCCCGATTTCATTACAGGTGGGATCAGGTATCTGCTTCTTACAGGACTTGTTAAATTATCGTATATTTTCCTATTATCGTACTGCAGCTATCGTACAGGGTTCAAAATTATCGTATGATTAGATAATTATCGTACATGTTGGCAACTCTGAACAGTAACTTCACCTCATTTCTTATTTCTTTTGAAGGCAAGGGCTTAAATTACCCATTTATGCCTCTCTAAAAATTGAAAATAAAAGAAAAATGCAGCAAAGTAGCTATTCCAAGATTACCGCGTAAGTTTAAATTAATTACAAAGGTCTCCTTGAACCTTATAGGAAGGAATATATTTGCAGAACATAAATGATAGTTACTACAAGAAAACAAAAGAGTATCTAATTTAGTTGATTAACATGTCACAAAATCTTGTTAAAGTTAAACCCTATTTGCATCGCTGTTATCAAACTGTTGATATAATATTTATGGAAAGCTGTGCTTCCATCTATGAATTACGTTTTACCTATGAAGTTAAAATTAAGCTGTCATGTATAGATTTCAAGAATATTACCATTGTCACGCTTAAAGGCGGTTTTACATCCAAACGTCCGTTTCGTTCATTGCTTAGGATGTGCCTGAATAGTCAATTGAGAAAGTTGTTTAAGTACGGTACTACGTGTAACACAACTTTCTGTTGACTACTCATAGAAATAGCAAGGAACGGAAGCTTTCATGAAAATCTGCCCTTAATCTTATAGATCTAACATATACGGATGTTTTGTGTGAATGTCTGCCAGCTTTATATAACTTCTAGAACAGTGGTTCTCAAACTTTCCGATAACGCGGACTTCCTGTTCATTCGTAAAGTGATCCGCGAACCCCCTTGTAATGCTATCTGAAATTTCACATGGTATTAAAAACTATACTGATTAAAATTACCACTGACAAGAAAAAGATAAAAAAAATATTGTAATAATTAATTTTACACTAACTTTCAAGACTGTAAATTAATGTACTTTTTTAAAAAAGGAAAGTCACTTGATCAACAATGTTCTCAAATGTGGCGTCACTAATTTGAGGTAAGAATTCTTCCTGTTTTTTCATAATTGCACTGAAAACCGGAATAAGTTTTGCCACCATTTAATGTAAAGTCCGATTCCACATTAAAACGATTTCGCTTTCAGACTTTAATACTGCAAAAAGCAGAAAAGGTATGTTCACGTGAGTGAGTGGTAGGAAAAGACATCAAATGTTGCAATGCCTTTTTAGACAACACTTCATGCTCATAGAGCAGAAATTTAGTAAAGTACGAAAACATTTAAATAGGCCTATACAATGTAAGTATAATTTCTAATTGCTTTCTTTTTAGTAACTGAAATAAGTACTTCTTGCATAACAGCTACGAGTTCCATTTTAATATAACACATTTAAAATTTTAGGCGTCGAGGACCCACTGGATACGTCCAACGGACCCCCAGAGGTCCGCTTACCTCACTTTGAGAACCACTGTTCTAGAACATGGATGTCACACGTAAGAAGTGTATGTAACGTAGTGCTCTCAAACGGGTCGGGTTACGGGTCGGGTCGGGTCAGGTCAACTCGGGTCGGTTTATCGGGTCGGGTCAGCACGGGTCGGGTTGTCGGGTCAGGCTAATCGGGTCGGGTTATTCGGGTCGGGTTATCGGGTTGGGTTGTCGGGTCGGGTCAGTCGGGTTATCGGGTCGGGTTGTCGGGTAAGGTCAGTCGGGTCAGTTCACTTTGGTCAACTGAGTTTAGGTTGAGTTTACACTCGGGTGGAGTCGAAAGCTGCTGTTTTTCACTAGCTGCCTAATTAAAAATAGCAATTTTCAATTGATTTTATAGAAACCATAAATCTCTTTTGAACACTTGCAGCTAGTGTTTTTATGATAAATGCTTATTTTTCTACTTGTGTGTACTCTAATTTTTAAATGTGGAAGATTGATTTTACCAATCGACTGTAATATTAATATCTACGCCAATATGGAGTCTGGATTTAGAACAAAACTAGAAGTTGTTTAAGTAACGCCAAAAGAGAGATTGAATATGGACGACCAAGCCCAAGCAGGGCCGCGGTGGCTCAGTGGTAGAGAATTCATCTCTGGTGCATGGTGTCCAGTAGCGTAGCTAGAGTTTTTTTCAGGGGGGGGCAATGAAGGGCCCAAGAGGATTTTGAGGGGGACATCTCCTATATATATATATATATATATATATATATATATATATATATATATATATATATATATGTGTGTGTGTGTGTGTGTGTGTGTGTATTCAAGGTGAATGTTTCCATCTTTATTGTTCATGATTTTACTCTTTGGAAAACAGTGAAAATGTAAGAATTTAGTACCTCAAACAACTAGGATTCATTAATGCAATTGATTTCTAATATAAGTAAATAGTTATTTAATCATGGAGTTTAAAATATGTGTAGCTGGTTGACTTAAATGGAAGCAAATACACTTTTACAGGTAAAGAAAATAACTTATAGGTTCATGCCTCTACTTGAAGAGGATCTTTCTATTCGTGTGGGCAGCAGCAAACATATCCACAACTTGTTAAAGATCTAACGATTTAGCAATTTTCTTCTCAATATAAAGTAACACTAAGTTTTTCAACCTATCATGAGTCATTGACTTGCGTATACAAGTCTTTAATCTTTTCAAAGAAGAGAATGACCTTTCACATGTAGCACTAGAAACTGATATAATCACAGAGATGATACTTAGCTTGTAGGTTTCTGGGAATGCGTTTTTGTAGACACAAAGATGATCAACGAAATTCGTTAAGGAATCAGCTTTCGTTTTCTTCTCGTCTTCATACAACTTAATTGTTAGAGCAACCCACATTATGCTTTATTTCTTGTCTAATTATGCTTTTTTTAAATTATGCTTTATTGTTAATTTCAATGATTATTTTACATTAATCGTGTATAATGTATATTTATTATACATCAAATATTCTAAATATCTTGATCTATTTATTGATTTTTTTGCAACTAGTTTCTCTCATATTTAATGAACTTTCTACTTAATTCATTGTAAAGAGATGTGCTTTGCTCGAATAAATTTTTTCTATCATTTGTGTGCGCCTTACAGGTACATATATACAGAAAGGGAAAGTAAAAGATGCCACCAAAAAGTACAGAAAGTGCTTAAGTTGAAAAAGTAAACATAACAATACAGTGATGACGCCAGAGGGGGGCAAGGGGGCGAGCGCCCCCCTAGTAGCTACTTCTGCCCCCCTGACTGCCACCTAGACTGCCCCCCAGACTCGTACAATCTTTAAACATTCTTCATGTAGTATTATATATCAGTATCATAACCAATCTCATTGACAAATTGTAGTCTACTTTCAATGAATTTACTATGTGGCAGATTAATCCTCAAGCTTTCTTCTTTGAGCGTCTGGGTATGCACGCAAGTAGTAATGGGGTCACTTCAGGAAACTTTTTGGCCCCTGGGTCCCTGCCTCAGGACCCATGGTCCCTGGCCGGGGTCAATGACCTATGGGTACCTAGGACCACCCCCTCTAAATTTTGGCAGGGGTACCTTGGCCCACCCCCTAAATTTTGGCAGGGGTACATAGGACCACCCCCCTTAAAGTTTGGAAATTGCCAAATCTAAAAATTTGGTATGGTAGCCTAGGACCATAGTATGTACCTCTATCAGTATTGGGTGTCTATGTCGTTCCCTTTCATGGGTAAAAAATTGCCAAAAATTCAAATTTCGGGGGTTTTTGACCTAATTTATCCCCTTGGATGAGGTATTATTACCCTATATGGTTGTATGGGCGTATACAGGGGTCCATTACCTTTCATAAGACATGGGTATATTAATGCACCCCTTGAAAAATTTGGGAGGGGTACCTTGGCCCACCCCTTAAATTTTGGAAATTGCCAAATTTCAACATTGGGTATTATAGTACAGGACCCTAATATGTATTATGATAAATTTGGGTGGTCCACCTCATTCCCTTTTAGGGGTACATAGGACCACCCCCCCTTAAATTTTGGAAATTGCCAAATCTAAAAATTTGGTGTGGTAGCCTAGGACCATAGTATGTACCTCTATCAGTATTGGGTGTCTATGTCGTTCCCTTTTATGGATAAAAAATTGCCAAAAATTTAAATTTCGGGGGTTTTTGACCTAATTTATCTCCTTGGATGAGGTATTATTACCTTATATGATTATATGGTCATGTATAGGGGTCCATTACCTATCATAAGACATAGGTACATTTGTGCACCCCTTTAAATTTTTGGGAGGGGTACCTTGGCCCACCCCTTAAATTTTGGAAATTGACCAATTTAAACATTGGGTATTATGGTACAGGACCCTAATATGTATCATGATAAATTTGGGCGGTCCACCTCGTTCCCTTCCAGGGGCACAAAATTGCCAAAATATAAACGTAAGCAATACGTTATACCACGTGTTTGGTTTTTGGTCGATTTTATCCCCTTTGATGAGATGTTATTACCTTATATGGTTATATGGTCATGTATAGGGGTCCATTACCTTTCATAAGATATCGGTATATTTGTACAATCCTTTAAAAATTTGGGAGGGGTACTTTGGCCCACCCCCTTAAATTTTGGAAATTGCCCAATTTAAACATTTGGTATTATAGTACCGGACCTTAACATGTATTATGATAAATTTGGGTGGTCCACCTCGTTCCATTTTAGGGGTACAAAATTGTCAAAAATATAAACGTAAGCAATACGTTGTACCACGTGTTTGGTCTTTTGGCCCAATTTATCCTCTTGGATGAGGTTCTATTACCTTATATGGTTATATGGTTATGTATAGGGGTCTATTCCCTATCATAAGACATAGGTACATTTGTGCACTCCTTTAAAAATTTGGGAGGGGTACTTTGGCCCACCCCTTAAATTTTGGAAATTGCTCATTTTATATATTTGGTATTATAGTACTGGACCCTAACATGTATTATTATGATAAATTTTGGTGGTTCACCTCGTTTCCTTTTAGGGGTACGAAATTGCCAAATTTTAGTACAACCACGTGTTTGGTTTTGGCTCAATTTATCCCCTTGGATGAGGTTCTATTACCTTATATGGTTATATGGTCATGTATATATTGGTCCATTTCCTATTATAAGACATGGGTACATTGACGCACCCTTTAAATTTTTGGAAGGGGTACCATGGCCAACCCCCTTAAATTTTGGAAATTTTCCAATTTGAGCATTCGGTATCATAGTACATGCCTCAACATGTATCATGATAAATTTGGGTGGTCCATCTTGTTCCCTTTCATGGGTAAAAATTGCTAAAATATAAACATAAGCAATATGTTGTACCATGTGTTTGGTTTTTGGCCCAATTTCTCCCCTTTGATGAGGTTCTATTACCTTATATGGTTATATGGTCATGTATATGGGTTCATTTCCTATCATAAGACATGGGTACATTGACGCACCCCTGGAGGGGATTCGGTATTATAGTACAGGATCCTAATATGTATTATGATAAATTTGGGTGGTCCACCTCGTTCCCTTCTAGGGGTACAAAATTGCCAAAATATAAACATAAGCAATATGTTGTACCATGTGTTTGGTTTTTGACCTAATTTATCCCCTTGGATGAGGTGTTAATACCTTATATAGTTATATGGGCGTATACAGGGGTACATTACCTTTCATAGGACATGGGTATATTAATGCCCCCCTTGAAAAATTTGGGAGGGGTATCTTGGCTCATCCACTCGGTTTTAGGAATTATTTAATATAAGCATTTGGTATCATAGTACAGAACTTCAATATGTACCACTATAAATTTGGATGGTCCACATCGTTCCCTTTCATGGGTAAAGAACCACCAAAAATCAAATTTCGGAGGTTATTGACCCCTATTTAGCACGTTATATGGTTTATTACCTTTATATGTTTATGTTCCGTTTTAAATTTGGGAATTATCAAATAACAAAATTCGGTAAACGTTTTCTAGGACCCATTGTAGATGTTGATGTTCCTCTTATGGCCAAATATTCAAAATTTAAATGTTATTGACCGGCTTTATTATTGAATAAGTACAGGATTTATTACTTTTTTTATAAGACACAGGTGTATTTGTGTACCAATCTTAAATTTTGGAAGGGGTACATTTCTTATTGTCGTATCAATAATTGGTAATTGTTCTTTGGGTAAATGATTGTCAAATATGAGTATGATCACGTGATCGGTTATTGACCTATGATGGATTAGGAGTCCAGGACATTGGTACATTTAAACTTTGTAGGATAATTTGAGAATGCGTCATTGGTTTTGATTATTCCCGCCAAATATAAACGTAAGCAATACGATGTACCACGTGATTGACCTTGATGAGGTAGTGTACAGGGATTCATTTCCTTTGTTGTGGTACTTCTTAAGTTTGAGTACACGTTTCTAGAAAACAGTTGGTTCTACTCAGGTAAACAATTGACGGACATTATTGACCTTATTGAACATATAATGATATGATTAACTCTAAGACTTAGGTATATCAAGAGAAGTATTCTTTAAATTTGGGAATGGTGTTAAACAGAATTTTAACATAAGGTGCGAAATTTGAAACAATACATTGAACTTTAGTCACAGCTCATAGTCTAAGATCATTGGTGGTGATTGATTTGACCTTGAGCTTTAGAAATCTGATAGCTAACCTTATTGAATCTTATGACTCATAGACGAAAGGCAATACATGCTACAACAGTTTGAAATTTAATCATAAGGTGATGTGATCTGACACTAGCAAAGTTATTGTTAATGCAATTTGATTGGATGATCACTATCTTTCCTGCAATCTGATTGGTTGATCACTATCTTTCGTGCAATCTGATTGGTTGATGATTTTCAAATCTTTGCTGTATTCAGTTTTTAAGTTTTGTTTAACATTTAAAAATCTTGGTTTCGTTCAACATTTTGCACTCACTGATAAATATGATCAAAACCGTTTATTTGTTAATCGAATAGTTAAAAACCGGATAAAGTTTGACGGTTAACCGTGAAACGTAAAAATTTTTAGTTTGAAATTTTTGGGTTGAAACTTTTTGTTTGAAAATACTTGCTTTCAAATTTTTGTTTGATTTTTTGTTTCAGAATTTTGTGTGAATTTTTTGTTTCAGAATTTTGCTTGAAATTTGTTTCAAAATTTTTTGTTTGAAAATTTTTTTGTTTGAAATTTTTTTGTTGCAAAATTTTGTTTGAAAATTTTTTGTTCGAAATTTTTTGTTTTGAAATTTTTCGTTTCCAAATTTTTTTGTTTAAATTCTTTTTGTTTCGAAAGATTTGTTTGAAATTTTTTGTTTGAAACTTTGGTTTGACATTTTTAAAAGTTTGTGCACTCATTAGTAAAGAACCGGAACTGTTAGAACTAAAACCTCTGGCAACATTGTGGTGCAATAGTACACGTCAGAACGTAGGGTTGTACTTGAAATGAGAAAAACACAATTCATTGAAATGGATCATTTTATTACACTCCACATACATCCATACCAGATAGTGGTTCTGGATATTGTCGATACAATGTACTTTGAACTTCTTGCACTAGTTTGTCTTTAGCATATAATTTTAATTCCAGTTGAAGTCTTTTAAGGTCTAATGCAATATCAATTGGTGGAAACTCAATGTCCATTTGATCACAAATAAACTGTTTATCAATACAGGTATGCACCCACGAACGATGTTGACAACCATCACAATATCTAGATACATGTTGTACAATATGCATGACACATTTTTCAAAATAGTACTTTTTCAGGAATATACTTGTTTTGTTGCACACTTCCACTGCATGTTTCACACACTGGAATACGCCGATGAATTTGTTCCATTCTGTTTGCGTTAGATACACCATGTTGCGATGGGCATGAAATGTACTCTTTTTACGTAACAGCATCATCTTCTCTTCGAGGACTGTACGCAGCACCACTTCATGATTTGAGCCTAATGATTTGACTATGGTCACATTTAGCTCATCATGAAAATAATCGTTCATTTGGTCGATTCGTGAACATAATATTTGCCATTCTTCACAGGTCAGTTGTACACCAAATTGTTCTGCTTTGCCCAATCGAATCACTGGTTCAAATGTTCTAGCACTGATACCAATCATCACATGTTTTGTTTGAAATATATTTATTGGATAATAGCTTGCGAAGATGAACTCTTTATCGTTAGAAGTACACATCTTTCCTCCTGAAAAGCACTTGCTCAAATGATTTCGTGGGATGACAGTGTATTGGTTGATTTATAGAACTACGGCTGACGTCATTGGTAAGGAATGTGCTGACGTTTGAATTCATGGTTTCATCACAGTTGCTGACGTCATGCCGATCAACCAAATTCATACAACTATGTCTGATGTCCTGACGTTTGAATTCATGATTTTGCTGACGAATCTGGCTGTGTACCAAATTCAAGTTGATGACTTCGACCCAAGAATCCTTTGTAACATAAAGATACAGATCCAGTATTTAAGAAACGTAACAGTTCTTCTTGTTTTGATGCTTCCATGGGTAAATATCTTGCTGGTAAAATTATATTCTTATCATTTTCAAGCTTCACTACGATTCTTAATCCAAACTTTGTAGGGATCATTTGGCTAGCTAAAATTCTATAAGGTACATTCTGTTGTAAATCAGTAATCTTGGTAAATGATTTCATCACATCACGTGTGTTTAGAAACTGCAGACAAGTAGCCATGATGATGTTATCATGAATACTAACTCGAACGATGCTTATATATGATGCAAAACTGATGACGTTGCATTATCATGTTCTGACGTGTACTATTGCACCACAATGTTGCCAGAGGTTTTTGTTCTAAACAGTTCCGGTTCTTTACTAATGAGTGCACAAACTTTAAAAATGTCAAACCAAACTTTGAAACAAAAATTTCAAACAAAAATCTTTGAAACAAAATTTTGAAACGAAAAAAATCCAAACAAAAAAATTTAAAACGAAAAAAATTCGAACAAAATTTTGAAACGAAAAAAAATTCAAACAAAATTTTGAAACAAAAAATTTCAAACAAAAATTTTAAACAAAATTTTGAAACGAAAAAATTTTTAAAAATTTCAAACGAAAAATTTTTAAACAAAAAATTTTGAAAACAAAAGTTGTCAAAAAAATTCAAACAAAAAATTCACACAAAATTCTGAAACAAAAAATCAAACAAAAATTTGAAAGCAAGTATTTTCAAACAAAAAGTTTCAACCCAAAAAATTTCAAACTAAAAATTTTTACGTTTCACGGTTAACCGTCAAACTTTATCCGGTTTTTAACTATTCGATTAACAAATAAACGGTTTTGATCATATTTATCAGTGAGTGCAAAATGTTGAACGAAACCAAGATTTTTAAATGTTAAACAAAACTTAAAAACTGAATACAGCAAAGATTTGAAAATCATCAACCAATCAGATTGCACGAAAGATAGTGATCAACCAATCAGATTGCAGGAAAGATAGTGATCATCCAATCAAATTGCATTAACAATAACTTTGCTAGTGTCAGATCACATCACCTTATGATTAAATTTCAAACTGTTGTAGCATGTATTGCCTTTCGTCTATGAGTCATAAGATTCAATAAGGTTAGCTATCAGATTTCTAAAGCTCAAGGTCAAATCAATCACCACCAATGATCTTAGACTATGAGCTGTGACTAAAGTTCAATGTATTGTTTCAAATTTCGCACCTTATGTTAAAATTCTGTTTATCACCATTCCCAAATTTAAAGAATACTTCTCTTGATATGCCTAAGTCTTAGAGTTAATCATATCATTATATGTTCAATAAGGTCAATAATGTCCGTCAATTGTTTACCTGAGTAGAACCAACTGTTTTCTAGAAACGTGTACTCAAACTTAAGAAGTACCACAACAAAGGAAATGAATCCCTGTACACTACCTCATCAAGGTCAATCACGTGGTACATCGTATTGCTTACGTTTATATTTGGCGGGAATAATCAAAACCAATGACGCATTCTCAAATTATCCTACAAAGTTTAAATGTACCAATGTCCTGGACTCCTAATCCATCATAGGTCAATAACCGATCACGTGATCATACTCATATTTGACAATCATTTACCCAAAGAACAATTACCAATTATTGATACGACAATAAGAAATGTACCCCTTCCAAAATTTAAGATTGGTACACAAATACACCTGTGTCTTATAAAAAAAGTAATAAATCCTGTACTTATTCAATAATAAAGCCGGTCAATAACATTTAAATTTTGAATATTTGGCCATAAGAGGAACATCAACATCTACAATGGGTCCTAGAAAACGTTTACCGAATTTTGTTATTTGATAATTCCCAAATTTAAAACGGAACATAAACATATAAAGGTAATAAACCATATAACGTGCTAAATAGGGGTCAATAACCTCCGAAAATTTGATTTTTGGTAGTTCTTTACCCATGAAAGGGAACGATGTGGACCATCCAAATTTATAGTGGTACATATTGAAGTTCTGTACTATGATACCAAATGCTTATATTAAATAATTTCTAAAACCGAGTGGATGAGCCAAGATACCCCTCCCAAATTTTTCAAGGGGGGCATTAATATACCCATGTCCTATGAAAGGTAATGTACCCCTGTATACGCCCATATAACTATATAAGGTATTAACACCTCATCCAAGGGGATAAATTAGGTCAAAAACCAAACACATGGTACAACATATTGCTTATGTTTATATTTTGGCAATTTTGTACCCCTAGAAGGGAACGAGGTGGACCACCCAAATTTATCATAATACATATTAGGATCCTGTACTATAATACCGAATCCCCTCCAGGGGTGCGTCAATGTACCCATGTCTTATGATAGGAAATGAACCCATATACATGACCATATAACCATATAAGGTAATAGAACCTCATCAAAGGGGAGAAATTGGGCCAAAAACCAAACACATGGTACAACATATTGCTTATGTTTATATTTTAGCAATTTTTACCCATGAAAGGGAACAAGATGGACCACCCAAATTTATCATGATACATGTTGAGGCATGTACTATGATACCGAATGCTCAAATTGGAAAATTTCCAAAATTTAAGGGGGTTGGCCATGGTACCCCTTCCAAAAATTTAAAGGGTGCGTCAATGTACCCATGTCTTATAATAGGAAATGGACCAATATATACATGACCATATAACCATATAAGGTAATAGAACCTCATCCAAGGGGATAAATTGAGCCAAAACCAAACACGTGGTTGTACTAAAATTTGGCAATTTCGTACCCCTAAAAGGAAACGAGGTGAACCACCAAAATTTATCATAATAATACATGTTAGGGTCCAGTACTATAATACCAAATATATAAAATGAGCAATTTCCAAAATTTAAGGGGTGGGCCAAAGTACCCCTCCCAAATTTTTAAAGGAGTGCACAAATGTACCTATGTCTTATGATAGGGAATAGACCCCTATACGTAACCATATAACCATATAAGGTAATAGAACCTCATCCAAGAGGATAAATTGGGCCAAAAGACCAAACACGTGGTACAACGTATTGCTTACGTTTATATTTTTGACAATTTTGTACCCCTAAAATGGAACGAGGTGGACCACCCAAATTTATCATAATACATGTTAAGGTCCGGTACTATAATACCAAATGTTTAAATTGGGCAATTTCCAAAATTTAAGGGGGTGGGCCAAAGTACCCCTCCCAAATTTTTAAAGGATTGTACAAATATACCGATATCTTATGAAAGGTAATGGACCCCTATACATGACCATATAACCATATAAGGTAATAACATCTCATCAAAGGGGATAAATTAGGTCAAAAACCCCCGAAATTTAAATTTTTGGCAATTTTTTATCCATAAAAGGGAACGACATAGACACCCAATACTGATAGAGGTACATACTATGGTCCTAGGCTACCACACCAAATTTTTAGATTTGGCAATTTCCAAAATTTAAGGGGGGTGGTCCTATGTACCCCTAAAAGGGAATGAGGTGGATCACCCAAATTTATCATAATACATATTAGGGTCCTGTACTATAATACCCAATGTTGAAATTTGGCAATTTCCAAAATTTAAGGGGTGGGCCAAGGTACCCCTCCCAAATTTTTCAAGGGGTGCATTAATATACCCATGTCTTATGAAAGGTAATGGACCCCTGTATACGCCCATACAACCATATAGGGTAATAATACCTCATCCAAGGGGATAAATTAGGTCAAAAACCCCCGAAATTTGAATTTTTGGCAATTTTTTACCCATGAAAGGGAACGACATAGACACCCAATACTGATAGAGGTACATACTATGGTCCTAGGCTACCATACCAAATTTTTAGATTTGGCAATTTCCAAACTTTAAGGGGGGTGGTCCTATGTACCCCTGCCAAAATTTAGGGGTGGTCCAAGGTACCCCTGCCAAAATTTAGAGGGGGTGGTCCTAGGTACCCCTAGGTCATTGACCCCGGCCAGGGACCATGGGTCCTGAGGCAGGTACCCAGGGGCCAAATAGTTTCCTGAAGTGACCCCATTACTACTACGCATATTTCTGTTTTCTAATTTAGCCCCTTTTGAGGTAAATTTTAGTTATACTTCTTTCTTATGATTTTTAATAATTGTGCCTAGCGAACAATAGTAGATTTGGTCGACTTGTTTTCTTCTCATTGGATCAACTTCGTTTGGAAACAAAAGAAAGGTAAAAGCAGTTACGTAACTTGTTTGTATTTGTCCAGGTTTGAAGTTTTCAGTTTCATATTTTGTTTTATTTAAACTTCTTTTTTCTAAAACATTATTCTCGGCTTCCAATATTCAGAGGATGTGCTTATAACAGCTTAGTTTGCAACTACCAGGGCTTAATTTTTTGAAGGAGATAAAAAGAGTTGTGTTTTCCCTTCCTGCAAATGATAATAATAAAGTTATGGAATGAAATTGATTCCCAATAAAATGTATTGTCAGAGTGCTGATCTTTAGTTAGTAATTGGTTTATACTAGTGCTCCTTTACTTATTTTGTTTCAAAGTACTGACGTGACGTCTACCATATTGACTAGGAACTGCTGAAAAATTCGTAGCCCAACCCAGAAGAAGTGCACGTGGATTGGTGAGGTTTTACTTCTTCTTCTCTTCCCCCGAGAGTCAATATACTACCTTGTACAGTGCTCCAGCTTTTGCAGAAAAGTTTAAAAAATCTAGATTTCCTCGCACCACTGTTCGTAGCACTACCCCTATCAGATCTAAAATGGCGTCTTTCAAGTGTTATTTAAGTTTGGGAAATAAGTACACGTAATAGTTAGACGGAGCTAAATCTGCGGAATAAGAATGATGATCTAGACATTGAAATCCTAGATTATGCAATGTCAGTTATGTTCGCAGGGGCTTGATGGACAAGTGTATTCTCCTGAAGGAACAGAATTCCTTTCTTTTCATTTTCCGCAGCGTTGTACTTTGAATTTTTCTTTCAGTCTTGTAAGTAATGTAGAGATTCTGGATTAAATATCTGACCATTGAGGAGGTAGTCTACCACTCCATACTTATACCAGAAGAATGTTCCAAACAGTTTCTCAACCTACTTCTGTGTCTTGAACTTCTTGGGGCGATGGAGAAATGAGTGCTACTACTTCATTGACTGTTGTTCCGATTCAGGATCATAGTGGTACAACCATATTTCATCTATGGTTACTATTCGTCAGCGAAATTGATCAACATTACGGTCAAATTGGAAGAATACTTCTCTTAATGCCGTTACCCTTTTATTCTCTTGACATATATTTTGGGAACCCATTATAACCCATTGAGAACCTGCTCATACCCAAGCCATTCTGAATTATGCGACCGACGAGTTCCAAAGAAATGACCAGAATCTCTGACACAAGTTTTGCTGAGAAGGTAAAAACTGAGAAAGCGGGGTGCAGACCTCAGACTATAATAAATATAAATAGCTTAAATTATTTTTGTCACACAAAAACTGGGGTGGCCTAGGCCCTCCTGCCCCGGGCTATATCCACCACTGGCTGAAATGCTGCAATTTTCAAGAATTTCATTATTAATATGAAAATTTATATTTGTACATACAGAGATATGATTTTCTAAACTACGGTTTCATTTTTCTACCTAGTACCTACACTCCTTCTGGATTGGACTACGACATTTTCAGCAGATCCTCGTAAATTCTCTCTCTGGCTCTCTCTCTCTACATACATATATATATATATATATATATATATATATATATATATATAGAGAGAGAGAGAGAGAGAGAGAGAGAGAGAGAGAGAGGGAGCGAGAGATACGCAGCATATAGACTATGTGTTACTTGTAGCATACGCGAAAGTAATTCAATTTATGTTTAGGCTTCAAAAGTTTTATTGAAAAATATTTCATGTGCAGAAGTTACTTATTTGTCAGTTACAAATTTTATTTGAAATAAGTTTAATTTATAATCATATAGATCTAACATAAAAACAGCAACGAAATACACAATGTAATGTAAAATAAGTCAAACGTAATAAATATGTCATTTTTGGTATGGCAAATAGCCGCCCCCGAAAATGTATCTGCCCCTCCTTTGCCCCCCTAAGAACTTAGAGCTGGCGTCGTCACTGTAACAATATAGTATGGAGTTCTTGCATACTATTCATTGTTGGCGGAAAAATTTCTTCTTTTACTTTCTTTTCTCTACATCAAAGGATTACACCGAAAATTTTACAGAAATGAAAGTAAGCTTTTCATTGTTGCATTGTTATGTTCTCAATGATTTTGCATTGTAAATATTGGCTTTAAAAAATATTAACACAGTATGTTAAACTTTCAGTTAAAGAGATTTTTCCAAGAATTGTGCTATATATTTTAAATTATGCTTTATGCTTTATTTTCTAAAATTATACTTTTAAAACTAGTTTCCCAATGTGAGTGCATTTTGGCGTTCACCCAGTGTCGTGACCATAGTGCTCTCAAACGGGTCGGGTTGACCCGACCCGACCCGACTCGGATCGGATCAGTTCGGGTCGGGTTGTCGGGTCGGGTCAGTCGTGTCAGCTCGGGTCGGGTTGTCGGGTCGGGTTATTCGGGTCGGGTTGTCGGGTCGGGTCAATCAGGTCAGCTCGGGTCGGGTCAATCGGGTCAGCTCGGGTCGGGTTATTCGGGTCGGGTTGTCGGGTCGGGTAAACCGGGTCAGCTCGGGTCGGGTTATTCGGGTCGGGTTGTCGGGTCGGGTGAACCGGGTCAGCTCGGGTCGGGTTATCGAGTCAGGTCAATCAGATCGGATCACGGTTCGGGTCAGTCGGGTCGGATCGGGTCATCGGGTCGGGTCAGTCAATTCGGGTCACGGGTTGGGTCGGGTCGGTCTTCAACCCGACCCGACCCGACCCGTTGAGAGCACTAATGTAGTGGAGCAAGAGATAATAAGAATAGGGAGACAAGTAGCCACGGAAAGCGGAGGGCATTATTAATAAAATGATATTTCTAGTTGGGTTGGAAATCATCGTCCCTTTCAGTACGAACGCTGTGCCAAACAAGGGCTATGGGGAATCCGTGCCACATCAGTTCCCCTGGGAATAGAAACAAGGTCTGTGGAAGACATTATATCAAAAGTTTTTTTTATTTGTGAGTGCTCATTTTGTCCTATTGCTTAGGGTTGTATCAACGCAACGCAAGATATTCTTATGCAAAGTTTGTAAAAGACGGAAACGATAAATATCCACTGACACCTGCAGTTACCGAGGGAACTACATTATTGGATCGAAGAGAGAGTCAGGTAAAAGAATCTCCGTTCTTTGTTTTCATTTTTCTATTCCTCTTCTAAATGGGCTGATTGACCTAGATCTTATTTTGAATGGCCGTTAACTCGTAGTGAATATAAGAATTTTGTTTAAAGGATAGTAAGCTGTTTCGCTTTATATTTGTATTTTAACCATTGTTACGATTATTGAGTTAATACCCGTCAATACTTAACATAATTTATGGACAAAACAAAATGGAAGAATGTTATTAATTAAAATATGTTTATAAAAATATTTATAAAAATTTGCTTTTGACGTACTATTGTATTACCCTAATAGCAGAAGGGATCTAATTAATTTGCTTCAGGGTACACAGTCGATGTCCTAAATTGTCACTATGTGAAATTACACCTCTCGAATATTCACTTACAGCGCATCAGAAAACGTTCTAATTCATACAATATTAATGAATGATAAAGAGTTTGGAGTTTCTATATTTTATTATAAAACTACTAACCATGATGGTGGATTATGATGATGATGTATTTAATTGAAAGACCGGGTTTAATTAGAATGATTACTAGAAATCAGTAATCTGCACACTGACTATATTGGTCAGAATAAATTATTAATAAATCGATTCTTGTTACTGATTTAGCAGAATTCAAATAACGTTAGCTGCGTATCATGAAATTTTGTAGAAGGAACATGCCAATGCAAGGCTTATGTATGTGTAAATGTTAAACAACCTGGAATTACTTGTCTTCAACCTTAATTAAAAGTGAATATAAATAAAAATGCTTTCTTACATCATATAGTAGGGCGCAGACCATAAATCAAAAATCCTTGCAGGCTACACTTTAACGATCAAATTAGTAACGCGATAAAATACTTGGTAAAATCTTTTCTCTTAACTCCTTGCATCATATTGTTGAAAACGTATCTCCTTCTCCTTTCCTCTCCTCTTCTTCAGTCATCCAGATAAACATACGCTTCGTCCAGTGTTGACAATGAACTTCTACTTTCCACCGGTCAGATACCGTTCATACAGTTTTCAACAGTTGGTAAGATGTTCCTGGACATTTCTTAGCAAGAACTTATGAAGACGCATCTTCTGTTGCTTTATCAATCTCAAATTGCGGTGTAGGCATAACCGTGGGACGTAAAACTCAAAATTTCATTTCATTTCATTTCAAATTGCGGTGAATGATGGTGTGCACTCTGTCATACGCTTTCTCTAGAGATGAAAACCATATGAAGGTTCTTCTGGAATTCTCTGTACTTTTCCATTAGCATCCTAGGTGCAAATATTGCATCCGTTGTCGATCGCCCTGGCAAGAAACCAAATTGCTATTTCATAATATCAGTTCTGTCAATATTCGTTCTATTACTCCCTCCCAGCACAACATTGGATGGTTCGTAAGTTTTATTCCAGTGCAGTTGCCACATTCTTGCACATCTCTTTTCTTTTCAAAAAGTGGTACATTGTAGCTAATTCTCCATTCGCTTCGCATATTTGTGTTTCCAATATCCTATTAAAAGTTCGAGTACCAAAGCCTTTCCATGCTTCTGATATAGTCACAATTTTGTACATAATGTAGCGGTACAACTTCGATGTCTTTAAATATTGAAAGCAAATTATTAATTTACTTACATTATCTGAAAATCGATTTCAAGATGAAATACTGAAACTTTAAAAATGATTTACCATGAACCTCCCAACACTGACTTCCTCAAATATTATTGATACCCTCATTCACACTCACCGACACTTAACTCTCTTATTTACACTCATTCGTCCATACTCTCAAAATAACTTTCACTACCTATCAACTTATCACACTAAAATTCTATCACAGTTTGCCTGTTATAATTTTCTTCCGGTGTAACAGTTTTCTCCTTTGCTACATTTGTATATAAGCAAACGTGGTCAACGGAAAATAACACATTTTTGAGATGTCTTCTAGTTTACATTGTCTTATATTCCATTCTCTTTTCTAACGCTCTCGCCTTCGGTGCGAGCGATCCCGAGTTCGTTTCTCGGTGAAAAGGTGTAAAAAGGTTTTCCAGGCCACCCATTCTGAATTAGGTTTTCCTGCGTTTTCCTGATTCATACCTGTCAAATGCCAGTTTGGAACGTAACATATAAGTCCCAGGGGTGTTTCTTCCTTCCCTTTTCCCAGGATAGTGTGCTTGACGAGAGACGTCATCAGTCATACGTGAAGGGCTAAATGACCATAGATCCCGAAAGCCCATAAATCTAAATTATAAATTCATTCAGTTTTTTCTTTCGAGAGATGATAAGAAAGGGGAGAGTATGGTCATCAGGAAAAGATCGAGTTCGAAATATCAATGGTTTTACATGTTTTAAAGCCTCTACATATTCAAAAAGTAGTTTATTATTAGGCTATATTTATTGACATTTGGCTGTCAATTCTTCTCCATTTATGTACACTCGTCTAGAATCCGTACTGCTTAACACATCGCTACTAAATTTTAAAAATAATGTTTTATGGAATTCTTCGTGGGGAAAGTCTAATTTTATCGAATGACATCTTACGTTGTGGAGTAAAACTGCATTGCTTGGTCTGGGCTTATGTGGTTTGGACTCCAAGTGAAGTTCTAGATCCACGTCTGATATAGTGTCACTGCTAAGAGGTATGCTAAACTCCAAACCATCAAAGACAATAATGAAAGGCCTGCACTTAACTTCGCTACTCATCCAGGGAGCGAAGTGTGATACTAGACACAACCAAAGTCTCGGCTGATTTAAAAATGACTGAACAACTGAATTCAGGCATGCAACCAGCTACAGAAGTTGGAGGATATAAAATCGTTAGGGAACACAGTCTTGAAAAATTTTAGACCGTTCTACATCAATAATTACTGAGATTTGTTATGCATTGTAACCATAATTTTCATTATATTTTTTCATTACAGCTACTTTTTCTAATAATAATAATAATAATAATAATAATAATAATAATAATAATAATAATAATAATAATAATAAGAAGAAGAAGAAGAAGAAGAAGAACTGTCTATCGTTTCACAATGTGTAACTAGTGTTAAAATAACTTTTTAAATTTGAGACGTGGACCTACTGATTAACATGGAATCCGAACCACATGATCTCCCGCCGGACATCGAACCCGAGTATTTTACGCCAAAGGCGCGTACGCTAACCGCTTACCCGGTACGGACCTCGTGAAGTTATACGATTCCACGCCATAGATAAATCCAGTACTTTCATTACTAAACAGAAGTTTAAGATCTGGTTAGATATGACAGTAAAAGAATTCAAGTGTTTAAACCGCAGTAACTAAATGACAAATGCCTTCTTTCAAACCAATTAAAGCACAAAATGCAGGAGAGTTATTTTCAACCGTTTTAAAATTAAGAATGCTAATAGCCAAATGCTGATTTTAAGCATTCAAAGCCATCTGACACTCTTTGAGAAAAAAGATCAAAGATAGTGTTAAAAATAGAGGGATATGATAACAAAATATCTAAATTTTTAGCTATTTTATTTACAATTGTTAACAGTGACGTCGCAAGGGGAAATTCCAGGATTTATTTCCTCTTGAGCATCGTATTACGCAAAATCAACATTTAACTTTTTAAGAAATGTGTAAGAATGCCTGAAATGACATGCACTTGGAAGCTTGATTGATTCCTTGACAAGATTCTGTGTACGTCGAAGTCTACATCTAAATAAAAGGTTAGATTTAGAAAAAAGTTAATAAAAGTTTGAAGAAGAAAGAGGTCTGTACTATATAGTTAAACCCAAGTTTAGAAAGGTGATAAATTCGTGATATTGAGTGGCGACAAGAAAGGAATAATTCTGTAATGTACAGAGTTTGCTGAAGATATATCCTTTGCGTAGTTCAACAGATAAAGTTTTTATACCTAATTTAAATTTCTATATAAAGAAGAAAATAATAGAAAGTGTTCAGATGAAAAGGTAGAAGGAATTAATATAAAAGTAATCAAGAAAGTTCTGTTTCTTTTTCGCCCACCACCTTCGAACATCGATATGTCAGCCTAAGAAGATCCTGGAAGATCAAAAAGAGTCCCTATTAACATCAGTGGAAGTTGGTAGATCGTAAAGCGAAGAAGGTTTCAAGGGCATTTTGCAGCTCTACTACGGTTTTAAACTGGAGTCTTCTAAGATGATTGTCTAAGGAATGGAACAGGATAATCGGAGTATATCATGTCAGGGGAGTATGGCGGATGTAACAGTGTTTCCCATCCAAGGCGTAGTGTGGTGTCCTGGGTCATAATAGCAACGCAGTGCCTACCGTTCTCCCGTAACAGGAGGATCCCTTTGAGATTCAAAGTACTTGCTTCAGAATTTTGAGTTTTTTCTTGAACACCGTTCAACTGCTGACTGGATGCAGTTATATTGATGCTCTGATAAGCTGCTAACGGTTCTTGATGCACAATATTGCGAGCAGTGCACCAATCATAAAGGAGGGCCTTCTTCTGATATAGTGCTGGTTTATGCTGTCTTGGGACCGGTTCATGAGATGCTAGCCAAGGATGATGGAAGCGTGGAGCTTAGTAAAGGACCCCTTTTCATCACATGTCCACACCCTGTCCAAAAATAGCTCCTTCTTCAGACGAGACAGCAAATAAACATAGCTGTCTGGTCGTGTTGCCTTCTGGACTTGAGCCAAATTATGTGGGACCCATCGACCCAACTTGTCGTGTTGGAAGTTGATGGAGGTGCTGCCGAATATTTTCCCAAGTCATACTCGATTGTAGTTTTACTTCCTCATATGTCTGGCCACTGTTCGCCTAATTGCTGCCTGAAGATCTTGATTTTGCACAAATGTTGGTCTTGCGGCACGTGGTGCGTCTTCGAGTGTTTCGTCGCAATGTTTAAACTTGTTAAACCACCAGTGCACTGTCCGCGTATTCATGACACCCTCACCAAAATCCTCGCATATCTTCCGCCCCGCTGCAGAAGCGTTAGACCCCAGTTTGAACTCGTACAGCATGCACGCTCTTGTGACGCTCTGTGGAAGTCTCATGTTCACTCTGTCCTTACGGAAGTTGACCGTGTAACTGATCGGTGCCAACCAGGTAATATGTTCGATATATCCACACGAATAACTAATCTTCGCCTTACCCCCTTTATCATTCAACACACAATGTGAGGGCCAATTCAGCACAGACCTCCACAAAAAGCGTCAGAGCTATCTTGGTTACCTGAATCCGCCTTTCGCTTTTAATAGAGTAAAGTAACAACTTTAGTTTATTTCACCAAACTTATTTTCATTTTTAGTATACGGCAGCATAAGAAATGCTGCGGAATGAAGATATCTTTTCTCGACTATTTTACTTAAATAATTCTATGAATACCTCTTAATACGAATAAATGGAAAGTTTGTTAAAGGAATAAATCATAAAAGACATGGAGAAACAAACTTGGAAGGAAGTAATATTGACTAAAATTAAAGCTTTTGTCGTTTGAAAATTAAAGAATAGTTTCGTTATGTTATTTCTTGTATAAAAAAAGTTTCCATTGGATAAATATTTCTCAGAATTCCAAGTTATTAACTATGTCAAGACTTATCTCTCTCGAGCGGAATATGATTATATATAAACTAAATAAAATAATAGGAGACAAGAAAAGTTAACATATATTTCAAAACTGGTGTAAAACAAAACCTGAAAGAACATTTAAACCAGACTAGAAATCATACTGCTCGATAAAGAAACCTACTTTGGTAACGAGTTGATATAACTTTATATTATTACTAGCGAATTCTTCCTATTGTTACGAGGGGTCTCCTTCTTTTATGTTTTTACATAGAATAACGTTGAGCTGGAACTCTTGCACGAAACTCAAGCACCTCATATGGACATCTTAGCTAACCACTCTTTATTGTTCCTTTCGTTTTTACTTTAATATAACGACAGTTGAAACGTGTGTAAAATTATTTTAAACAAGAAATGCAAATAGCAAATTTCATGTATCTAACCTTAGCCCAGATCGGACCTGTTAGAGGAACAGTGGCGGGTCTAGAAGGTATAAATAGGAGACAGCAAGAACCCAGACTATAATAGGTATATCACGAATTCATTATAAACTTTTAAAATATAAATATAATAGGTTAAATTATTATGTTTATGAAAAACTGGGTGATAAGGCCCCAGACCCGGCCTAGATCCACCACTGTAGAGAATGTTACAAAAAAGAATGGTCTGGATTTAGAGACCAAAATCATAGACATTTTGTCAAAATTATCGTTAAGTAAAACTATATTGTTTGTTTCTTTCAGTTTACGGTAATAATGTATGAAGGGGGACCCAAAAGAAACCGAATTGAAAGAGCGCTGCCGTTCCTAGGCGTAGTAGAGAGTTCTCGTGCTAGGTTGGTCTAGTAGAGACCTTCCTAGATCAGCTGGCCAAGCGGCGTCTGTGTAGGAGGTTCATGTTTGATCGCATTATTGTTTTTCTCAACTGTTCTCGTTTGCTGCCTGGGAAATCGTTAAGGCAGATTCAAAGAAACAACTAGTGTATTTGCTTCCTATTTGGAAAATCGGAAACGAAAACTTACCAAATGCTTCAACAGGCTTTCAAGGAGGATATGCTTCAACAGGCGTCCATGAACGAAAGAATATGAACCGCACACAATTTTTTGAGTGGTTTGGGCGCTTTAAGTGTGGTTAGATGAGTGTTGAACATCATGCTCGTTCTGGGTGCCCTTCATCATTTCGAAAGGAAGAAAACATCGAACAAATCTGCCCCAAAATCAGCGAGGATCGTCGTTTCGTGATTGATGGTATTTCAAAAAAGGCAGGAGTGAGTTGGAGCTCGTGCCGGCGTGAGGTTTTGCAAATGAGACATGTTGCCGCTAAGTTTGTTTCTCGCCTGCTCACACCGCATCAAATCATTCGTCTGAATTTGAGCGAGGACTTGAAAAATCAGGTTGAAAGTGATCCAAACGTTTTGAGCAACATGATGACATTTTTCAAGAATTAAACAAAATCTAAAAGGAAAATGTTTTGATGGTGTAGAGGCTGTAAAAAGAACTTCGCAAAGCGCATTGGACGATGTAAACGCTCCAGAGTTCCAGAGGTGCTTCAAACAATGGGAAAGAAGATTGGAGAACTGAATCGCATTTAATGGGGAGTACTTTGAAGGAGACTGAAAGAATTTTGTAAAAAAAACTAATAAATTATGTTTTTAGAACGAAAGTCCGGTTCCTTTTGGGTCCTTCCCCTTAATTACTGTTTTCGTTTAAAAATTTAGAAATTTCTTTGGTATGTTAATTCACGAAAAGCCCATACGAAATAAGAGTATCATATAGAAACCCGAGAAGAAACACAAACTTACGGACTGGGTCTCACATGAATAAAGCAGATTAAACATAAACATCACACGTAGGATCACAAAGTATACATTTTGGGTATATATTTTTTCACTATTAGTTTCATGCATTTAATACTCTAAACATTCTTCTACCAGGATACCTACTCAGTATACTGGTATTAACTTAAATTAGTTGTTTTTGTGCTGATTCTGTCTCCAATTACAACTTGATGTTAACTATAAAGTGTCCTAGTTTTCCCTGGTGATGGCAAATACAGTCCATCAATGGAGGAATATAATAGAATCGGTTCTGACATTTTAAATAAATCAATTAGAATAAAAACAAAATATTCACTTTATTTACAAAGTCCAGGTCAAAGATAAAAGTGACAGTTCCTTAACTACTTGGCAGAGAGGGATATTTTCTTTGTTTTCAGTTTTATTTCACCTACATATCTCGATAAGTTTCGAAGATTTGGAGGGAAAGAGATTCTACAACCTAACAATGCCTAACAATTTCTTACTTGTAGAATGGATATTGATATATTGTAGAGTCGTTGCCAACCAATATTTTTGCATAAGATAAGAATATATAAAGAAACAGTGTGATGAAAACAGAGATTTCGACTGAAGTTGGTAAGTATTTTAGTTGATAGGTAGTACAGGGGTTAAAGAGGTATTTGCCAAAAAGTGACAACCAAGACGTTATTTTGAAGTTTGTGGGCCTAATGCAGAGTCGTTCTGAGGCGCGATTAGTGTAATACTAAACAATTCGACTAAGTTATGTTTCCTGCACTA
The DNA here is from genome assembly GCF_964235325.1 of Thermobia domestica. Classification (NCBI taxonomy): domain Eukaryota; kingdom Metazoa; phylum Arthropoda; class Insecta; order Zygentoma; family Lepismatidae; genus Thermobia; species Thermobia domestica. Next base: position 182,719,251 of record NC_137467.1, on the reverse strand, counting down.
GTCAATACTTTAGTATGGAGCTAATCATACGTCGAAACGACTGTGCATAAGGCAGTGTGGGTCTTAGTTTCAGACTTCAATAATATTCATAAGCTGTGGAAGCTAAAACATGGATTTCGTTTATTATTCCACCTCTTATAAATGCAGGGTATAACAAAATTTGTTTTAGTTTATTCACATTTCCATATATATTTAAGAAGAAATTGAAAACAAACTCCACCATTTAAGGTAGGTTATGTTAGTATCTCACTTAAAAATATTTACTTTCAATTCGGGTTTCTCCTGTAAACCATATGTGAATATCCACACCATTACCTGTTTAGGTTAAGATGAAGTTATACCGAAATTTCTAAAAAGTGTATTATAGAAGAGCTTTTAATATTGGATTTAGTTTATGTCAAAACGGTTGAGCTCAGATTTTCATTATTAATAATGTTGGATTGGAATCTATTGTTCCTCTCAGCAGTGACACTATACGAGACATGGACCTGGACCTTCATGTAGAGTCCGAAACACAAAAGATCTAAACGAGGAGTTTGGTTTTATTCCAAGACATAAAAATTGGTTCCAGAAAATTAGACTTTCCGAGTTAGAAATCCTATAAAACGTTAATTTTTAAATTTCATCTTAATGTGTTAAACACTATGGACTGTAGGCGAGTGTACATATATGAAAAAAGGACAGTTGGACATTAATAAATAATGATACACCCCTTTCTCTTTATATACGGACTACAGTCAGACATAATATATAATAATAAGGTACTTTCTTTTTATATAGGAACTACCATCAGACCTTAATAGATAATAATACACAACTTTCTCTTTATATAGGGACTATAGTCAGACGTTAATATATAATAATAAGGTACATCCTCAATATGTAAGGACTACAATCAGATATTAATAAATAAAAATAAATTAATTTCTCAATATGTAGATACTACAGTAAGACCTTAATAAATAACATTACACTGATTTCTCTTTGTATAGGGACTACAGTCAGAGCTAATATATAATAATGCACTACTTTTATGTCTCTAGGGACTACAGACAGACGTTAATAAATTATAACACAGAACTTTCTCAATGTGTAGGCACTAAAGTTAGGCGTTAATAAATAATAATACAGTACTTTATCTATGTGTAGGGACTACAGTCGGACGTTATTAAATAATAATACCGTACTTTCTCATTATGTAGAGACTAGAGTCAGACCTTAACAAATAATAATAGACTACTTTTTCTCTATATAGGAACTACAGTAAGACGTTAATAAATAATAATAAGGTACTTTCTCAATAAGTAGGGACTACAGTGAGACATTAATAAAAAAATAAAATACTTTGTCAATATGTAGGGACAATGAGCAGACGATAATAAATAATAATATTTACTTTCTCAGTATGTAGGAACTTGAGTTAGACTAATAAATTATAATGCAGTATTTTTTTAATATGCAGGAACTGCAGTCAGACATTAATGAATAAAAATAAATTAATTTCCCAATAAGTAGGAACTACAGTCAGACGTTAATAACTAATAATACACTATGTTCTCAATATGTCGGGATTAGAGTCAGACGTTATAAAATAATAATACACTTCTTTCTCAATATATAGGGTCTACAGTTAGACTTTAATAAATAATAATAATAATAATGCACTACTTTCACTAATAATAATACACTCAGCTGATCTATCAGGATCGAGTACACCAAACGCGAGTGTTGGAGTATTTGAAGTTCTACTTACTCTACCAAATAACAAGAAATTCTGCCAGATTTGTTCCCTATCCATATTCTTTCTATCAAAAATTATGTCCCGTCGACTAAAATAACATCATCTCTACTTCCAATCTGCAAATTATCATACTAACCAATTTTTTTGTGTGTCATCCTCAAAATATTGTGACAATGCTAAAGCTGTTTCTCTTCCGATACCATATTCTTCTCGTATGTTGTACAATGATCTTTTTACCATCCATAAATTTTACTAAAGATGACACTTTAATTCTTTATTGACTTGTACATTTTGTAGAAAAGTGTTTTCCATTGGTTTCATTTTAAAGGCGCAGTTCGTACATGAAAACCTTCATCTAATGCCACCTTTGTCTTATTATTCCAAGTTCGTTGTCACAGAATGCACACACTACTAGACACAAGGTTGAGGTCAAGCAATCGAAATGATCAAAGCAAGAAGGGATCGCTTTACGTCCAAATCGTTTTACGCTACAACCGGGACGGAACTGTAGCATTTTATAGCGGAATGTATTCTCTCTATCCCGTTAAACAATGATAGAAATATTTTTCAAAAGAAAATGTTTGTTTTCAAGACCCTACAGGAATTAAAACTAAAAAGTTTTTTTTTTTAATATTCAGACAATTTTGAGGGGTGTAACCCGTCCCCCTTGTATGTGCACGTACATTTCATAGCGTTTTAATCGTAAGGCGAATAGGTATGAATCTCTGAAGTTTTGTTCCAATCATCCAAACCCTTGCACCTTAGAACTAAGAGCCGGAACAATAGAATATAATAAAGGAATATACCCTGTTTGCTCCCACCAATAGGGATAGAGAGAAGTTAAAATCTGTCTCCTGTTTCAAGACATTAAGGAGATTAAATTTACGAATTTTTACCTGTTCGGACCCTTCTAAGGATATGCCTCCCGCCAAACTTATTTTGTGTTCATAGCTTTTTCTAGGCCTCTAAGTTTTTTTAAATCGCCCAATTCGTTTCAGGCTAGATCCAAAGCCCGAACCATAGGATTTTATGGGAGAACACACCCCTCTGCTTCTACCCAATACGGATAGAGAAAAATGTTTAAATTCCGTTCTCTATCCTTATGTTCAATTTTTTCTGCTCTCAGGACGTTATGAAGAATAAACTTTTAAATTCTATCCCAATCTGACAATTTTTATGCAGTATAGCTCCCATCCTTTATGGTATGTGTACACAGTTGATAGCGGGTTAATGAATTATACATCATTTAAATTTTGTTCCAATAGTCCAACTCCTTCTAGACTACGCGGTGGCTCAGTGGTAGAGCGTTCACCTCTAGTGCTTGGGGTCCCGGGTTCGATCCTAGCCCCCGCCAAGTGAACTTTATGGTGGACAAACACCGTGTGCGTGGGTTTCTCGGGGTTCTCCCGTTTCCTCCCACATTCTTGATACCACCATTTCATTCATTACTCATCATCATTGTCTCCTTTAGCCTAACCGGCATAAGCGTGGGACGTAAAACTCAAAGATTTCATGACTCTAGACTAGAAACAAGAACCAAACCATAGGGTTCTATGAGAAATTATTACCCCTCTGTTTCTAACAAATAGAAATAGATAGAAATGTAAACATTATGTAAGTTCTCAAGACGTTACGTAGATTAAATTTAGCAAATTTTATCCCATTAAAACAATTCTTTAGCTGTATGGCCCCCGTAATCTACCTTGTATGTGTAAATAGATTTTAAAAAATCATCGTAGGCCAACGAGCTGCATATTCTGTCAGTTTCATTCCAATCGCCAAACTCCTTCTAGCCTAGACGCAACAACCGAACTCTCACCGAGTCTTCATCCACTAACGTAATTCCTTCCTTAAGAATCTTTCTAAAGTTGTAAGATTGCACTTCGTGTTTATTTCATTAATTTAAGTATGCACTAATGAAATGGAATGGCACACACGGAAGAGAATAAAATAATGTATAAATGTTTGTGTAATCCAAAAGGAGTGCTATTGTCCAGGCTCATTTGTATATTAAATTTACCGAATCCAGTGTAAACATCCATATGAAATGCAGTCTTCGAAAAGTACATCATTATTTATTTTTAAGGAATACGTCTCAAAAAATACAGAATATCACATAATTTCTTACTATGATAATTTGAAGATAACGAAACGATGAAATTATTCTACAAATGATCAGCAAAGCATTCTGAACAACAACTGTGAAGAACTAAAGTAAGACTAAAGTAGAATTTGTATGCCCTACCTTAATATTTCAACAGTTTCTTCGAAGCAATCTTCCTCTTTTTATATACTAATAGCTGAACCTGTGCTCTCTGCACAACGCGTCATTCACATATAAGTATTAAACTCATTCTCATTCCTTACATCTGTACATATTCCTTTACAGACACAAGTGAATGACGTCTTGACAAAGATCGGCAAGGGGTACAATAATGGGGAAACTTCTTTATTTATTTTCTCAAAGTCTCGCACCGTTTGCAAGATTTGAACCTACTTCCAGTTGGAGTTTCTAATTTATAAATGACTATTGTTTTCTTTCTTCTTGCATGCTGTATGTAATAAGCAAGTGTTTTACACACACCATTAATTATAACGTCAGTGACATGTAGTGTTCATTAGGCATAACACTCCAAACAATAGAGATTGATGTTAGAGTGGAGAAATGGTTATCCTCCATTTTTCAATATCATTTGGCCATGAAACAATTGCCGGGGAGGTATACTACCCCGGTATACAATTGTGTAGTGCTGGAATGTATAATTGGTAGGATATTTATGCTTTTATAAAGTTTCAACATTTCCAGTGTACCGATAGAAATGTAATAAAGAAATAACGGCTATTTTTCAAATATTCAATTGGAAGTGAACAAAATACCCAAAAACGATCAGGGCAATCTATCAGTGAAAACGGAAACATTCTACAGTCTATTGTGCCCGAGAATACACTGTCGAAATAACTGGCCACAAACGTATAAACGTCCCAAACATACAAACTTTTCTTAACCACAAATATATAAATCTTACATTAAATATGTAGATGAAGGATGCAGACATCTATCTTCAAACGTTACAGCTGGCGCCTTTAGTAATTTTGAATCCGTTGTGAAACGACAAATGTAACTTTTAAGTCTTGATTTATACTTAGTTTAAAGTTAACAAAATCAATCCAATTTTAAATTTTAAAATAATCCAGAATCAATTCCGATTTTCGCTACTTCCGGCAAATGAACGTTTTGCACATCCAGCAAAGAATTCAAAATTACCATCGTCCCCAGTTTATTTTAACAATTTTAACATGACAAGTTCATATCAAGCCAAAAGTTTCACTTGTTCCAAGCTAAGGGACTATTCGAGATTGTTATATTTTACGGATTGCCCAAATTCAAAATGACAAAGAAGAAAAAATATGTACCATAAACAAAGAAAGAGCCACATATTCATTAGGTTTGGTGTAAATCTTCCCTATATATTGTTATCCGTTCTAAATACGTGTCATCGTGAGCATTTAGAGCCATGAAAATCAACTTCTGTCAAGATGTTAGTTAGAGATTATAATAATACTTTATTAATCACGGTTAGCGGAGGACCGTGGAGCATGGAAGCTTCTCAGCTGCAGCAAGTGACCTGCCAATAAAGGCAGAATACCTATGATGATGATGAATCACATAATTTATTTTTTAATGCTATATCGTACAAGTATGATTGAAATAGGAAACGTATGGCTATTTTTCTTTAATTCGTTCGCTTATTGCTCTTGTTCTGTATTTATATGATAATATTTAAAGGATATTACGGTTCCCTGTAGCACAGTTACTAACGCTATTTTGTGCGAGCTGTCCTGGATTTGATTGCTATTGTTGAACACAGTCGAAAAAGTTTCACTGCCAGAGTAACAAATGTTTCAGGCCAGCAATCCTGAATCTGTTTTCTTTAAGTTTTCCTTATCCATACCAATCAAATACCGGGATGGTACGTAACAAGAAGGACACTTAATACCTTCCCCATTCTTTTTCTCCTTTTACCCAAATAGTGTGCTCTCCGAGGGACGTTGTCTCTCACATGTGACGGACTTAAGACAATTTATGTCAGTAATGATCAAAAATATGTATAAATAAATAAATTTAATCAATGTGTCTTTACTTCTTGAATCATATTACTAATTGAGGTGGTATATGGAAAAAGGGCATATATTGCTATATGCCCTTTTTCCGGAGATCATTTTATCGAATTCTCCAGTCTTTCAAGAATATGTGGTGAAATTCTCATCAAGATATTTAAAAAATTGAGGTTGGTACTCCTGTTTTTGTGTCGTGTGCAGAGCTGTATTTTGGCGGTAATAGAATCGTACTCCAGTCCATTGTGTTTCGTGGTGAATATATCTTAAACCTAAACATGACCGCCAGTAACAGCAATGATTCTAGTATTGCGGAAAGCAAAAAGAAGGATAAGAAAATATATATTCAGCGAAGAAAGAAGATATTAAGCGTAAGCATCTTCGAGGCGAAGAGCATGTCAATGCTGGAGGGAAACGTATCAGCAACAAAAATTTCAGGTACTGTTCTAACTGTTGCCTTAAATCATGTTGGGAACAGTTTTCTGTGGACACACAAAACGCAGGATTTTACAATCAACAGGAGAAATCATAGCAGGACACATTTTTAGCTAACTGTATGGAACGAATCAAAACGTCGTCTGGAAAGAGGACTGTGAATCCCAAGAAGGAACCTTTGCACACTTGGTCGTATTCGTTGTGTGTTAACGGAAGAAAAATGCCGGTATGTCAGCAGTTCATACTAAAATTGTTACTAGTGTCCGTGAAGCGGCTGCGTGTTATTCAAAGTAAACTACTGGCAAATGCAGACTTCAGGGAAGTAAGGGTTCTAACGCGAATAGGCCTCACTAACTGCAAAACAATGTGTTGGAGCTAATGGCAGAACATTTAAATACTATACCCAGTGACTGCAGTCATTATTGCTCGCATAAGACTAATCTAAAATACTTTGAGAATCTTAATCTATCGATAAAGAAACTTTATGAGCTTTTCCGCGAGTATTACAAAGAGAAATCTGGCACTAATCTGCGTATGAACTACAAAACATATTTCCGCTACTTTTCCACGGAATTTTCACATGCCTTTGTTAGACCCAAAACCGACACTTGTGATTACTGTGCTGCATGTGAACTGACGTTGAAAGACAATCCGGGTGCTGAATGTGCATTACCTTATGCACTTCATAAACGCAAGGCAGCAAGACGAAAAGAAATAAGGAATCATTATGTGCAGAAGGCGAAACAGGATATGTCTTATTTAGTGATGGAATTTGATTATGCTCAAAATTTTCCTGTTCCACGCCTAAACGTAAACACACAGTTTTACAAACGACTAATGAGGCTGTATTGTTTCAATGTGCATGTTTTCAATGATCATACATCGTACCGTTATTGTTTCATGGAAACTGATGGTAAGAAGAATGCTAACTCAGTGGCTTCTTATTTGTATGACTGTTTAGTGAAGAAACTTTGTGATACAGCTGGATGTCAAAATCGGAACCTCACCTTTCTCAAATTCTTAGCGTGGTTTGCCAAGACTAATGATCTTGCAATAATACAAGTTTTTCCAGTACGTGGGCATTCATTTTCATAATGCGATCGCAATTTTGGACTTATTAGGAAGCACATCAACAAAAAGAAAGTCATAAAAACAGCAAAACCATATCTTACTGCGATGGTCTGCTGCAGACGCAACCCCAGTCCGTTTCAAGTTCTAATGGATAGAAATCTATTGAAAGAATGGGAGAACGGATTAAGCCATTTGTTCCTATCTAAACCTGTCTGCAACCGCCACAAATTTACGATTATGAAATATGTCATGATAAAGGTGAACCAATCTGGCTCTCTGCTTTGTTCCGAAAATTACCTCCCTTGTATAAGCCATTCATTTTTTGGAATCAGAGGACACCGCGAGACCGTATACATCTTGACCTTGAAAGCATGCCGTATCCAGAGCTCAACCGCTTAAAAATCAAAAAGAGCTCTATACAGATTTCTGAAGGACGAAGACAAAGAGTGGTTGGAAAAATTATTTGATCGTTAGACTTCACCTTCTGGAAGCGTTTGGAATTTGATGCCATGTTTATTGTATGCAAATTTGGTAATAAACATTGTATAATGTAAGTAATTTGGTTATTACATTTGTATCTATGGAAAAAGGGCATATAAAATATTTTTTAGATTACATCATTCTGAAATATTTTTTCAACACAGCAAGTATAAATGTCTCTAATTCCATACATTAAATTCCAAAGTTTATATTTATCATAGGTACCCAGTCAAATAAGCACCATGCATTTACGTATTCAACAATCAAAACTTTGATAGCGATTTTCTCGAAATGGTATTTTTGCGTATATGCCCTTTTTCCATATACCGCCTCAATTGATGGTTTAGTTTGAGCACAAATACCTATTACATTTCAAAGGAAATTTGCTGTCATGAAATCTAGGTATTCATTCCAGAACTGTTACAGTATATAATTTTATAACAGTATAAAATTTTTAACTATATAAAAATAAAAAAGTTGGCAAAGATTTGTCTGATGGCTTTTGAAGTAATTCATTGGAAATAGTTGACCCACACTGTGTATCAAACTGCTCTATATCCTTGTCGAATGACCATATTTTCATCTTCACCTTTTTTTCTCTCTCTGATTATTCTCGAGCATACAGTAACTAAATGTTATTTCGTGTCAGACTGGAAAATCAGTGATGAACATGGTTATTTCTCCATTCAAATTTAAATGTTGAAAAACTCCAAACATTTGTCAGACAAAAATGGCATGGAAGAAACGTTGATTTCTTCTCTAAAAAAATGTTGAACTATTGTATCTCCAATGGTAATAATAACCAACATGAAAATTGACAACACACTATGAAAATGCGTTTAAAAGCAAAAATTCCAAACAATTGTTATGTCAGCCGTAAGATGGTAGCACAGTGTCAGTAGAAGTAATTGCAACAATGTTGTTCTGAATAACAATAAATATAATAAGATCGTATCACTTACCGTCACATTAAGGAAGGTCCAGCTCTTTTATTCCACATTTTGGCGTCTCTGTATACTTTCGTTCTCCGCACCGGCTATTACCCACCCGATTGGAAGGTTTCCAAAGTACTCATGTTTCTTAAGCCACATAAAGAAAAGTCAGACCCAGCATCATACAGGCCAATTCAACTGACGTCAACGTTAGGCAAAATATTTGAACGAATAATCGTTCGCAGACTTCATCACCACTTGTCAACCTATGATCTTTTGCCTACACACCAAGCCGGTTTTCGACCTAATCACAGCCTCCTCGATAATCTCTTACGTCTAGTTACTATTCTCACGAATCATTATAATAAAACAGCACCTTCCTGCTTACTTCTCTTCGACCTAGAAAAGGCGTTTGACCGAGTGTGGCACAATGGTCTTATCTATAAATTACATTTTTTTCGTCTTCCTGCGGCCTATCTTCGGATAGTGTATCACTTTCTCACCAACCGTCTTGCATATATTTCAATAAATAACAGTCTCTCCTTTCCAATCTTTCCTTGCACTGGCGTCCCACAAGGTTCAGCTTTATCACCTTTATTATATATTCTATTTGTTAGTGACCTACCTGTTATGCCAGAACCGATTTCCACTTTCACGTTTGCGGATGATACAGCGCTGCTCGCTTGCTGTCAAACTATGCATCAAATCAATACCCATTTACAACGAGCCATTGATGCTTTCAGCAACTGGTGTAGTCGGTGGCAATTAAACTTAAACTGTGACAAAACACAGGCGTTAGTCATCCTTCCGCATAAGAGGCGTAGTCGAGTGAGACGTAATCCATCTCTGCTTAATATTCAAGTCCAGGGTGTACCCATCCATGCAAGTACTACCGCTAAATATCTGGGAGTGATCTTTGATGCTAAATTAACCTGGAAACCACACCTTCTTTCAATCAAAGAGAAGGCCCAAAACCGTTTAAATCTATTGAAGCGTCTGGTCGGTACCTCGTGGGGCTTACATGCTGACACATTGTTAAAAACGTATAAAGCGTTTTTCCGTCCGTGTCTCACACATGGCCACACTGCCTGGGTTAGCGCTGGAGATGAATTTTATAAGCGGCTTCTTATCATCGAACGTCATGTGTTACGTCTAGCCTACCGCATCACCTTGCCTAGCCCTACTCGCCTTTTGTACGATAAGCTGACCTTTCCGCATATCACTCGACATCTTGAAGACCTCCGCTCTAGGTACATAGATAAAAAATGGACAACTCAGCATCACACCCTCCTAGAAACCATACACATTGATGCCAGTCTTTCCACTCCTCCTAAGTATGCTTATACGCCTTTACAGCATCTACTTACAATCTATAGTCAGAAACATCCAGAGCATCCGGATCAACATTTCTTTCAATCATATCATTCACCAGAATTCAATCATCACGTTTATCCATCGCTTGCACAGTAACTCTCATTCTAACAAGGGCTTCCCCATGTCGCTCATCAGTGTTGAGTAGCCCCAACACAGAAGATAACCTCATTTGTGACTACTAACATTGCCCTGTGAACTGTGGCGTCCATGCACTTCATCTCATCATCATAACATTACGACCACTCAGATTTCATAATATTCCTTCCTTGTTTGTTTTCATTGCTATTTTCAAACTTATGATTATTGCAGTCTCATTTTGATGTTACTTAGGCTCTGTGTATTTATCATTGTGTCTCCTGCCATGATAACAACAACAATAATAATTCACCTATATGTATGAATAAAGTGAGCTTCTTTATTATTGTTGTTAGAAAACCTCATAGCCCATACATGTGTTCCACTTCTCACTGAAATTGAATTTAAGTCCCTCCCGAAGAGACGACGTTATCGTCTGCGGAAAACAGTAAAAAAAAAAAAAAAAAAAAAAGCGTCATAGCGTTGCACCTATGTATTCTTCACTTTATTTTCGCTATTCACATAACTTTTTATCATTTTCTTGCCTTATTTAAGTTATGTATTTTGTTATATATTTACATTTGGCACCTTGATTGCACTGTTCCGTTTTGTGTACCATATAATAAAGATGAAAAATGAAATAAAGAATAATAAAATGATGATATTAACTCCCTTCCAAAACTGATGCACAAATACCATTGTTAATAATCAAGCTTCCCTTAGACCATCGCATTCTTTTCAATAATATATATTTCTGTAGAAAATCACTTGCCAAAGAGAGGGCGTAACCCTCTGAGAGGCTGGAGAAATATATAATTTTTTTTTCAAGAAACACATGATTTGTATAATTAGTAAATTTTCTTTTCTCCTTTCCGTAAAAAAAAAAAAAAAAAAAAAGCGTCATAGCACCAATTCTGCGTTGCAGTGCCTTAAGTCATGAAACAAGACTCCACGTCTTTAAAATGGTAATTTTGTCCACAATCACCTACGCATGTCCAGCATGGCAACATGCGGCACTCAGTCACTTGCGCACGGTCGAGAGTGTGCAAACCAGGGCAGCTCGTATCATAACAGGCCATGACCGATATACGCGCAATCGTCAACTTTTAGAGGACTTAAACATATATCCTATCCGGGACGTGTTACATCAACACCATACTCGTTTTTGGGCCAACCTCCCCCGCCACGTCAACCCCGCTATAGCAGCCATTGGCACAGCGCATACACACCGACGAACTTACAGGACGCCACGGTTGTAGCATAACTCTTTACCCACACTCTCCCCCTCACTGCGACAGTTGCAGCTGAAGGTCACATGACGTCGTCGTATCTCATATTCTAACTCACCCCCACAGGTCTAATCATTTTCTTTTCTATAGCTGTCATCGAGTCAGGGACTTTTGTCCGATACTCGACACAAAACCACACTTTCAAGCTAAGCTAAGCTAAGCTAAGCATAGCACCAGCTAAAAGGGTCTTTAGCTTGCCATGATTTTATTTTTAGAGAAGCAACATTGGGTAATTTATGCCCTTGCTTCAGAGAAGAAAATGTCAATGTTAGATGAAAGATGTTTAAATACTTAGGACCTTATTCATTGTCGTTCTGACGCGTGATTAGAGTCATACTAAAGAGTTCGACTAACATGTTTCTCGCAATATTTAGGTTTTAGTATGGTGCTAATCATACGTCAAAACTACTCTAAATAAGGTGGTTTGTTACTTGGGTATAATACTAGGGAATGATTCGTTCATTGAATGAGTTAGATTTCCGCACATCTATTTTGCGCAAATGAGTTATTCGATCATATTAATTGAGTGGGAATTATTCGATCATTTGAATCGCTTGGGCTACTGCACTTTTCTACGCAATTAATAAAATTCCTTTCAGGTAAATGCAATCTCGTTGATACTCTTTGCCTCATGGCACGGGCAGCGTTGCTTTGGGGTGAGTGGATTGGCTCCGGAACTCCTAAGCTCCAGTGCAATTATGAAGTTTCAATTGTATCATGTAGTTCTACTCCCATTGTTATTATTTTTGCATCCAATTTTTCATATTAGGACTTATCTCGCAATCCATTTGTTCTAGCCTATGGGTCATTGTGGCTCACTGATAAAGCTCTTGCCTCGGTGCGTGGAGTCCCTGGTTTTATCCACTGCTAAGTAAGTTTGTGGTGTACATCACAATGTCCGTGGGTTTGTTGGGGGTGTCCATGTCCTTCCACACTCTCATTCCACTTATTCTTCCGTGTTCATTTACTTGCCTTAATCATTTGTTTTCCTTAGGCTAATGCACATAAACATGAAACGTTGAACTGCCATATCTCTATTTTATCCTATTATATTCTAAAAGATGTTCTATTTTATTGTTCACTGGCAAAAAATAATCATTTTGAATTCATTTGAGCTACAGAAGAAAGAAAGTTGACACATCAACATATATTTAATATTATTGTGATCATTTTAAAAGGTTTACCCCGGGTACACTTTGAATAAACGTAAAATGAAATAAAATCTTAAAGTTTTATGTTCCGTGGTTATCATTGTGTAGACTAAAGGAAACGATGATGATGAGAACGAACGAAATGGTGAAATGAAGGAAGTAAGTGAAAACGGGAGAACCCCGAGAAAATTTACACATATGGTGTTTGTTCAAAACAGAGTCCATTTCGCGCAAAAAGGAGAAAAGCAGGAACCCCATCCGCTAGAGATGAACACTTTACCCTGAGCCACTACTGCCTCAATAAGCAAGAGAGAAACATATATTTGCGAAAATACTGGTAACCCCAATTGAAACCGATCTGAGAAATGCCCCAGGGTAAACTTGTTAGCCGCGTGGAATTTTCTCCCTGGCCAATCCTGAAGACATCCCTGTTCGGTTATATTCCTAAGATAGAACCATTAGTTACTTAAATTTGAGTTGAGTTGATTTTGAGTTTAACATCACGTTCAACAGAAAGGCTATATGGGACGTGGACCTACTGATTAACATAGAATTCGAACCAAACAAGATCCCGCCGTGAATCGATTCCCGGTCTCCCATATCCCCTTGTTTACATGGAAGCTCAGAAAACTATTTGTATCTTCACGTCTGTTTCAATAGCAGTAAAGCGAGAAGTAGGTACCTCTAAGTTTCGTTCATGTAGACGTGTTTTTACTGAAAGATGTATTACACTGTCTTCCCAGAAAGTATCTACGTTCGTCTTTCTATATATACCTTTATAAAATCCATTATGCATAGTACAAATATTTTACAGTGCACTTCTTGTGTGTGAATGCTGTATTTACATTAAATATAATATAATACTTTGAATTGATTATGAAACATTAAATTTGACTTTTTTTGGCTAGTGCAATTGAAAGTGATGAAGAAAATTTTATTGAATGTTCGTACAGTATCTTAATAAAATGGATAAATGTTCATTAAAATCCTGGTAATATTAACTATGTAATCTTATTACTCAAGGTTTTTTCCAGACATGATTTTGGAGGGCACTGTTTCCTGGAGCTTTGAGAGTGTCCTCCCCGGAGGAGAAAATAATAATACGTCTATAATATAATAATAAATAGAATAGTACCAGCAATGCTGGCTCGGAATACTAAGTGCTAGATAGGGCTTCAAGAAAACTATTCACCGAGAAAGGAATATTTTTCCTTGCTTCGAAATACACTAGTTGATCCAAATCTCACAAATAAGCCTCAGTGTATATACAATGTAGACGAAAGTGGTCTTCAATTAAATAATAGGGCTTCACAAAAACTATTCACCGAGAAAGGAATATTTTTCCTTGCTTCGAAATACACTAGTTGATCCCAATCTCACAAATAAGCCTCAGTGTATATACAATGTAGACGAAAGTGGTCTTCAATTAAATGATAGGGCTTCAAGAAAACTATTCACCGAGAAAGGAATATTTTTCCTTGCTTCGAAATACACTAGTTGATCCCAATGTCACAAATAAGCCTCAGTGTATATACAATGTAGACGAAAGTGGTCTTCAATTAAATAATAGGGCTTCACAAAAACTATTCACCGAGAAAGGAATATTTTTCCTTGCTTCGAAATACACTAGTTGATCCCAATCTCACAAATAAGCCTCAGTGTATATACAATGTAGACGAAAGTGGTCTTCAATTAAATAATAGGGCTTCACAAAAACTATTCACCGAGAAAGGAATATTTTTCCTTGCTTCGAAATACACTAGTTGATCCCAATCTCACAAATAAGCCTCAGTGTATATACAATGTAGACGAAAGTGGTCTTCAATTAAATAATAGGGCTTCACAAAAACTATTCACCGAGAAAGGAATATTTTTCCTTGCTTCGAAATACACTAGTTGATCCCAATCTCACAAATAAGCCTCAGTGTATATACAATGTAGACGAAAGTGGTCTTCAATTAAATAATAGGGCTTCACAAAAACTATTCACCGAGAAAGGAATATTTTTCCTTGCTTCGAAATACACTAGTTGATCCCAATCTCACAAATAAGCCTCAGTGTATATACAATGTAGACGAAAGTGGTCTTCAATTAAATAATAGGGCTTCAAAAAACTATTCACCGAGAAAGGAATATTTTTCCTTGCTTCGAAACACACTAGTTGATCCCAATCTCACAAATAAGCCTCAGTGTATATACAATGTAGACGAAAGTGGTCTTCAATTAAATGATAGGGCTTCACAAAAACTAATCACCGAAAAAGGAATATTTTTCCTTGCTTCGAAATACACTAGTTGATCCCAATCTCACAAATAAGTTTCAGTGTATATACAATGTAGAAGAAAGTGGTCTTCAATTAAATAATAGGGCTTCACAAAAACTATTCACCGAGAAAGGAATATTTTTCCTTGCTTCGAAATACACTAGTTGAACCCAATCTCACAAATAAGCCTCAGTGTATATACAATGTAGACGAAAGTGGTCTTCAATTAAATAATAGGGCTTCACAAAAACTATTCACCGAGAAAGGAATATTTTTCCTTGCTTCGAAATACACTAGTTGATCCCAATCTGAATCACAAATTACTGTGGAAGAAGCCTTCATTATCAATATAAGCTAAGAATTAACTTGTAAATGCGGGTCTACTTTCATTTGTTTTCTGCTCTACTAGATATTTTCTTTCTTATTTTGTAATTCTGAAATCTCCTTTTTTAATTGTCATTATATTGATTTGCTTCAGTATGGTCCTGTAATTTAAAAATATGAATGCATAAAAACAAATTCCATTTGTTAATTGCTAGTGAAATAAAATTTAGAAATCTTATTTAGCGCGAAAATCCTTCTCGTTGACTGGAAACCGTGCTGTGTTGCAGAAGCACTGCAACGACCAGTCCCTTTAACTTCTGAGATAGGGGAAAGGAGACTTAATATTCGCTCCAATTCCCGCGCTGAAGGAACCTGATCGTTGTATGCTCGCTGCAACACAATATAAATTAGAGGGTCTGTGACGGATTATTTTTCGCTTTTTAAAATGGATTAACGGAACGGACAGTTACAGAAGTAAAAAATATGTTACTTAAAGTGTATATATGCGAGTATTAAAAAGTATTTTTCTGTTCTTTACTATTATTGATAATAAAGTTTTTCTTCTTGAAATAATTTGATCGTTGCGCAATGCTGCAACACTAACATTAGCCGCCACTAGATGTGACCCACTCACGAAGAACAAAGCTATGTACATCTGTTGAGGTGAATGTCGAAGATGATGTTGAGATTTCCATGTCTCAACAAGATTTCCTTTCAAATCACATCAACAATGCAATGTTAATAAATAATTTGGTCGTTGCGCAATGCTGCAACACTAACATTAGCCGCCACTGGACGTGACTCACTCACGAAGACCAAAGCTATGTACTTCTGTTGAGGTGAATGTCGAAGATGATGTTGAGCTTTCCATGTCTCAACAAGATTTCCTTTCAAATCACATCAACAATGCAATGTTAATAAATATTTTAAAACGCCATCCGACAGTCGCTGGGTTAGTAACTCTGAGTTAGTGTCTGATGAAGACAACGTTAAGTAGTAGAAACCGTTACACTGTAATTTAGTTTTTAATAAATGAGTTTATATACTCTGGTCAGAAGTGTTTATTATTACCTTATGCTCATCTAGCACATATTGCGAATCGCGTGCTCCACCACGTAAATTCACGTAGCTCCCTCACTTTTTGTGATAGAGAAATAAAACTGGTGTCGTTTTTAAAGGTAATAAGATAGCCTACGACATTCGGCGAAACCGACTATTAGTGGTCTGTAGTCAGCGAGATATTTACGTAAAAACTTCAAAACAAGTATTCAAAAAAATGTGAATTCTTGCAGTTTATGCGGAAATATATCAAAGGAAACCTTCGATTTAACCACTGTAACTTATTCTACAAATTTTCCATTCAGTTCTCTTGAGTTTGTCACAAAAACGATTGTCCTGGATTTATTACGAGAAAAGTTATACACATTCAAAGATTTGTTTGTACCGGCCTTAAATTCGAAAAATCGAAAAATAATTTGGTCCTGCTAAGTTCAGGTGAATATAGCAGGACAACTGATTAATTTCTACAAACCCGAAGATTTTCTATAAACGAAAATTTTTACGTTACAATCCGGTACAAACTCAATACGAAAGATTCGTACAGGAAAATCTTCAGATTTGTAAAAATTTGTATTCTGGTTCTGCTAATTTCACTGAACATAGCAGGACATTTTGTTTCGATTTCCTCGAATTTGAGACCACTACGAACGAAAATTTGTACGTTACAATCCGACACAAACGTAGAACAAACTATTCGTACAGGAAAATCTTAAAATTTGTAGAAATCTATCAGTGGTGCTGCTATGTTCTCGTGAACTTAGCAGGACGAATTTATTATTCGATTTTTTCGAATTGCAGACAGGTACAAACGAAAATTCTTGGGGCACAATCCAGTACAGACGCAGTACGAACGATTTGTACACAAAAATCTTCAAATTTGTAGAAATTTATTAGTTGTCCTGCTATGTTCACGGGAACTTAGCAGAACCACTTTACTTTTCGATTTTTTTTCGAATTTGAAAACTGTACCAACGAATTTTTTTTTTACGGTACAATCCGGTACAAACGCACTACAAACGATTCCTACAGGAAAAACTTCAAATTTATAGAAATTTATCAGTAGTCCTTCTCTGTTCAACTGAATTTAGCAGGACCATTTTATTTTATGATTCTTTTGAATTTGAGACCGTTAGAAACGAAACGTTTTACGAAACAATCCGGTATAAATCCAGAACAAACGATTCGCACAGAAAAGTGTTCAGATTTGTAAAAAATTGTATTCTGGTCCTTCTCATTTCATGTGAAGTTAGCAGGGCCACTTTATTTTTATTTTTTCTCGAATCTGAGACCGTTACAAATGGAAATTCTTACGTTATAATCCGGTACAAACGCAGTAACTTACAACGTGTCGTACAGAAAAATTTCAAAATTTGTAAAAATTTATCAGTGGTCCTGCTGTGTTCAGATGAATTTAATAGAACCACGTTAGTTTTCGATTTTTTCGACTTTGAGACCGGTACAAAGGAATATTTTTACGGTACCATCCAGTACAAACGCAGTTCAAGAATCTCCAAATTTGTAGAAAATTAAAAGTCGTCCTGCCATGTTCACATGGACTTAAAAGGACCACATTATATTTATATTTCTTCCAATATGTGGCCAGTACAATCGAAACTTTTTACGGTACAATCCGTTGCGAACGCAATACAAACGATTCATACAGAAAAATCTTAAAATTTGTAGAAATTTAAAAGTGGTCATGCTATGTTCACGTGAACTTAGAAAGAACACATTATTTTTCGTTTTTTTTTTTTTTTGCTAGTACAAAGAAAATATTTTACGGTATAAACCGGTGCAAAAGCACTAGAAACGTAAGTTACGCAAATATTTATAATTTTCAAAAGTGGTCCTGTTAAGTTCAGATCGTCTTTGAAACGTAATCTAAACATAATTAATAGTAATGTCCATCCTTCTAACAATGATATAAAAGGTAATATATTTAATTTATTACTGCCGAAATTTTAGTGTTATAGCTACAGAAGTTGCCGATAGGTGGCAGCGTAGTACTTTGTGAACTCAATACTGAATTTTTAGAAACATAAGGAGAGTGATAACACATTAAAAACTATATTCTTAATTTCGTTGCCCTTTTGATCAATCACTCTTTTGTTTTCTTTCAGTAATAGAGCTTTTGTTGAACTCTAGGATTAATATTTTTCTTCTCACATTATATTGAATGGCGTCTTGGTATTAATTCAGAATAACAAGCATCTTATGGTGAACTGGCCACCTGGAATCTCTAACCAGGTAAAAAAATAGGGTATTCGTTGCTGGCGAAGAAAAATAACCAAGTCACTTAGTGTGTCCATCCCCAATTGTTGATTTTATTCGCGATCTTCGTACATACGGTTGGAATACTTGCCTCTTTGGGGTTTAGGAAACAACCGTCGAATTGTATTTTCATACCTCCACGGAGGTTGACACTTTGATTTGATCTTAACTGTCGACAACCTTGCTATTCTCTAGGCTTACGATTTATTTTGATAATCTCTAGTGGGAGAGATTAAGGGTTTCACTCGAGTGGAGACTGCGTTACCGTACACATTAGTGTACATATTTTTGGAAGCTTAGCTTCATCATTCATTCATTTCATCTTTTCATTTCGTCACACCTTTTCACTCATACCTACACCGTGACTTATGGCGTCCCAACCTGTCATTGGACAACATTCTGGCTTACCACCTATAGCACCGGAACCTTCTTGCTCATCTGGGAAACCGCTTAGACGACGTTGCCATTCTCTGGAAAGGATTTCTAGCAGTCAGGGTTCATCAGCTCGTCAACGTTCTCCTGTTGCATCCACAAAACTACCACCCGCTAAACGTCAACATAAGCTAAGCGATGCCAGCTCTGAGGCATCCATGATCATTGACATTCAGGATGATCGTCAGTTTCCAAACCTGCCTCCTCCTAGTCGACCAGCCATCCATTCTTTCCTGCTTCAGAACTTTGATCCCAAATTTTCAAATCCAAAGCTACTTTTAGTACAGATCACAAAATACATGCCTCGGGCGAACATCACTCAAATAGTCAAGACTAGGAACGGCATGATTATTAAGACGCCTGACCCGGAGTTTCTCCGTACGACACGGAACAAGTGCAGCTTTGAGATTTTTGGCTCCAAATCAACCATGACCAAGCTTAGCGACCAACGCCCGAAACAGCCACCACCACCGAGGAAATCACCAACATTGTCTGTAGTTATACGAGGGGTAGATCCGAGCTATAGTGACGAGGAGGTCTTTGAAGAACTTAAACTGGAAGGGCACAATATCATAAAATGTATCCGAATCAAAAACGATCATGGGTTGACCTACATGGTGCGGGTTCTCACAAACTCTCAACAGACTATCGATGAGTTACTCACCCGTGGCGCCTATATCTATAAACAACGCCATCGTGTTGAACCATCACGCACCTCCGCTCCTTTACCCATTCGCTGTGAACGGTGTCAGGTCCACGGTCAGCACTCCACTTCCCAATGTAAAAATCCATTCAAATGTGGTTATTGTTCCGGCCCTCACCCTACAAGAAGCTGTACAAATTTACAATCACCTCCAACCTGCTCCACATGTCAAGATCATTCTCACCCTACATACAGTTACAAATGCCGATCCAAACCAGCTCCTGAACCAACAAAGCCAGAGACTGTGGCACCATTACGCATACCGGACCAAATCCAACCACCCGCCAATCCAGCTTTACAGCAACCTGTAACTGTCCATCAGCTTCTCACATTTCTTACCTTCTCGCTACAAAATATCCATCCATTCCTTCGAGATCACATCGCCCAACAAATTCAAATCGCGGCTAAGGCAATTTTCCACGCCAATATCTATCCAACATATTCCGGCAATGTCGTCTATTATCACTCAAATGTACTCGAAACGGAGGTTTAACAGCTATCCTGTCATCATTCTCTGCATTATGGCGCCCTCCTTTTTGTTCTTAAACATCCGTTCTTTACCACAGCATAAGCCGCTCTTCGAAGCACTTTTACTCGGAGAAAAAATCCATGCCTTTATCCTTAATGAGACACATCTCACACCCAAATTGTCATGCCGCATACCTCGCTTCCAACTGTTACGCCAAGATAGCACTTTCCCTGCTAGGCGAGCCAACGGGGGAGTAGCGATTGGGTTTTCACCTTCTATTCCATTTCGTAGTCACTCTCCGACTCTGCCTAATCTTCCTGAATACCTTATCACATCATTATATTATCAGGAATTGTATGTGACTGTAGCAACTATATACATCCGTCCTGGGCATGATATTCCGTTCAGCTTCTTTCAGTATATCTCCAATACCTTCCGTACCTACATCATTATGGCAGATGTGAATTTACATAGCCGGACACATACTCAACGGGATCGTTTCCTCAACTACATCACCAGTCATACTACTGGAGTGACTCTGCCACTTCCAAAACCGACTCGTCCCGCGAGTCAGACTACTCCAGATATAGTTATTGTTTCGAACAACATGTCACATCGTAGCTGTGTTAACGTTCTTGATCTCATTGGTAGCGATCATGCTCCAATCAAGCTAGACATTCAGACTCGTGTAACTACCACTTCTCAGTCTTCTTCTCCCCGTACTGTCTATCGTTACGATAAAGCAAATTGGACAGCTTAGAGATCGTATCTTCAGGATCATCTTCATCATTTACAGCCACCAGCTACAGAATCAGAACTTTCTGAAACTTTGGATTCTCTAGTTAATGCTATCCATAACGCCACAGACAAACATATCCCTAAGTCAACAGTTTCGACTTTTCGACCCTCTTTACCTCCTCAATACTTACCATTGATCAAACGGTCCCGACAGTTTTATAGAGATTTTGCTGCCACTGGCAACCTTGACTCTCTTCATCATTACAGGCAGTTGCAACGAACGGTGCACAACTATCTTAAGGCTTACAAATTGCGATGCTGGGTCAAAGCTTGCAACAATCTCGGCTCACTTTCACATCCCACTCAGTATTGGAAGAGATTCCGACAGCTTACAGGTCGAAATACTCGTACAACATATCCTCTTATCGACAATAATACTCCGCTGCACACTGATACAGACAAGGCCAATGCATTTGCAAGATATCTCCAGGACATCTTTACGCCTCTTGCACCTGAAATTCCACATCGTTCTCATCCAGTCGACAAACTCAATCTGGATTCTCCTCATCTACAGCCTAATGTTAATCACACTCTGCCTGAAAACAATCCTCTTACTACACCGATCTCTATATCTGACATCAATTCAGTTGTAGCTCACAGACGTAACACAGCCCCTGGCATGGATTCTATTACATATAGACACATTAAAGAAAGTCCGTACGTAGTATTATATCTGCTTTGTCACATCTTTACTTTTATCCTTCGCACTGGCTTTGTACCTGCTGACTGGAAAACTTCGAAAACTCTTATGTTTCTCAAACCACATAAACCTGTTGTTTCTGTTAGCTCATACCGTCCTATTCAACTAACATCGACCTTCAGTAAAATACTGGAACGCATCATTGTCAAACGTCTTCATTCATACCTGGCACATCACCACGTCATTCCACTCGAGCAAGCTGGTTTCAGACCTTCTTTCAGCATTAATGACCAATTGCTCCGCCTCTCAAATTCCATCTATACTCACTTTAACACAGGCAACCCGTCCTGCTTGGTCCTGTTTGATCTCGAGAAGGCTTTCGACAAGGTCTGGCATCCCGCTCTCATCTATAAACTCAAACAGCTCCGCCTGCCTATTGCTTACCTTAGATTCATCTTTAATTTTCTTAGCTGTCGATTGGCTTATGTCTGTATCAACACTAGTTTTTCATTTCCTATTTTTCTTCATTCTGGAGTTCCCCAAGGATCGGCTTTGTCGCCCTTACTATATATTCTATTCGTTTCCGACTTCCCAGCAGTCCCAGATAATGTTAAGCTCTTTCAGTATGCCGATGACACTGCACTTTTTGCGACGGGCAAAACAATTCATCAGCTTAATCTGGCTCTCCAGGATGCTATCAATGTCTTTGTTGATTGGTGCTCCCACTGGAGACTGATAATAAACCCAGCAAAAACTCAATGTATTGTATTTCTTGCCCCGAAGCATCGTTCACGTGTACACCGCAACCCAACACTCTTACACCTCTCTGTACAAGATGTACCTTTAAAACCTACTCGCAGTGTCAAATATCTAGGAGTAACCTTCGATC
Source organism: Thermobia domestica (assembly GCF_964235325.1). NCBI lineage: Eukaryota > Metazoa > Arthropoda > Insecta > Zygentoma > Lepismatidae > Thermobia > Thermobia domestica. The sequence goes on along the minus strand of NC_137467.1, from coordinate 182,696,739 downwards.
ATCAACTAACCTGGACACCACATCTGAAAGATATCTCCAAGAAGGCGTACTCTCGCCTCAATCTTCTGAAAGGTCTTGCTGGAACTACCTGGGGACTCCATACTCATACACTTCTTAACACGTACAAAGTTTTCCTCCGCCCGATTTTGACGTACGGATTTACAGCTTGGATATCTGCTCCGACCTCATACTATGAGAAATTATGCATCTTGGAACGTCATGCCTTGCGAATTGCTTATCGTATCAAATTACCAAGTCCCACTCAAGATCTCTATCATAGACTTACATTTCCGCATATCTTATATCATTTAGAAACATTACGCACTAAATATATTACCCAGCGCCTGCACAACAATCATCCACTTCTTCAGCAAACTTTTGACGATCATGCCCGAAGTACCTCTCCCGTTGCCGCTCTGTTCCCTCCGCTCTCATTACTATTCACTTTGTACCATTACACTCTACCTCCAGACCACCCAGACGCCGTCTACTACGAGCCATACACTACAGCCGCTCATCTACCTCACATATGGCCATCACATGCACAGTGACACCTTGTGTACTAACAGGGCTCCTCTGTCCTCATTGATGCTTAGCGCCGCCCTTAGGCGAGAAGATAACCAGCATTAGTTCAACTAACAAAACCTATGTGTTGTAGTGAGTTTCGCACTTCATTTCATCATTCCACATCATATCACTTACAGTTATGGTTTTCCCTCACTGCAGTTTATGTATTTACCTTTCCTCATGATTATGGTTAAAGGCCATAATGACTGTGAAAGTTTGAATAGTAAAGTTTTCTGTACCTACCCATAGCCCAACCATTGCTTTCTGAATAGCAGAATATACTAAACATCTCTTCCCCTACAGAGGGCGTAACCCTCTTCGGGTAGTAGCTAGCGTAGGCTAGCTGGTAAAAAAAAACATCTTATGGTGAACTGGCCACCTGGAATCTCTAACCAGGTAAAAAAATAGGGTATCCGTAGCTGGCGGAGAAAAATAACCAAGTCCCTTAGTTTTTCCATCCCCACTGGTTTATTTTAGACGCGATCTTCGTATATACGGTTGGATTACTTGCCTCTTTGGAGTCGAGAAAACAACCGTCAAATTGATTATAATCCTCCACGGAGGTAAAGAGACGTACTTGATTCTAAGTTAACGACCTTGCTATTTCTTTGGTTTTTCGATTTACTGGAGCACGCATACGATCTCATTGGTATTGACAGTGCTTTCAGTGCTGGAGGGAGAAGCTATCATCATCATTCTATCTATTGTCATCAAATCGTTCGTCACACATTTATAGACACACATCTTCGTATTTACATTTGGGCATCAGCCCAGGGGCGGATTTTCGATGGCGGACCCACGGCTAGGATCAGGCAAAACGATGAAAGGCATACAGGGTTACCTCAAGTTCTACCTGGACCATCCGAGAGCACACCGAAGGGCAGAACCCGCAAGGATCCGAGTCACACTTCTTCTATTATTAGTAAATCTCAGCAGCGGCGAGGTTCTCAAGCCTCAGTTGCCTCTGCAACTTCCGTCATCTCTTCTGGGTCTGTCCGCAGCAGATCGCCACATCCATCAGAACATTCAGACAGTTATGCCGAACGTCTGCAACAATCGCCACCTCCGAAGAAGCAACATCTCGCTTCTAATTCATCTCTAAACCAAGATCCAATGGACATAAGTCCATCTTCAAATCATTCTGACGGATCCACTCCACCTTCAGTTCATTCCATGTTATTGACTAATTTCGACGTAAAATTCAGCAATGCGAAGTTTGTTTCCATACAACTGCGCAAATACCTCCCTCGAGCAGCAATTTCAGAAATTGTTCATACGAGAAATGGCATCATTTTAAAAACACCGGACCCAACTCTCCTTACCACAATAAAAAACAAAGTGCCTATTGACACATTTGGTCCAAATGCAAAGATTCAATCTCTGAACTCCTCCACACGTAAGCAGCCTCCACCACCAAAGCGACCACCATTGTTATCTGTCGTTATTCGGGGGGTTGACCCCTCCTATACAGATGAAGAGGTCCAAGAGGAGCTCAAGCTAGAGGGACACACTATTACGAAAGTAATACGCATTCGAAACGATAAAGGTCCTACCTATATGGTTCGTGTGCTTACAAACCATCAAGACACCATTGACGAGTTACTAGCGTCAGGTGCATACATTTATAATCACAAGCACAGAGTCGAACCATCACGAACACCAGTTCCAATGCCGGTCCGCTGTGAACGTTGCCAGGTCTACAATTCCCATCACACATCCGATTGTAAAAGTTCCAGTAAATGTGGCTATTGTGCTGGTCCTCATAACACCCGGACTTGTGATAACTTGGAATTGCCACCAAAATGTGCCACTTGTAATGAACAGCATCCGGCCTACAGTTACAAGTGTAAGGCAAAGCCAGACCCTATTCAGGATCATCCTGAACTCGTTGTGCCCTTGCGACCACCGGCACCAGTTCAAACCCATCCACATCCAATTGACGCTCCTGTTTCCTTAGATCAGCTATTGACGTTTCTAACGCTAGCTTTGCAAAACATCCACCCCTTTATTAGGCCGCATATTCTACAGCAAATCATTCTGGCAGCAAAAACCACTTTTCATGTTAATTTTACTGCTACTTATTCCGGAAATACTGTTCATTTTCATAAATAACATGCTAGTTCACTCGTTTAAGATTATGGCTTTAACTTTTCTCTTTTTGAATATCCGATCACTACCAAAACACAAAGTTTTATTTGAACAACTTCTTCTGGAGGAACATGTTACAGTATACTTACTCAATGAAACATTTCTAACAAACTCTCGTACTTGCCGTTTACCACGATATACCATGTTACATTCTGCAAATCCTGTACCTGCACTTCAAGCAAATGGGGGAGTAGCCATAGGGATTTCACCTCACATCCCTTATCGCCAGCATCAGTATAAAGCAACAGCTCTTCCTGAATATCTCCTTGCCACAGTTTATTTCAAAAATGTCATCATCACCCTAGCAACTATATACATCAGACCAAATCATCCATTACCTCAGCAGTTCGTACAGTATATCTCCAATAGTTTCAACAGATACATCATTATGGCCGATTTCAATATGCATAGCCGCAGCGATGGGGACCGGACAAATTTCATTAACTTCATAACAACCCACACTACTGGGGTTATTGTTGATCTTCCACAAGCTACACGCCCAATCTCAAACACTAAGCCTGACATAGTCATTGTCTCCACAAATCTTATCTCACATTGCACTGTAGAAATCCTTGATCTTCTTGGTAGTGATCATGCACCAATCAAGCTTGTTTACAAACCATACTCAGCTACAACCCATTCCTCTTTACCAGTACGAGTGAGCTTACGTTACGATAAAGCTAAATGGGATCAATATCGTTCACATATTTCAGACCTCACCAGTGATATAACAGAACCGGCCACATGTGACGATTTATACCAGACTGTAGATCGCATTACATCAGCAATCCAGGAGGCCAGCAACTTGTATATTCCAACAACGAAATCTGTTCCATATCAGCCTAAACTTCCGCCACACTATCTCTCCATGATCAAACGTTCACGTCAGCTATATCGAGAATATCTCCACACTCGCAACCCAGAAGCACTCCGACATCACAAACAACTTCAACGTACAGTGCACAATTACATCAAAGCATATAAACTCCGGTGCTGGGTAAAGACATGCAACACCCTGTCTGAAACATCGCATCCTACTAAATTCTGGTCCCGCTTCAATGCGCTTTGTGGAAAATTCTCTAATACACCCTACCCCATTTTATTGGGTGATACACCTGTTAGTACCGATAGCGATAAAACAAATGCCTTTGCAGATCACCTACAAGTTATCTTCACACCGCCATTTGCGAAAACACCTCACCCTGCAGACAGACTCAATACTTCATCACCAGAACTACAACCCAATCCTACTCATGTTTTACCTCCTAATACTGCTGTTTCCGCCCCAATCACCACTCATGAAATCTCTCAAGTTCTCAATAATAAACGAAATACTGCCCCTGGCTTAGATAACGTGACGTATCGCCATATCAAGGAATGCCCTATTTCACTATTACTACTTCTTGCGAATATCTATACATTCATATTGCGAACTGGCTTCTTTCCCTTAGCTTGGAAAACATCTAAGACGCTAATGTTTCCCAAACCACATAAACCTCCCCAGGATGTTGCGTCTTATAGGCCTATACAACTTACATCCACATTCAGCAAGATCTTGGAACGTATCCTAGTTAAACGATTACATCTTTTCATCTCAGATCACGGCCTACTTCCAGTCACACAAGCAGGTTTTCGTCCAGCTTTCTCTATAAATGATCAGCTACTTCTACTCACAACGCTCATTACTATAATTCAGCTAATCCTTCCTGTTTAGTTTTATTTGACTTGGAGAAAGCATTCGATAAAGTCTGGCACCATGGGCTCATCTACAAACTTCTGCAATTTCAGCTCCCTATCTCCTACATTCGCCTCATTTACAATTTCATTACAAATCGTATCACCTATATCTCAGTACGAGGCAGTTTGTCACATCCGATCTTTCTGTTCTCTGGAGTACCACAAGGGTCAGCCTTGTCTCCCTTACTATACCTTCTGTATGTAGCAGATATGCCCCGCCTGCCAGATCAGGTCAATCTCTTCCAATATGCGGATGACACGGCCCTTCTCGCACTTGGAGCAACTATCCAGCAGCTCAACATTAAGTTACAAACTGCTATTAATCGCTTTCACACTTGGTGCACTCTTTGGCGGCTTACTATCAACGCAGCTAAAACCCAAGCCATCATATTCCTACCACCCAGAAGAACTTCCAAAGTCCGCAGAAATCCACGCAATCTCTCTCTGTACGTTGATGGGGTTCCTATTCAAATCAGTAATACTGTCACATATCTGGGAATTACCTATGATCACCACCTTACTTGGTCGCAACACCTGAAAACCATTACCACTAAAGCTTATAATAGACTCAATCTCCTGAAACGATTGACTGGTACCACCTGGGGCCTTAAAGCACATACCATCCTAAATACCTACAAGGTATTCTTACGACCTGTCCTTACTTATGGATTTACTGCTTGGATAGCTGCAACCCCTAAGTTCTACAGTAAACTTTTAATTCTAGAACGCCATGCTTTCCGTACAGCGTTCCGCATTAAGCTGCCTAGTCCTACACAGGATCTATACCGCAAAATCACTTTTCCGACTTTACAATATTACCTAGAAAAGCTGCGGCTAACATTTATCACCAAACGCTTCGAAACACGACATCCTTTATTACAGGACACAATGCGTTATTTAGCACTTCACCCAACACCTCACCGTTATTATCATCCTCCACTTTCGCTCCTCTTCACATTATATCACTATACTCTACCACCGTTAGACCCTGCTTTACTTATAATCACAGATTACGTCATTCATGAACATCTTCCTCTCATTCACCCATCATTTCCAGCACAGTGATTACCATTATTTACTAACAAGGGCCTCATTCGTCTTCATCATTGCCTAGAGTAGCCCCTAGGCTGAAGATAACTTCATCTGTCTAATTAACATCATCCACGTGTTGTCCTGTGTATGCACCTCACCACATCTTTCACTCCCATTGCTATACTTGTACATATCATGAATTCTATACCTAATCATCATTCTTTTTGTTATCGTTTATTTGTTAAAAATATACTGTATGTTTATTTTCCTTGTGTATATACCTGCACCAAATGTTAAGGATTAATGTTCCTTAAGTCTCCACCTCCAAAATTACTTATTTATGTAAATGTTGTTGCTAATAAAGTATAAAATCACTTAGCCCATCTAACATACTCATTCCGTAGTTAACCATCATGTCTCGTTCCTAAAAGAGGGCGTAACCCTCTGAAAGGCAGCTAGCCCGTCAGGCTAGCCTGTAAAAAAAAAAACATTCAATAGTGTATATAAAACGACATCACTTTTATAGTTTAATTTTTAGAGAAGCAAGAATGGGTACTTTATGCCTTTGCTTCATGAAAGAATTTCTAAATAATAGAGCATAATTATAAATAGAGCTAAGGAAGGTCTAGCAGTGAAAAAAAAAGTTTTGTTTCTGATTTTATTTTATTTTTATTCTAACAAGGAACGATGGGTTATCAGTTATCGATTACTGTTTCAATGTTAATCCTATATTGTTTGATTTCAATTTAGAGTCCCGGTGGCGGGAAAGAGAGGGAGGGGGCGAAGGAGACTACAATTATTGGATGATATTAAAACAGAAAGATCATACGCGAAGATGAAAAGGTTAGCGGAGAACCGTGGAGCATGGAAGCTTCTCAGCTGCGGCAAGTGACCTGCCAGTAAAGGCAGAATACCTATGATGATGATTCAGCTGCAACGCTGGAAATAATTAAGTTTCCGGAAGTGGGGTATAATCAGCAACGAAACATATACAATCTATATATCAATCGATTCAGCTTGACAAAACAAATCGATCGATATCAAATTTAACTACTTCTGGTTTACTGAGCCTAATTTAGTTTCCGGGGGTGGGGTATAATCAGCTCGAAACATATACAGTCTATACATCAACCAATTCAGCTTGACAAAACAAATCGATCAATATCAAATTTAACTACTTCCGGTTTACTGAGCCTAATTTAGTTTCCGGGGGGTTTAATCAACAACGAAACATATACAATCTATATACCAATCGATTCAGCTTGATAAAGCAAATGGATTGATACCAAATTTAACTACTTCCGGTTAACCACTTCCAGTTTACTGATCCTAATTTAGTTTCCGGGGGTGGGTACCCCATCAGGAAGTCGCGGTCGAAAAGAGGGATTGCCACCGTCGACGGTGACGGGCCGCCGGAGGCAGCCGGCACCCGCCCGCGGTGGCACGACAATCTACTTGTTCAAAGTTGCCGACCTTTTGCCGAGGTGGCAAGCGGTCGAAAATCGTAAAATAAAATGAACTTTACTGAATATTTGCCGACTGTTGCCGACCGTAAGAGTCAGCAAAGCAGTCAGAAATGCCTCTTTCCGATCCTCTGCCGACTCCTTATGCAGGCCTTTTTTCGAGGGCAGCGCCGGTGAGTTTACTACGCCTTTATTGCTATTTGCAGACTGCTCGGCAAAGCATTTTCCCGACGGCGGCGCCGGCACATTTAATGCTCATTTCCGGCGGTTTACCGATTGCTCAGCAAGACAACTATTCATCGCGGTCGAAAATCGCACAGATAGACGCCTGTGTCCGGCAACGGCAATCCTACCGGTTCCGGCGCCGGCATCTGGTCGGCATGGACAAGTTGTCCGACTGTATGCGGCAGGATCCTGATGGGGTAAATCAGCAACGAAACATATACAATCTATATATCTATGGATTCAGCTTGACAAAACAAATCGATCGATACCAATTTTAGCTACTTCCGGACAACCAACTCCGGTTTACTGAGCCTAATTATTTTCCGGTTGTGGGGTATAATCAGCAACGAAAAATTTGTGTATCAATTGACTCAGCTTGACCAAGCAAATCGATCGACACAAATTTTAAGTTCTTCCGGTTAGCTTTATTTCTTTCGCCCTTTTTTTTTTTGTGTTTTATCTCATTTTATTTTTTGTCAGAAATGCTTTTAAATAAATATAAATCTCGTAAAATTAACTAAGAAAGTTCCTTCAAAGAAACAAATGTTTTGGGGACAACTGTTAAGCAATAATATGAGCACGTTCTTGGCAACGTCAACATTTAAGAAATATTTTATATATTGTTTTTATTGAAATTACAAAAAAATGGAAATTTCGGTGTGTATTGGCTCACCCAATTTTTATTTTTATATAACCTTTAAGTTTTTTTCGAAACAAAATATTTTCTCTTGAATCCACTGATTTAGAAAGGAAAAATCAACAATTTGGTTGAGTTTTGAATCGAAATCTAAATCCAAAGAAGTAGCGTGATGACCAGTGTGAAGTTGACCACCAAATATATCTTCAAACGTATTTCTTTTTCTTTTTTGTTTGTTTGGAAAAGGGATTTTTATCTTCAAAACAATCAACAACCGATAAGTCTCTCTTTCTATTTTTTCAAACAAAAAAAAAAATCTCTTCAAAATAACCAATAACAAATAATTAGCTTTTCCTTTGATTTGAAATATGATGGTGTTGCCAGTGTGCACAGTAAAAATGGTTGTGTTAATTCAACTCAATTTTAACAGAGGGCAGTGGTTCCAGCGTGGCTACAACTATACGGTGTTAGTTCAACACATAAGCCGCAGTGTTGGCGTTCACTGGTGGGTGTGTTAGTCTTTAACACACAACCGGTATTGAGCCATGCCGTAAGCGTTAATAAACCACAAAATTAGTCCCCCAAAATATGTTAAATCGCCTGTATGCGTAATGTGTTTACATTATGCTGCCTAAAAGAACATTTTAAACAAGTAAAAAAAAAAATGTACTCCAGCGGTGGAAGGGGGGCACGAATCACCTACCTTTCAATTACTAGCCGCGTGCTCTTTCGACTAGGCCACGAAGGCGATGGCGTCGCTTGTAGAGGGATAAATTGTTGAGGTCTTTTGAATTTAGCTAATCAGATTGCTCCCTTAAGGCTGCAGACTACTAAATATTTTTAAAAAACTGATATATTTTCTTTTACCCGTTTTTCGTAAGTGGAAAGAGGTAATAAAATGTAACTTACCACAACAATAGATAATGTTATTCTACACTCCAAAATACGAATCGGAAGAATTTTCAGTGTTGACATCCATAGAAATTACAGTTTGACCAGAATTTGAATTACTCAAAAATCTATGTAAAAACAGCGATTAGAAAAATGAACTCAACGGTAATTGATGACTTATCATGCTGTCTATGTTCCTTGTTTACTACTTTTAAAATAATATTTCGATTTATTTTATAAACCTTTTATAAATTATTACAAGATAAATAAGTAATTAAAAATAAATAGAAACATTATTTAAAAAGTAGTAAACAAGGAACATAGACAGCATGATAAGTCATCAATTACCGTTGAGTTCATTTTTCTAATCACTGTTTTACATAGATTTTTGAGTAATTCAAATTCTGGTCACACTGTAATTTCTATGGATGGCAACACTGAAAAATTTTCAGATTCGTATTTTCGGGTGTAGAATAACATTATCTATTACTGTGGTAAGTTACGTTTTATTACCTCTTTCTACTTACGAATAACGGGCAAAAGACAAAAATAATAGTTTTTCAAAAATATTTAGTAGTCTGACCCCTTAAGCCGCGTATATTCGACGATAACCGTTCGGGATAAGATAAAATCTGCTCGCCATGTATACATAATTTTATAACAAAATGATGACTGTCTATTTACTTTATTTTATAGTTCTATCATATTCATTTTCAAATTATCGGCGACAGTTGCCATGTAATAAAGTTGATGCGTTTGTTGCTGCTAGTACACAATCGTTTAGAAAAAGAAGCAATAAATGCATCAAATGTGGGAGATGAATTTAGAACACTTAAATGGCACATGCCTAACACATCTTGTACTATTAGGATTTCTTCAGAAACATTATGTAAAACAATTGAAAACACATCGCGCGGTTTGTATTTTGAAATTTTGCTTATACATGGATTTGTTTAAGTATTTCTTTCTATTGTGTTTGTTTGTAGCTTCAATTCATAAGCCTTTATAATTAGATGTTGTGTGTCATTTCAACTACCGGCATTTGACACACAACTCCAAATGGAGAGTGAGTTATGCTAACCACTGTTTTGTGTTATATTTTAACACAATCGTGTTCACACATAGGCATGTCGTTGAAATAACACAGCGATTTTTTATAATGTGAAGTTTCATCACCCATTTCTTTTGTAAACACTTTTTATGTTTTTCGAAAACTGTTTATTCTTCAAAATAATCAACAATCGAACATCAAACAATTGATTTTGGTTTTCAATCGTAATTTGTAAGTATAGGGGTCTGGCTAAATTTGGCCACATCTCAACTTTATTTTGTAAATATCTTCTTACTATTTTCGAAACAAGCTATTTTTTTCTTCAAATCAATTAATATGGAACAGAAAACAAATGATTGCCTTGGCAATCACGCAGAAAACAACACCGATGATTCTACACTTGTGTTAATTTAGCACACAGGCTGTGTGTCATTTCAGATGCCGGCATTTTACACAACTCCAAATGGAGAGTGAGTTATTCTAACAACTTGTTTGTGTTATATTTTAACACGATCGTGTTAACACATAGGCATGTCGTTGAAATAACACGATTTTTTACAGTGTGAAGTTTCATCACCCATTTCTTTTGTAAACACTTTTTATGTTTTTCGAAAACTGTTTTTCTTAAAAATAATCAATAATAGAACATCAAACAATTGATTTTGGTTTTCAATCGAAATTTGTAAGTATAAGGACCTGGCTAAATTTGGCCACATCTCAACTTTATTTTGTAAATATCTTCTTACTATTTTCGAAACAATCTATTTTTTCTTCAAATCAATTAATACGAAACAGAAAACAAATGATTGGCTTTACTTTTAAAGCAAAATTTGAAAGTATTGGACAGGCCAGTGTGAAGTTGCCTCGGTACTCCCTCGATCATTAGATAAATATCTCATTACGTTTTTCGAAACAAACGATTTTTACTTCAAAACAATCAATAACAAACGAAAAAAAACTCTTGACTTCGTTTTCGAATCAAAATTTGAAAGTAAGAGGGGCCAGTGTGAAGGTGCTCTCCCAACTGTATTTTGTAACCCTTACGTTTTTTTTGTTTTTTTTTTTTTTGAAACTTTTCTTCTTCAATACAACCAATATCAAACGAAACACAAATTATTGGCTTCGATTTCGAATCGATATTTGAAAGTACAGGGTCAGTGAAAAGTTATCCTTCCCCCTCAACTTTATTTTGTAAAGATCTCTTTATTTTTTCGAAACAAACAAGTTTTTCTTTAAAACAATAAATAACAAAAGATTTTGGTATCGAATCGAAATTTGAAAGCAAGGGCTAACTTCACGTAGATGTAACTACATAACCTGAATAAAAACATCGAAATTCTTAATGTTCTCTGTTCATGTTATGCTTTTTCATGTTTCTGTTTTGTTCTTAAGCAAAAAGGCCAGCTAACTCTATGGACTATAGAGGCTGAAGTTTGAATGCTGCATTCACAAAAACTCTCCATTCACTTCTCTCCTTAGGCAACAGGATCCAGTTTCTACTTTATACTCCTGTCGTTCTTGGGACCGAATATTCACATAGGGATTTTTTTCTCCAATACTCTCAGTCTGTGTTCTTCTCTCAGAGTAAGCGACCAGTTTCAAAACCATACAGTACAACAGGGATGGTTATCGTTTTGTAGATGTTAAGCTTCAAAATGTACGACAGAATTCTTGAAGATAAAAGATTCTGATCTGAATAATAACAGAAATTCCCTGCTTTCAATCGAGATCTTATTTCTTCGTAGATATCGATTTGGTCTGTTAATATTGATCCTACCCTAACAGCACAATTATATAGCAGGCATATGCCTATCATGTTCCCCCAGGTACATGGAAATGTGCCCAGTATGTGCCTTTTGTACTTGTGAGAGAGAAACCACTTGGATTTCAATGATAGTCTCAGTTTATGTCCGCCCCTAAGCACATGCCTCATATGTACCTGGAAAACTTACCTAGTATGTTCCAAGTAGGTTGCCTATACCGCAAGCATCAATGAACCACATAATTATTCATCCAAAATATGTTAAATCGCCTATATGCGTAATATGTTTACATTAAGGTGAGTCTAAAAACCACTTTAACCAAGTAAAACAATGTGCCTCAGGGTGGGCGTGAACCACCAACTATTTGATTACTAAGCGCTTTCTCTTCCGACATGGCCACGAAGTCGATGGGGAAAATGTTGCTTGTAGAGGGATAAGTCCTTGAGGTCTTTTTAATTTGGCTAATCAGAGTGCTATTGTAACACTGTATATTCGACGATAAGCATTTGGGATCAGATAAAATCCGCTCGCCATGTAATTTTATAACAAAATGACGCGCTTCTCTTTACTTTATTTCATGGTTCTTCCATTTTCACTTTCAAATGATCAGCTACTGTTGGCATCTAAAAAATACAATTCTTTATCCCTAATTACGTAAATAATTAACTGTTCACACATGTATGAAAGATTCATCTTAATTTTTATTCATCAGTTATGTAATTTCTTTCTTCTACATTTATCTCCAAAATTTCATGCATTTGTTGCTACTTCTTTCTAAGCGATTGTGTACTAGAACAGAAAGTGGAGCAAAAAGCGCGAGAAACCGTTGCATGTTACTGCGCATGAGCAAATGATGATATGAAAGATATATGTCCCAAGTGACGATATAAAAACAAATGATTATCACAGTGCTAAACTGAGCCAGGTATATAAATGCTACATTTGTGGTACATAGTCGCAAATATCAATTAGGTGTAACAAGCACCTAAAACTTTACCTAACTGAAGTACATACTTAACATATGAATACCCTATGTAGCAAGTGCCGGGTACCTAAAAAGTAGCTGAGACACCTAATGGCTCATGGCTAGCACATCTTGTGCTGTTATAGTAGATATTTGGAAGTATCCGCTTTATTGAAAGAATTTTATTTAATTTTGACATTTCCATAACCCGAGCCCGGAAACTAAATTAGGCTCAGTAAACCGGAAGTGGTTAACCGGAAGTAATTAAATTTGATATCGATCGATTTGTTTTGTCAAGCTGAATCGTTTGATATATAGATTGTATATGTTTCGTCGCTGATTATACCCCACCCCCGGAAACTAAATTAGGCTCAGTAAACCGGAAGTGGTTAAACGGAAGTAGACAAATTTGGTATCGATCGATTTGCTTTGTCAAGCTGAATTGATTGATATATAGATTGTATATGTTTCGTTGCTGATTATACCCTACCCCCAGAAACTAAATAAGGCTCAGTAAACCGGAAGTAGTTAAATTTGATATTGATCGATTTGTTTTGTCAAGCTGAATAAATTGATATATAATTTGTTATATTTGGTTGCTGATTATACCCCAACCCCGGAAAAAATTAGGTTCAGTAGACCGGAAGTAGTTAAATTTGGTATCGATTGATTTGTTTTGTCAAGCTGAATCGATTGATATATAGATTGTATATGTTTCGTTGCTGATTATACCCCACCCCAGGAAACTAAATTATTCCCTATTTTGTTGGATTACATTAAGTTTCGCTAGATTACGTTACATTAGGCGTGCAATGTTACTTTAATACAGATCCATAGTATAAGTATAACAACGGGTTAGAAGCCCAGCAGGGTTTGGTTGGGTTCTGTTCTCGAGATGAAATGGGCAAACTAAAGACTTGCGATTTTTTTCTGTACATTTTACAATTTTTGGATCTGTATAATAAAACAAGTGTACCACCGCGAAATACTTCATCCGCCTCCATATACAGTGCCGCTAACAGCATCAAAAACAATCAACAAATACAGTCACTCTTAACTTTTACTATTTCCCTTACCTCCCTTGTACTCATTCTTTCTCATAAACTTAAATAAATTCTCCAATTGACCAGGTAAATATCCTAAAATTGGTCCGGCGATACGGCACTTAATCCGAAAGCATTAGAAGTGCTTTACTACCCATAAAATAAGTAAGTTGGTATGAAAAATGACACTATTAGATGTTATCGTGCAATTTTACTATGCTCATCCACGATGTAAGTAGTAGTAGTAGGAACGGGTTCGGAGCCCCGCAGGGGTGGTTCAGTTCTGTTCTCAACATAAAATGGGCAAATTAGAGACTAGCCCAAATTTTTCTGTACGTTTTACAATCTGGATCCGTATAGTAAAACTGCACCGATGTTATTTTCCACCGATGATGTATTCTCCACAATGGACAGAAGTTCTATTTTATGTTTACAAGTGGAGCATTCCTTTTCGAAACTATGACAAGTGTTGTTGAAGCTCGTATAATTGACAAAACCCGTTTTTTTTTCACTATCTTCTCTTAAGCGTATACTCACTTGTTCATTTCATACACACCTGCGCTGCCACGCCAGCTTTCCGGGTGCGCGCTGCCCTGACTCGCTTACGTAGCATTCGTGTTTTGAAAGGCCATATAGCATAGGTTAGTTTCTAATTTTTGTATTGTAGTTTTTAGTACATTGATTCGGAAACCGTATTTAAGTGCATATCTTAAAATGTAATTTTTCAACAATTACTTCTGGTGGCCTCCTTGAATTTGGTCTTTTGCGAGTGAGATATTTTCACAGCAAATCTTTTAGGGGACAATAAGCAGGAAATTAGTACATGAAGTAGATTTTCTCAACAGTTATTTCGAGTGTTGCACCGAAAGTAATCCTGCAACTTTATATATATTTATAAATCAGATTAGTGTTTCACGAAATGTTTTCGTTCTTCTACCGATCCACATTGTCCCCGAGAATAATTTTCGCTAGGCCACATGGCAATATGTTAAGTAGTATATTCCATATGTGAAATTCACGGGATACACCAGAAATAGTTGTTAAACAATTTATTATTTCACGATTTTCGTGAGAATACCAGCTTGAATTTAAAAAATGTTGCATTGCAAAAGACAAACGAACTTGAGGTAAGTGGCCACAAAATAGCACGAATGCTGTGTAACTAAGTCTGCACTGCGAAACTGGTGGAGGCACGCGACAACTCGGTTGTTCGTACGTAGGAGCAGGATTATTGGCTACTCTGCTATTTTTGCGTGTGCTGCGATAATAGTGAAAACATGAGAAAGGCATTTCCAAGAATACTGGCTTTTTTTGTTAGGTGATGCTCAATTGCTGGAGGCCAGTCTTTTCGTAAAATCGAAAAGAGTTACAATTTCGTTTATTTCTGGTAATTTTAGGTTAGGTTAAATTCTAAACATTTAGCTCCCTTAATCTAAACAGAGACATTTCCTACATTAAAACAAATAGATATCGAATCCTAGCAGTTAAAAAAAAATCACTGAAGAGTTTGACTTTTCCTCTTTATTTTGTTGTATAATATTTGACACTGTAAGAATATGGCAATATTGGACAGTACATTACTTTTATGTACCATTTAAAGTTCCCAAACTAGAACTTTTAACTAGATGCGTTCAAAAAGGAAGCACGAGCACTATATTTATTTGTAGTGTTTATTTATAGTTGTTTGTCACGTGAACATGTCCGCATTCTCACTCCATTACATTCGAAAGATTTGTGATGTGAACTTTTTATAGATGAATTACTTTGAAGTGATTTTTTTTTAACGGATATCGACTTTTGTGGTGGAATTTTGTGTAAAATGTGTTTTTCTGAGATCAGCGTAGTGACTGCGTAACTATCAAAGTTTGCCGCTTGGGTCTCCTCCTTTGCACAATCAGTCTCTCACAAGTAATTTTTCTAAATTCAAAAGGATTAGTTTGCCGCTTGTATGTAGAAATTGACTAAAGCCATTGACACGTGTGAAATATCTCTGCATCAAAAACTTTACCGGCAATTATGCTTAATTCCTCTTCCAAATTTAGGAATAGTATATCATTCCCATTTTTGCCGTAAGACAACATACAACATGCACATGGTTATTTGGTAAGAACAGTAACAAAACAGTTAGGAGCATTGTCTCGTTATGTAGAAACAAAATTACCTTCTATAAAATTTTGGGCACAATGCAAGATTGATAACTCCGTAAAAGTATGAAGAGAAACAAAAGAAATTTCTATGTGAAACATACCTTTATACATGATCACAGATTCCGTATGTTTGGTCCTTCCATATATATATATTTATTTATTTTTTATTTAATTTTCCGCCTTAAGAACTCTGGGTTCATGAATTCGTCATATATATATGGTTAACACTCATACTATTAATATGTCTTTCGAGTAATTAACTATAGCAGTTATAAGAAGATTTCTCCGTGAGGATGAAACAAGTATTGGGAAAGCATTGGTAACCCTAGTTTTGTTCTATCGGTAAATCTCTTCGGGCCTGTTCAGTAGCCACTTGCGGAGGCTTTCACTGTCGTACGGGAATTTCCTTTGGCGGTATAGGAGGGGATTGTCTGAGAGTTATAAAAAATAGTACGAAAAATTATATCTAACAAACCAATATTTATGAAAGAGGAGGCAAATAGTATAGTATTGTTTATTTGTAAGGTAGAAAAATGACTCTTCGCTGCATTGAAATAAGTAAGTTAAGCATTTAAATCGTAAACTCCTATTAATATGAACACGCGTTTATCTTAGTAAAATAATTTATTTTTTAATTTGGTTGAGAATGGTAAAATAGTTTCCTCGTACCTTTATTTTACTTTATTTCAAAATAGATTAAATTTGTCGTTAGCATATAAGCCAATAGGACCGTTTGGTGTGAACATTTGGTGATATTGATTTTAATGTTTTGAGTATCGAAAAACATCATTACGGCACAAAAGTACGATACATGCGGATTTCTTTTTTTGAGATGCTTCAGTTCTGTAAAATATACCGTATAACTACGCTCGTAATACATTTTCTCTTGCCTTAATTTAAGATAGGTATGCACTAGGCTATAAGAACATTGAGGATATGTCCCATTACTCCGGATATTAGAGCTGCTTTGTGTTTAGGTTGTGTGCCTGCCGCGCAAAAGACAGCTTTAGTTCTGGTAGCAGCTCAAGTTTTTAGGATCCAACATTAACCAGTAGCTCGATGTTCCATATAACATTGTACTAAAATGGACGCTAAATACAAGTACAACAAATAAACCAAGAAATACAATAAATTACTATATAACAAATGAAATGAAACAGAATCATGTGAAAAATACTGGAAATTTGAAAATACCTATAAAAAAAAGGCAAAAGAAAGAAATTAAAACATTAAGTACGACAACAAAATAAATTTATCTAGAAATTGTTAGCACTACATGTATTTGAGTAAAGGCGAATGGCTGGAGAGAACAAAGAAATTGATCTTTAAAATATTACACTAGTCTTAAAATTGTTATATATTTTAAAGTAGAATATTTGTATCACATTGATTTTCATATTTTGTTTAAGAAGTATAATCTAGTAATATAGTAGAGAAAAGTTTAGTGCCGGGGTCTTCTACCCTCGTGCAAAAATAAAAAGAAAAAAAAATAGTAAGAATTGTATTGCAATAACTTGTACTTATGTATAACAAAAATATAATAATATAGATTAAAGATAATATAGCACTATAATATACCTTATGCAAAGCAGAAGATAAAGAGATTAAGTTTTGCTTTAAGAACAGAGAAAATAAATTTAAAAAATTGGATATTTTCAGCATTTCGACATTTTAGTATGAGTGGTAGCGAAATTTCGGATATTTTAAAATATTGGTTTTAATACCTTTTGCATCCCTAGTCTGATGCCAAATAATTTCCACCATTAGTTTAATCTCAAGTGCTATTTTCCGCTGTCTTCCCTGCTTGTTTACCAGTTCTGTTAAAACGAATATTTTTCTTATTACTTTCAGATTTGTTTCTTTTTCTTAAACATTGATTGCTGAAGGTTTTATACCTCCCTGCTGAACAATTTTTATGTTAGCGAAATGGATTCTCATCATTTCAGCTTTGCTTTTGATAAAATTGAAATGGAAAGAGAGAACATTCCTATTAGAGTTGAAATAAAAACAGAAAACGAGTCATTTGAAGAATGCAATTATAAACAATGTACTAGTAACAGTTACGATTTTAAAGATCTTACAGTAAGCTTGGAATGTAAGGAACGAGAAAGTGCTAAGGAAGCACAGAATATCTCTTTAGAGAGAAATGAGGAAGAAATAACATCAGATTGGAAACTTACTTCGAAAGCAGTATGTTTGGTCAAGCGTTTATCACCTGCTGTTGTACTTCTAAATGCCAAACGTTGTCACAGTAACATCAAGCCAAATTTCTCGGATTTTGCACACAACACGAAAGATTCAAGTAACCATATGTCTGTCAGTATTCGAGACAGAAACAATCACGAAAAGGACGTGCAAGAAAATAATCGTGAAACATGGAATAGTGCTCAGGGCCTCAGGTACGTTTAAACTTTTTTTTTCATCAGTTAAGTTTGGTTTAAATACTTCTTTTCAACAAGTCCAATACTTCGTTAAAAATTCCTTTTTTGTTTACCATAAACTTCGTTAATGTATCGCAAAAATTTGAATACATAAAAGAACGCAACCTATTTCTTAGTTTGTAAGAGGTGAGACAGTTCAACAGTGAAATAAAATCCAAACGTAACAGTAATATACTGTAAACCCCTTTCTTATATCAAGCGTAGATGGTGAGGGTTGAGTATTGACAGTGTTCTTAGCAAAGTAAAGAGCAGTTCTTTATATAATACGTTGCTCGCGAGTACAAGAATCAGTAATACTTTAGACAAGATATAAACTGTTGTCAGGTCTCAGGACTACTTAATACGAGTCTTTTAAAATACTAAGTGCAATAGAAAGTGTTTTTATTTTTTTTATATGGGAAAGGTGTGGGGGCAGAAATTTTGGTAATATGTTTTCTATTATAGGAATCAACACATTTCTCCTCTGAAAATGTTGTCATAACAAAAGCTCAAATTTTTGTATTATAACAGAACACCCTAATAAATAATTCCGAACCGGGATCACACAAAGAAATTATTGAGTTCACTTTTTATTGTTAACGTTACGAAAATATTTCACGTATTGTGATTGTTCTAATATTCATGCATGTCTTATCACAAACTAGGCCAACCACAAATTTTGCAAATATTTTAAAATATGGCTTAATTGACTTCACTGGTAAAGCTTCGTGGTTCAGAAGTTTATATCTTATGATGGCGGGCCTAATCATATGACGGTGTATCCGGGCAAAGGTTATAGATGAAGGGCTTTTCTTGCTACTTGTGTGTCATTTGCCGGCAAAATATTATTTTCCTTAAAGAAAGCTTTCGTCGGTTTTTTCAACACTGACCTTGTTACGGGTCTAGCGTGGTTATTAATAGAATGGTCAACTCCTGCTTTTTAATTCTGCTGCTTCGATTTTTCCAAACGAATACTTTGCTTCGATACTTCATTCTACTTAGACCAAGAAACTAATACTTTTTCTGTAACGAAATATCAAGTTATAACTTTAGGATATTATATTCCATGTTATATGATGATTCGTTACAACATCGTTTAATAAGAGACATTTGTGGGCTGTGCTCTATAATTGTTTAATGGAAGAGCAGGAAAACATGATATTAGGATGTGTGCTGTAGTCCGTTCATTAAATAATTATTAAATTGTTTGAATGATCTGTAGCAGGAAATTCAGTAACTCAGTTTTAAGTTATGTAAATTAGGAATTGAGTTGTATTTTTAAGAACGTTTGTTGGATATCTGTTCCTTGAGAGTCAGTTGAACCGTTATTTACTAGAAGTAGATTAATGTGTAATTAGATAACGGAATGTTTGTTTGTGTTCTCTTGTACACGGAAAGAATATTAGTTTTGCTTAGTTCAAAATTATGAAAAATATATAGGGATTATCTGCAAACTTCTTTCGTGGCAAAGCTTATACTAACAAGTTTACCAGAGATTAATGCGTAGCGCACGAGTTAGAGCCGAGGATTTTGGCAGAAGATGAGATGAAAAAATGGAACCATGAAGAATGGAAATATATAAAACTTTCAACTACAGTGTTTGAAATATGTAGCAAATGCTTTCTAATCTTACCATCACTAGAACTTCTCTTTAGGCAGTTTTGTCTCTCCTGCGTGTAGGCTTCCTATACTCAATATGCGACCCTGCTTATATCGTTATGACCTCATCTACTTTTACGGTGGAGGAAAGCGGACGTTTGAGTTATTAAGTGTTGGGACTCACACTCCGATCAATAACAAATTGTAAGCGTTTCATGTGTTTTCTTCCTTTCACCACATAAAATTGAATTCAATCATATATTAACGAAATAAAAGACACATGAGGAATGTTATCGTGTATATGCTCTTTCTCTACAAGTGGTGTTGGACATCGATCCGAGTAGGTAACGTTGGACCACAGTGGTTGCGAACAGTGATAGGTCATATTAGTTCATAGAAGGTTGAAGTAAATAGTAGCCTTAGTGGATTGTGATGGGTATTGGTGAATGTAACACAGGAGAAATTTGTATTGCACCTTCTTGGATACTCAAATCACCTAAAATATCCAGAGCGCTTCATATCATGTAAACTTAGATATTTTCAAAAAATTATATTGACTTAAAAGCTAAAGGGTGTTACGTAGATTTTAGGTATATTTCGTACAAATTCAGAATACTAATTTATTTTATTAAGCTTCAGAATTCTTACAGAGTGTCCTTTAAATGTTCATTATTTCATTTGTATTACAACGGGATTTACGAATTTTTGTTTGTTCTTTAATTTTAAATATGGAATGTATTGGACAATTTTCTGGTATCTTTATGTCTAACTGATATTAAAAACTAAAGTGTTCAATAGTAACACAGTAGGGACCTTGCACATTCCAGGCATGATGAATAATAGCCTTTGTTAATTTTATTATAAATATTTCAGGTGCAAACCTCGTACTCCTTTCACTGGGATTTTTTAAGCTACACTCTGAAAATGTTTGTTATTTGTATTTTATAGATGGGACTTTTGTGGATTCACTATTAAATAATTGACCGTGTGAAACATCTAAATTGAACGCAGTACTTACGTTATAGGTTCCATCCGTGATAAGTACTTTTCTTTAAGAGCAGATAGTAAACTTCACAACTAGAACACATTTTGTTAGTGATTATTATTGTGAGTAGGGAGTTCCTATGTGGTTAAGCGGTCAGCGTACCCGCTTGCGGCATAGGAGACCCAGTTTCAATTGCCGGCGAGTGCTTATGTGGTTCGTACTCCGCGTTATTCTGTAGGTCAACGTCTCATATAGCCTCGCTCCTGAAATGTGATGAAATGTAGAATAGGACTATCAAAGATTGGGAGCAGCTAGTTGCACTGATCAGCTGCTAAATCGAAGTAGCTAAATTACTACAAGTAATTATCATGAATTCTTATTAATCACTTATCTTATTTATTCAGTTAATAAACTTGGACATAATCTAAATACGCTGACGAATAATGCCATACTCTTATCTTCAAATCACAAGCTATCGTAATATGAATCTAACTTACCATTGCAATCAAATTCAGTATAACGACAGGTAAATGCATTTCTTTCTTTCTTTCTTACTACTAAACGTACCTAGCGTTAGTAAACTAGTCATTTGTTGTCTAATCTTACATTTCCCACTCTTCAATACTCAACAGAATGGACGTTAAACTCAAAACCAACTCATTCACTTATTATTATTATTTATTCTGCCTTTTGGCAGCCCTGGGACTAGAGTGGTGTATTCTAATTTTCTTTCATTTTTTTTTTATTTATTTTCCGCTTAAACCTGGAAATGTTTCTTCCACGTTTCTCAATCTTCAGCTTCCTCCTTTAACTCCCAATATTTTATTATATTTTTCAAGTCATCGATCACTTCTTTTTTTCTTCCCTTCCACCATTCTTTGTATGGCGGTATGAAGAAAATAATTTGTTCGCAAGATGTGCCCGCTCCAATCGTCTTTCCTTGGAAGGATGCTGGCTAATTGTGCTAAATATAGGTGTTATATACTTTCTATTTGTTATTATTTTATTCAGGACAGGAATGTTTTAAAATTCACCATTATATATTTTGTACAGCTTTGCATACGAGACTTGTACATTATGCAGAATTGCAATACATCGTTGTGTACTCTGGGTCTGTAATGTGTTTTGTGTGAATCTCAATTCTAATAATTTATTTATTACTGAAGAATTGTGGATTTTCAAATTTTTAGTTTCTTCAATATTAATTTTTACAATTAAATTTTTGTAAATAATAGTATACTCTTTACATTGCATTTGCATTTTTCTGTTTTAAAGTACACTCTTCTCTATATCATTTTCTACACATATTTTATCTTTTTCAGCTTGTTATATTGTCATTATTATTATTATTATTATTATTATTATTATTATTATTATTATTATTATTATTATTATTATTATTATTATTATTAAAATAGTAGTAGTATTACTCACGTTTATATTTGTGATGATACTATTCTTAACTCGTTACCATGTACTTATTGATCACGTTTGTTATAAGATCAGTTTCTTTACAAGCGGACAAACAAAAATAAAAAGAAAGAAAGCTTTCTTATTGGTAGGATAAGGAGCGTAAGGCAAACAGTTTGTGATATTTTATTCCCAATTCTCAGAAAATGGTAATATAAGACTGGGTTTATGGCATTGAAGGGGGAAATTGTTGTTAATCTCATTTTCCGACATCAAGCAAAAGTTAATTTTAATACTTGTCACTGGGAAATAAATTGAACCACTTAATTTATAGTACTGTACTACCTATTGATTTCTGTTTGATAAGATTCGTACGAAAAGAAAAAAATGATTGTACGAAAAGAATGCTGCAGGCTGTAAGGCAGTTTTCTGTGTCTTGTTTTTGGATACCACAAACATTCTTTGTTAAGGAGGGCATTATGTGATATTTACGTGATAACAGTGGCTGCAAATTATGTTCTTAACTGTATACAATAATTAGTATGTATATCTGGTAAAGATTTCTGTGTATGACTTTTCTTTTGTATTTGTTGCAGCGACTCTGCTAACCAATTAGTGAACCTAATTTATTATGTTAAGTCGGTATACGGAGCTCCTCCGTGGCTAAGCGGTTATCGTACGCGCCTTTGGCGCGGGAGACCCGGGTTCGATTCCCGGCGGGAGCTCATGTGCTTCGGATTCCACGGTAATCAGTAGGTCCACGTTTCATATAGCCTCGCTGCTGAACAGGACGTAAAACTCAAAATCAATCAATCAAGTCGGTATACGTATCATTATTTAATAATTTCCATGCATGTGTAATGAGCATTTTCTTTGCTGTGATTGGTCATGAATGAATTTACTATTTACGTGTGTTTAAGAATAACATAAGTAGACCATTTCTGGCATACATCTAAAATATATCTTAAAGATACACACTTAACAATTGCAGTGTTCTTTATTTTGTGCTAACTGAACATCGAATTTCAAACGAGATATTTTCATATATTTTGAATGGAATAAAATCCCCATATATTCTTCTATGCTAATACCGACTTCAGGACTAAATAACATTCAAATAGGCTCATGCAACACTTTTCCGTTATTGTAACTATAATCCTAATTAATACTGTTCGCTGTACTTTAAGAGAAATTTTTTATGTAGGCTTTGCACGTGTGAATTTTGCTAGGTTATCTTTCACCCTTGTCTAATTTCAGATTGTTTTCTATTTTTCTTTCTTATTAATAGTATTTTATTACTACAGACAAGGCAATATTTCATCTTGGTCTACACATCGTGTGTTGTAAATTTTGGTCATCTTTAGGGTAAAGGGTCATTTTGTTTATACATGCATTCGATTGTTTCACATTACTCGTTACAGTAATGATAAGCAATAATTTCTGTCTCTAGTTATATAAACCTAATCACATATCTTATGACATTTTGCAAGTTTGCTGATCAAAATTTCACCACATAACTTAATAAAGCTTGTTGTCTGATTGCTAAGGCAAAGGATTTTTTTTATTTTGTTTGTCCGCTTACTGCTGATACTTGAATTCGTTATACTTAGGACGTGAGAGCTTTCGTGCTAACTTTCTCTCTATATATCGTCTATTAAAGCGTTAGGTTATTTGTGTTTCATGATTGAATTGATAACACATGCGAAAACGATGTTTCCATAGGTACAGTTTGCTGTTATCATATGGTCCGTACCACACTGTAATATATACACAATTGGCGGGTACAGTTGCGATGGTTTATTGAGAAATGGTGGTGTTGAGCATTTTTCGTTTTTCATACAAAGTTATCTGGGAAACAGAATGCAGTTTCACTTGCGTCTGTAATCCATACGTCCCGTTCAGTGAATTGTGATTACTATGTGTGTCACCAAAACTATTAGTCTGTGAAATTCTGAAGTTTATAACGAATAATTTAGGAGAAATTTGCTTTGTATATATAACAATGTATGTAATAGCTGTTGCTATAATCACGGCAATAAATGTAGATATTGGAGTACGCCTATCACACAGCTACAAGGGTCTTTCTTAATGTGCGAGCTGTTATACCATTACTTGCAAATTGAGTATGAATGAGAAACTGTCTGTTTACAAGATTCGGAAGATATCTTCTCAACTGTAAACACTTCACATGCAAGACCGCGTCGAGGAAAGGAAAATTTTCGCATTCGTTGAAGCTCGATTTCATAACATTATGACAAGTCCAGATTATCGTATTATATAGTTGTTTATTGACAGTTGAATTTTGAAGAATGAATTTTATTAAATTACTTAAAGTGCAATATAAGAAAATTTATTTCACTATATGTATAGGTTATCTTTACAATAGAAAGAGATCACATATTATTACACAAATAATGAAATAGAAATGTCTATGATAATTGAGTGACATCGCGTCAGTAATACGCATGCAATCATAATATATTTATTAACGAAAATCTATTTAGGCTGTTAGTAGGTCAAAAATCAATAACAAAATATCAGAAAACATTCTCTGGAAGTGAATGAACGAGGGTGGGTTGGTTATTTCTAAGATGGTAAGTTTATTTATGAGTGTCCGATTTCGGTTAATCACAGGTTGAATTAGTTTCCTATCCTTCTGTTCGCAAGAATTCGTAACAGAAGCATGAGCAATTATTTCACAAAAAACAAAGAACTTCCAGAAATAGTTCAAAAAATTAACCGAGATTCGCTACAAGAAGTGCTTGTGACGACGGCGGTTTAGTGTCATGAGGCACTGAGTCTTCGTAAATAACTTGGAGTTCGAAAGTCAGTCTCATATTTTTTGTTTTCTGAATATGAAGATATGATAAAATTATTAAAAGTTATGTTACAAATTTAAGCTTCAAATTCAATGCTTTCGTGTTAAAATTGGTGTTCGTTACTATATATTTTTTTAAGTTCTAATACAAATGCTTATAAGACTTCTCGCTTTAACATCTGTAGAATAATCAGCGAAATTATGATGGATGTGGTCTCCGACCTATATAGGCACACACAAGCCTTTATACCAATTTCATACCAGATAAAATGCATCTATTGCAAACATATTTGTTAACCAATTAATCATATAAAATTGACAAATCAAAAAATTATATTTGATACAAAGTACTTTCACTGGAAAAATAACCATTTTCTTTACTATCACAAATATCACAGATGCCCATCACTTACTAAAAAACGGACAGTAGTGCTAGCAGCTTTATGATTAATTTGCTTATTTTTTTCGCCTTTTCCTTAACAATTGCTCGACATGTTTTTTTTTTTAATTTGGTAATTTTCTAATGAAAAAGAGTACAAGATTTCCACAAGTAAGAAATAATACTGTGACGTAACTCGAGAATCAAAAGTCGGAGACAAGGGTCAATAGTATAAACTGATAATACGTCATTCAATCAGTTATTATCAACTGTTGTCTTTTCGGAAAGAACAGCTTTCAGAGAAAAAAGATCCAATTACTTTTACATTGAGATTCTCAAATTTCACTTGAAGAGAGGTGACGGAAATTGAAGGACCTAAGAAAATTAATTTGGACATAAATATTATTAAACCGTTTTAATAAGGATTTTTATGGATTCGAAATATTATTTGTCTGGGGTAGTGATACTTATGTAAATAAACGGTAAAATAAGAGTAACTTTCCATAAGCTGTAAATATTCTATGATAAAAGAGCCAGGCAGCCCTGTATTCAAATAGTTTGTTTCGGGGCAGAATGAGAACTAATAAGAAAACAGGCCCCACACAAAAAATATCCGTTTGCTATTGGAAATGCAATTATGATTTCTAATGAAATAGAAGTTAAATATACACATAAACAATTATCATGACATACTTATAAAGGCCAACTTTAGAAAAAGTGGCGATAAAAAAGGGTTTCGAGTCTTCCATTCAGTGTTATAATGCAGAGTTGGCCAGTCATAAGTTATTGTATTTTTATACAGGAATTTTACTGTAATTACTATATCCGTTATAAGGTTCGAAATGTAGATATGGAGAAGGATGGAAAAATCAGTTGGCAAGATAAAATAAATAAGTTCTGAGAAGCCTAAGTGAAGAAAGAATACTGAAGTTGATGACAAAAAGGAAAATAAATTGGCTAGAACATTATCCAAGGATAAATTACTTACAAGAGATACTTTGGAAGGTTTAGTTTCTTGAGTGAGAAAGAGGAGAATGAGAAGATTATATAAAGACCGCTCTTGGATTATATAAAGATAGAAAATCTTGATTCCTTAAAAAAGTAAGGCTCAGAACAGAAATAAATCTGCAAAGATTAGTTTACTATAAAGGCCTGACAATGTAAAAGAACACTAATGATATGAGTAAGGTTAAAAGTTGTGTCCATAATAAAATACGTAGGATTGCTTGTCTTCATTACGATTCATACTACCACCCTTTCTGTGGGTAAGAGAATTACTGTTATTGTTGCGTCACATTTATATCTTAACAAATTATACATAAAAATATAGTAGATAATTTCTCCAAATTATAAAATATCGTTAAACGGGTGGAATGGAGGAATTAAAAATGGCGAACGAAATATTTTTATTATTATTTGAAGGAGTAGTAGTAGAAGATAATGATGAAGCAGTAAAACATTGTGAGCAAGAACTAGGAAGCAAGAACGTTTGTATTTGGTCAATGACATTTCTGGACACATAGTAAAGATGTGTCTGAAATATTCAGCAATTGCTTGCGAAACTCCTTACGTTCGCAGGGAAAACGAATCAAGGTCGATTCGGCTGACGTCATTGTGCATATATGAAATATCAATAGCACTATAGTGTGTGCACTAAAGAGCGTCGTGTCAACCCTACGACCGAGAACAATTGAATATTTTTCATTTTATTGTACATGAGAAATATCAATACTGCAAACAAGGATAAATTCTTTAATTAACTCATCGGGAATCGAACCCGGGACCCGCATCTTTGGAACCAACGATTAAATCACAACTTACAGACAACAGTACAGCAGGAAGAGAAGAGACTCGATAGGAAGTGTATTTAGAATACAACATATTTTTACGATTCAAATTTTGTAATAAAGTATTTTCGTACATGATAAAATACTGAAGTGTTATGTAAAAGCAATAATCCGGAGAATTCAAATCTGAATTTATAAAGAAAACGTATACAAACATGCAAGGATTTAAAGGAGAAATCGAGCCGTTATTTGGTTCTCTTTGTTTTGAAAACAAAGACTAAACTGACACTTTTCAGCATATTATTTCATATTTAGAATAGTTTCTTAAGATGTATAGTGATTCATATTTTTAAGTAGTTTTGGTTCTAGTGTTTGACTTTAGAACGAAATTACGACTCTGAATGTTTTTTCTTTAATATTTCTAGGAGAACACAGAAATGGTCGATGAGACAGAGAAGAGTTTCTCGGTTCGGTTTCGTTCCGGTTAACTGTTTGAAACAAGTTAATCTTAGAAGACGAAATCTCGGTTTACAATTGCTCTAACGTCCAGATCTAATAACCACTTGATCATGCCCTGGATACACTTCAATATATATAAACTGTAAAATGTAGTGAATATTGCCTTGCTAGATTAAGGATGCCCAACGTTGTTTTAAACGCATCAGACCACTTGAGTAGTTATGGATCATGTTGCGCCAGAATCAAGACAATAAGAGAGTCTCCTAAGAAAGTGCATTTTTAAATACTTGTCATCGTTTTTGTCAAAATTAGAAACCAAAAATTGAGGTTTATCTGTTGTAAGGATACTGTAAATGTTAAAAGTTGTTAACATTATTGAAAATTCTAATCCTTTTTCATGTATAGGGTAAAGTGGCAAGTTTGGTTATATCATTGTACTTTAATGTTTGTTTCTCCCATGAAGGACATCGTTAACGCAATTGTTATTTATTTCGTAAGTTTTAGCTTTCTTCAGTGTCTAAATGCCAGTGGCTTCAATTCTGTTCGCTTACATTAATATTCTTCCCTTTTTTAAATTTCATAACAAAAAGTCTATACAAAGTAATTTAAGGAAGAGAAAATATGTATAAAACGTACGTTTGAGGGCGCGTTCTACATATCATGACTTCGCAGACTAACGGTTAGATATGCCTGCCATATTTTTATTCTTTAAATATCGAGGAGAGTAAATAAAACACCATACATGGCAACCTACAATGTGTATTAGTTCTTTATATATAAATATATTTGAAAACATATCTGAAAATATATTTGTAGTTTTACATAACATATAACCTCAATGCTCAATCAGGGCGTTAAAATTCCTATTCCCGTTGGGCCAGCCTTTGGAATTTTAACTGTCGTCTAAGTTTCCGTGTTCGTATCGCTATCTTAAAGGAAATCTATGAAAAAATCAAGTAAAACAAAACGAGTAAGAGAGCAATGAAGTTACTAAAATTATTTGGTACACGAGTTTAGAAAATTTAGTCTGAAATACCAGATTCCAGTAGGAATGAGCGCCAGTTAATTGTTCGAATCACTGTAGACCATTCTCCCTTCTTGTTTTTCCCTTTTTGTGTGTCTTCTGCGTGGTAATTTTAAATTTCAGTTTCCTGGGTTATTGTCTGCATGTATTTCTTTAGTGTTTCATCATCACAGGAATCAAAGTGTTTCGACATTACTACAACATTGAGATGGTGAAAACGTGCAATTTGAGACATACACCTTACATCGAATTTTTTGATAATAGTTAACAGTAATTTTTCATCTTCGTACGTCCAGGAGATGCCACGTTCTTCCCCTCTTTTCCGTTCCAGAAACTAATCCTTGCTCAGTATCTGTTATAAGGCAATCTATCCTCGAACACTAGCCTGGACAATTACTTTTCCTTTTTGCTACCAAGTTCGGTATTCTTCTTCATTTAACTTCTTTATTTCTTATTTTCTCTTTCCAACTGACTTTTCCTTCCTTCTTTATATTTGCATCTTGAACCTTAATGCAATACTCATAATTACAGTAAAAACATGTGTAAAAGAACAACAATGTAAATATGACTGTCCAGCTTTATATTATAGCACAGGAGGTCGACTCAGAGCCTGTTCTTATAGCAACTTTTTACAGACTACTTTTTACAGCATTCATTAAGTATGTCATGATAACTGTTTATGTTAATATGTACCTTTTATTTAATTGGTAATGATATTTGCATCTGCAAATACAAGAGGACATGTGTGATGTGAAACGTGCTTTGTCTATAAGTTCTCACCTGGCTCCAAACCAAGCTATTTTAAAGCAGGACTGCCTGGCTTGTATATCATACAATATTTAGAACTTACGACAAAGTGATTTTCATTTTTCCTTTTTTTAATATACAGGGTGTTAATGAACTATACCGACAAACTGTAAGAGGCGTTTCCTTACATCAAAATAAAAAAGTTCATATGGATCTGTGGGTCAAAGTGCTTGGTTTCAGAGCTAGGGTTGTCCAAAATCGCCCAAAGCCAAATTTCAACAGGCCCTACTTCGAATTTCAGAAACTGTGGATGGAGATCCTTATCAGCATAAAGGAAGTCACGCGTATGAAATCCAAAAATGCACATTTCATGAATTTTTACTGGGTGTACAGAGTATTCCATGCAGAGTGAAATTCCCGGACATGCCATCAACCGAATTTTGATATGCTCTGACTTTATGATTGTTCGAAAGTAGGCAAACGATAAGGTTTGATGGCAGTAAACACAGAATCTTTTGACGCGATGTCGAAAGTGTTAAGGATCGTCAGCAGCATAATTTCTCGTACTCGGGAAAACGTATTCTGCAATGTTTTCTTTCAGGCTTATAAGTAAAGAAAACGTGAAATATACCTTGACGAAATGCATCGCATCATACATTATTCAGTAGACAAAAAACATTAAGCTGCCGGTTCCTAACATTTCCCACTTCCCTCCGAAGCATTGGTTGTCCATTGTTCAAGGCTTATCTCCTGCCTACTTTGGACTCTCCTTGAAATCAGAGAATATCTGAAAACTCTACTGAGAGCATATCTGAGAATTACACCCTGTAGGGAATAAACAGTATACCTATTGAAAATGGACGAACTATGCACTTTTTGATTGTGTGTGCGTGGCTTCCTTTACGCTGACAAAAGACCACTATCCACACTTTCTGGAATCCGACACAGGGCCTGCTGAAATTTGGCTTTTTTGGTGATTTTGGACAGTCCTAGCTCTAAAACTATGCACTTTTCGCCATAGGTCTATATGAACGTTTTCTCTTATTTTGATGTGAGGAATCACCTCTTACAGTTTGTCGGTATAGTTCAGTAACACCTTGTATAACACTCCAGATAGGTAACATTTCGATTGTATAATGTTACTTACTAAAATATTTTAATAAATAGAATGTCTCTTTAGAGATCTACGGGAATTGTGATAGATCTAGGTAAAGTTTTGTGAACTGAATTATACTATGTTTAACGGTCAATGGTATATTTTATTTCCTTCATTGTTTTTCATTTTCTGCTAGAATTACGCAGTCCAACTTACCATCACAGCTAAAAATGAAGGTCAGGTCTCTAGCAAGTATTTAACTCTTTTTGGTTTTCATTCCTACTTTCACTAAAATATGCATAATAAATTGTTGATCTTCTCATAGGCAGGAAGTCGCATACCTCGTCAAGAAGGTAAGACTTGTAAGACTAGTAAGAATATCCAAAAGAACAATTCATAGCTTGAGTTTTCTGTATTATTATTTTCGCAGATCGATCAGTAAATACAATCAGGTATAAGCGTATGAGTATTTTCCCCTTTTTGGGAACTGTGCAAGATCTTGTTCCTATTTGTTTCTGGACTGACGTGTTGACTAGTTTCAGAATGCATTTTTAAAAAGATAGACTTCCTTTCCCTGAGATAATATAATTGAAATGTGTACTCTTTCCGGAATGCGTTGGTAAATTTGGGGAAAGTTGATATTTCCTTAAACTTCATTTTAATCTGAAATAGTTTCTCGGTTTTGGAGTTATAAAGGTTCGTAAATGTTGGGTGTTCACCACAGCATTCGACATATAGTATCATAATTTTTATTCACTCAAAGGTGTGTTAATAAAAGTTATATCGTGTATGAAACCCTTAATACAACGTAAATATACTTGGACTGATTGTCCACAAAGCCTCGTCCCGTAAACATTCTAATGTATTAACTAGGGAATTAAATATGTCATATAAATATAAATTAAGGAGAAAGAAGTTAATTTTTATTATATTTTTCCCAAGAAGAAGAATACTCTACATAGGTAAGGGGACAGGTGAGGAACGGAAAAGTGGCGATATTTAGAAGGAAAACGACGAAAATACTTTCCGTGAAAAGATTTCTAATGTCGCATGTGTCGAAACTTTCTGTACTTTTAGACGATGCACATGTTAAAATATGGAAATATGTCAGTGTGATATGTTTAACATCTATGAGTTCCCAGCTGAATAATATTTCATGACGTCCACATGAAAACCTAGTTTTCCTAGAATTAACTGAATGCTAGTTAAACTGTGATAACGAAACTCCATTAGATGATGTGTAACCGATGTCCGTATATTATATGATAATCGTATATCATATAGTAATTTTGTATTTGGTCTAGGAATTAATTCGTGCGGTTGGTACGCACACATTGAAGCTGTAGTACAAACACAAAATACATAAATACCTTAAGAAAAATATTGTCCATCGCTAGCCACCACTTTCGCCCATCTGTCAGGCAATGTACGGATTCCGTGGCGAAAGAAGTCCTCATCCTTGGAAGCGATCCAGTCAGAGACCCATGTTTCGATATCTTCTGAAGAAGTAAACCGGTGTCCAATCAAATCGTTGTTCATGCAATCGAACAAGTAGTAGTCCGAAGGAGCAACGTCTGGTGAATACGGCGGGTGGGGTAAAACTTCCCATCCGACATTTTCTAAATAGGTTTTGACCGGTTTTGCGACATGTGGGCGAGCGTTATCATGTTGAACAATAAGTTTATCATGTCTGTTCTCCCATTCTGGTCGTGTTCTGGCCAGAGCTTGCTTCAAACGCATTAATTGTCGTCGATAACGTTCTCCATTCATAGTTTCACCCGGTTGCAGCAGCTCATAGTACACCACACCTTTCATATCCCACCATATGCACAGCATAACCTTTGCACAGTGAATATCTCGTTTTTGTTGTGATGGACCTGGTTCACCTGGTTTCACCCAGGCCTTTTTTTCGTTTAGGGTTCTCGTAATGAATCCACTTCTCATCACCCGTAATAATTCGATGCAGAAACCCCTTTCTGCTCTGTCGTTGAAGCAGCAATTCGCAAATGGTTTTTCGTCTTTCAACGTCTGTCTTTCAATTCATGTGGAACCCAATGTGACATCTTTTGAATCATTCCCATGGCTTTCAAGCGTTTGGAGACTGTTGTTTGATCAACGCCTAATGCTGCTGCAAGTTGTTCCTGCGTTTGACACGAATCCTGCTCGAGCAATGCTGTCAATTCTTCGTCTTGAAATTTTTTTGGCTGTCCAGCTCGCTCTTGGTCTGCCAAGCCGAAATCAACCCTTCTAAACCGTGCAAACCACTTCTGACACGTTCGCTCAGCTAGAGCATGGTCACCATACACTTCCACCAAAATACGATGACTTTCAGTCGCACTTTTCTGCATGTTAAAGTAATGCAGCAGGACACCCCGCAAAAACACTTTATCAGGCACAAATTGCGCCATGTTCACTTAACTACAAACTGGTGTTGTTGATGCTTTAATCCACTGCCCTATACTACGAACGATACGCGATGACAGGGGTTTGCAAAACATGTGTGGATACACGGAACTGTGGGACGCTCCGTTCGTTGCGCCATCTCTTGTCCACCCGCACAAATTAATTCCTAGACCAAATATACTAAAGAAACTACGCAAATTGGTCACTTTCGTCCCTTAAAAAGTAGATGTCTTGTCCACTAGTTTTAGTACATATTTTATATTGCATATCTCACAACTGTAACATAATCTACTCGTCAGATACCCTATTTTGGCGTACAATTTAAACATGTTGTGTTAGTCATAAAAATACTAATATAAGAAAAGGAAAGAAAGAAAATACTGTTGAAGGCCAGTATTAACTGATGTGTGAGACTTACGTGATTCACCCATTTCGTCAGCTAATAATAGTCGATCTGGATGTGAATATTGCATACTGAGAAGAATATCTAGATTGTTCTTCTTTTCACTCTTAAACATTGTAATTTCCAAAACAAGCGTATGCGTTAAGTTGTCTCTTTCTAACAAGAAAGAGAGAGAGAGAGACTCGCAAGGTGATTATTATTGATGTTCCTTTTTTTTATCTTCTTCATTCCTTATGTTACCCAATTAAATGAAACTAACATGATAAAATCCCAGTTGATGGTAGGCATCCAACACGTTAGATTTTTTTTAAAACCGTTCATCTGCCTTACTTTTAAAATATAATATATAACGAGTTTCTTTGATTTTTTTAACATCGAAAGTGGAGCATTAACTTGACATGCCCTCTTAACTTTTAAAGTAACAAATGGTAAACAGGGAAGTCTCTCCCGAACCAAATAATCTTAGTGGGGCATGGTTTGACATACCATGCAATAACAGTGGAGCATATCCGATATAGAATTTCGTTTTCTTCATTACATCAGTTTATTACAGTAACCCTCGAAATTCTGAAAAACTATCAATAATCACCCATGGGAGACGAACAGGGCAATGCATTTCGTCATTACCTTAGCATCGAAATCTACACATAATATCAGGTATCTTTTATAAATAGGTGAAAATTTACAAGGAATTGTGAAATCTACATACCTAAAGGCTTTACTTTGTTAAAGTGCTTAGATGTATATCACATCTAACTACATAGTTATTTATCAATAGACGTAAAAGTTTAATGAAAATTAAGATTTAGTAACTCAAAGCATCTCGAGGATATTAAAAGCCCTTGTAGAGATTAAAATACAGCTGGAGTTTGCGTACTTTGTGCAAACTTTCAAAAATTGTTATAGCCTTCTTTTGTTTCATTGTTACTATAATAATAGTTTCTGGTAGTAGTAACAGCAATAAGTTAACACAGTTACTAAATTTTCTTCACAAAATTAATTTTATGATACATAAACACCTTTAGTGACTTCGTACCTCAGTTACTGAATAGTGAAATATTCAGTCCATACTGTAAAATGTGTATCTTGGAATGTACTAGAGGTAACTGTGATGTCATATGTATAAATGTAGATACAACTTGAGATGACAAAAAGTACATAGTATTAGTTTGCGATTAGAAATAACATGGAAACCTCTCATTAGTTCTTCATGTTTCTACATAATTTTATGTAATAGCACAAGAGTATGGGGCTTCAGTTTACCACGAAAATATAACGTATAAATGTCTTGCAACACTTCACGCTTAAATTGCAATAATGAATGGAATACAAAATAACTGCCTTCCCATTGTTGCTGTATTTACCTGGAAGCATTTCTATTTCTATGGTGTATTATCCTATTCACCTAGTATTTCCTTTTTTACTGAATTCGTTACAGGTCCCCTAAAGATACTGTTTCCAGAAATGCAAGTACGTTTATTACACGAAAGGATATAATTTTTCATTCAGACGTGAAATCTTATTCTTCCAAGGAGTTTTGCCCTGGGTCTCTTGGATCACATTTTGCAAAACGTATGTCTTCACATACAAGTAGAAAACAGCATGCATCTCAAGAATTCGGGAAAGCAGTTACTCACAGTTCAATCTTGGCTAATAGGTTATTAGCCCATACATCTAGAAACCTTCACAAATGTCGTAAGTGTGGAAGGGAATTTACTCAAATTTCTACGCTGAGAGCACATATGTTAACACATGCCGTTGAAACACGTCCTAAATGTGAAATGTGTGGAAAGGAATTTATTCAAAAATCAAAGTTAAGAAAACACATGCTAATTCATACAGGTGAGAGACCTCACAAGTGTAAAG
This sequence comes from Thermobia domestica, assembly GCF_964235325.1. NCBI lineage: Eukaryota > Metazoa > Arthropoda > Insecta > Zygentoma > Lepismatidae > Thermobia > Thermobia domestica. Next base: position 182,661,675 of record NC_137467.1, on the reverse strand, counting down.
ATTGTGGTAGAGGATTTACTCAAAAGTCAGGTTTAACAAAACACATATTACTACATACAGGTGTAAGACTTTATATGTGTGATATTTGTGGAAAAGGATATAATGAAAAATCACATATAGGTAAACACATGCTAATTCATACTGGTGAAAGACCTCACGAATGCCCACAGTGTGGGAAGAGTTTTAATCGAAGAACAAGCCTGGAAAGTCATAAGTTAATACATGGCGGTGAAAAACGTCATAAGTGTGATGTTTGTGGGAAAGGTTTTATTGATAAATCAACATTAGCAAAGCACGTGCTAATTCATACAGGTGATAAACCTTATAAGTATCGAGAATGTGGTAAAGGATTTACTCAAAATTCAACTTTGGGAAGACACGTTTTAACACATGGAAAGGAGAAATGTTATACGTGTGAAAAGTGTGGTATGGATTTACTCTCAAAGTATATTTAGCAAAGCACATGGTAATTCATTCTAGTGAAAAACTACATAAATGTGGAGTGTGTGGAAAGAGATTTATTCAACGTTCATATTTGAGACAACATATGCTAATACATTCTGGCGAAAAGCCTCACAAGTGCAAAGTTTGTGATAAGTTTTTTACTCAAAAATCACATTTGTCAACGCACTTGCTTACACATGCAGGTGAAAAATGTCATGCCAGCCAGCTATGTGGAAAACGGTTTAGACTAAATTGTAATTTGACGAATCACATGTTAGTGCATACTGGTAAACGAGCTCATACGTGTCAAGAGTGCGGTAAAGGATTTATTAGGAAACGTAGTTTGACAAGTCACATGTTAGTGCAACTTGGTAAAAAAAAAAAAAAATGCGGAAAAGCATTTATTAAAAAATCAAATTTGAATGCAGACGTTTCAATTCATAAGCGCGGTGAATGACGAAAGCAATTTTTCAGAGATCGCTTGGGATCACGGATTTTTCTGTTGATGAAGAAGCTCACAAACGTAGAGAGTGCGGAATGGAATTAGAGGATGTTGAGCCAGAGCCCTTTAAAGAGAAAATGTGAATTCACACGCATAGCCAATATAAATTGTCAACTGTCTGTTGTTCTCATTGTTAGGGTGGCGCTTTTATCGTTTGCAGATTTAACCAGATCATATGTCCCTGCTTGACATGAGTGTTTTTGCCGATGCTTTGTACCTAAGATCACTTCTTCCGGACTCTTTAAAAATCGCTTTAACCATAAGAATCTCCAGAATATGTTGCAATTAAGAAACAACACAAAAACAATTGAATCTCTTCCTGTCAATATTCAAAGTACATTAGAAATAGCCGGATATTTGTGAAATAATGGTTTTTTCTACATATTAGCAGCAGTTTAGACAGGATGCACTAAAACTACATTCGGAATTATAATATCGTTCTGCTCTGATGATCACCCTTCTACGTTTGACTTTCTTTATTTGTATATCTTGCAATTTGTGAATTTCCCTCCAAGAAATCTGCTTTCTTCAAGTTCAAACTGGAAATCACAAATAGATGTTCCTCTCACGTATTTTGTTCATTAAATAGGAAAATTAGCAGAAATGACTGACGAAGAAAACTATAGAAAAAAAGGGCTACAAAATATCACTTGCAGGTTTATTTTGGTTGAAAAGGTTATAGACGCATGTAAGTGGGAAAGTAATTATCCACCATTTCCAATAATATTCCCTTAGAAAATGGGTATTTTTTTCATCTAACAGGTTAATAATAAAGTGTCAAAATATACTAAATGTATCGTACATGTCCTATGATCAAACTACGAAGAACATATTCAAAGCAAAATAATGTTTCCGTCTTCACCAAATGAAAAGACTTTGCAAACCTATTTATAACGTAACTAACACAAGAAGTGTATCGTGTGTTATTACTTGCAGGATTAGAAATGACCGCTAGAGTTGCATCTAAAAAAAGCACGTGGGGTGACATATTCTATGATTCTTTGGACAGCTTGAATGAATTCATAGTTGAGGCCACATCGCGGGGATGTAGTAAGGGATATCGCGCAAAGAAATTCGAAAGGTGTTAGCGTTGCCAAAATCACTAAGCCATCACGAGAATTTTCAAAATTTGCTAGTGTCTAATTACTGACTCAGGGCGCAACGAAGAAATCTTTCATAATGTTTCTAATAGAATATTATCTGTTGTGAATTTATTTTTATGCGCGGAAAACAATGGATTTGACGTTTTCTCATTCTTTTGACAGATTTCCCTTCTATAGATGTTTGGGAAGCAAGAAACACACCAGGATTTGGATAACTTTCCGTTATATACAGATTTCACTTTAATGGTTTTCCGGTTTATACAAGTTTCTTTATACTTCAAAACGTAACTTGGCTTATGTCTACATGTTATATCTATAGAATTTATTAACAAGGGAAAATATAACAAATTTTACACTGTGAATTGTTTGTGTAGTTGTTCTATAACTTTTTTTCTACAACGTGCTGCTATATATGTATTGAGTATTAAACTTAATGCTGCAATCGATTAAGTACACGCTACGTTTGTGTAAATTAATTAATGAAATGTTAAGAAAAAATATGAGATTTACACTTCTTTCCGTAGCGTTTCATACGAAGTAGAATCGTAGAATTACGATAACGTCTTTTGTGGTGAACCACTCCAACTAAATATGTTTTCACTTTGTCTTCAAACCGATCTGGTCCAGCTTTAGCAGCACACATGCTAACTCGTACATGAGAAGCTTGTTGCACGTGGAAGATGTTCGAAAAGGGATTTAATCAAAGTTCGCGTTTAGTTTCACATGGAAAATATAGCGCGTGCCAGCACAGTTGAAATGATGTATCGGAAAATTATGCTTGCCAGTACACATATTACGAGATGCAAATGGTAAACCTCATACGAGCGAAATGCGAGAAAATGCATTATGGTGAAGTCAAAGTTTTGGAAGACAAATACTTAAAAAAAAAAAAAAAAAGGTAAAGAAGGTCATGCGTGCGGAAAGTTTGGAAAGGGATTTATTGAAATATTACGTTTGGCAACACCTATTAATATATACATGAAAAAAAATAACAGTTGCCAAGAGTAAGATATTAGTCGAAGTTCAAAATTGACAAGACACATGTTAACATAATCAGACGATGAACAACATATATTCGCCAAAAGTGTGGAGCAAAAATTCGATATTCACATTTCTCAAGACGAACAGCACTACTGACTTGAGTGTGGGAAGAAATGTAGTCGAGGATCACATGTGGCAACATATGGACGTAAGACATGCTTCACTTGTCAAAAGTATGAGAAAGGATTTGTTCTAAAGTCAAGTTCGGTAAGACATGTTAACATACAAACAAGGAACAGATGCCGAGAGTGTATGTGATGGCAATTAGTTGAAGTTCGCATGTAACACGCAGACTTAGAAAAAAATGGGATATATCTGTCAAGCATGTAGGAAATAATATAGTTAAAAAGAAGTTTTTCGCAACATATGTTACCATTTGATGTGAGAGGTGTCACACGTGGCAAGAGATAGAGAGAAACTCAAGTTAAATGTCAAATTTGCCACCATATTTTAACACATAGATCTGAGAACTTCACATATTCCACAAGGGAAGAAAAAATTATCATGAAATTTGACAATATATATTTTAACACAAACAAGACCCAACTTGTGTCAAGATTGTAGTAAGGAACTTACTGAGAACTCAGAAGTGTGAACACGCACAATACATTCTGGTAAGAAGTTTGTCATGTGAGGAATGCGGAAAGATGCTTATTGAAAATTCGGGTTGGCAAGATTCATGTTAAGAATCACGATACTGGGAAGTAAATATAAACCACAATCAAGAGATCACATGTTTACAAGTACAGATGAAAAGTTTCATCCGCCTTAGTGGTGGGAACAAATATAGTTGGAAATCATATTTCACAAAACACAATTAAAATCGCAATGTAAGGGAGCGGATTTTATAATAAATTAATTTCAGAAAGCATTTATATTCATACATGCATATGCATACTCATATGGTTATATATATGGATATCTTCAATATACAATTTTATTCATTTGAACAAACATTTCTTCATTGTAACATGAGACAAATCAGTCGAGACAGTTATTGTCCGTTCGCTCTAGGATGGAAAATTGTTTACAAACAACAATTGTAGTGCGAGCGTTAAAACCTTGCTTCTCACCCCTACATGGTTAATTCATGTTTGCCAGGCACATGAATCGCCGAACCGAATGTACCTACTTCTGCACAGTCATGAACCAAGTGCTATTACTACATAAATTGTTGCTTTTGAGATGACTGAGATACAATATGACAAATCGAGTTACTTATTATGTAATACAATCTTACATATAATGCACACTCAGTTTTGTACAAGTGTTCTTGTTCGAAAGTGTGCGAAAACCTTGTACGCCTGGCAATATTGGAAGATGACGGTTTGTGTTGTAAACAATAAACAGAGAGGGCGAAGACCGTTAGGTTCGCTGGACAGCGTTGTTTTCATGATAAGGCGACAAAAACATGCCGTATTGTACTGATTGTAGACAAGGGCTGGGAATTTCGATGCGAATATAGGTGGAAATATTCTCGCCACATATTGCTTGTTGGTGAAGGTTTGCAATGTTGCAAACTGTTAAGTCTGGAATTTCATACTAATTGAACGAGCTTTGAGGATTACTATGATGCAATAATTATAAATACTAACAACCATAGACTTAAAGTATTAGGAAATAAACTATGCTGCTGTAAGAAAAATATAATACACATTGAATTACGTGTTCAAAGTACAGTATAAAGCGAATTTTAACATTTAAACATTTTAAAGCTGTACACATTTGCCCTGTTTGGGTGCCCTTACCAGACACTGTGCAACACAAAGAAAAGCATTAAAACAGGTTGATCGAGCGTGGGCATGAACCCGGCTCTGGCCAGTACTCTTTATTAAGGTTTTCCTCACTCCCACGAGGTGAATGCCGAGATGGTAGCTTCTGTAAGGCAGGGGCGGATCCAGGACGGACTTCTGGGGGGCGGTGGGTTTTAATACTGCTACCTAGAGCTACTTTGAAGAGCTCCAAACTCGGATTGGGTTTCATTTAAATATATAAAATGAGAGTTTCCTTTCCTTGTGGGGGGCAATCGCCACAAACGCCCCCTGGATCCGCCACTGCTGTAAGGCCAGAATTGGGCCAAACACTGAGGCCCCAGAATTGGAGGGAAATATATTCCGCCAGAATATGTTGCCAACACTACCACAAATATGGTGGTGGGTTCCGATATCCCTTTTTCGTTTATATGTGCTTAAATTCATTATGAAGTAAATGTAGAAGTGTTTCTTTCATTCTTTTTCTTTCTTTTTTCTCATCCTCGCTCTCCTTCCCCCATTTTCTTAAAATTTGAATACTATCCTTTGTAAGATTGTTTCTCTCCACGGCCCATGGTTTAAAGAGACCAACCTGATATAGTTAACTATTAGCAGAACTGTACCAATAAATTCACATTAGAGACACCGCCGTAACTTAAATTTTTTCTGCGGGCAAGCATTAATACGTGTATTTGGGCCTTCTAGAAAAAGTTGCTTTTCTCATTCTTGGGTCCCCCTCTTCCTACCTTTCTCTTGCTATTTATGCCCCCCCGTAGTCTGTGGGTCCTTTCTGACGGCAAGGTGTGCGGGGCCGTAACTTATACCCCTGGGCCCGTTCCATAGATGACAAATTAATTAAGGGGACAATATTGACAAATCTCAAAGCCATACGAATGAATGTTATTTCTAGGGCCTTATAAATAGACGTTTCTTACTGAAGTGGGCCCACGACTCACTTTTGTTTTACTCACCTTTTGTGTGCTGTTATGTAATGTAATGAAACTGTTTGATGCTTCATATATAATTTGTATATGGATTTAGAAAATTTTCTCTCCAAATGGGCCCCTTCGAACAGCGAGGAACCTTTCTGGGTGGCAGTTGCCCCTCCACTGCTCCACACAAGTTACGGTCCTGATTAGAGATAAAGTAAACTCTCGAAATTTACACAACTTGCAAATACCAAACCCTACTAGTGCTAAAATTGATGAGTTAGTGCCACTGTTATCACTGCTATAAGGGGAAAGTAGGGGAAGGACTGCTAAGATTCGCTGGCCGGGTTTTGTGTAAACGGACAATACTGATAGAAATACCGTCTCCTTTAAAGTTGCTTACGATTCTGTACAGTTTGGGGCAAACATATTAAAATAAAAGAAAGTTTTCTCTTCATACTCGAAGTGAGGCGATATGACAGGAAAACGTGAATATATGTCAAAAAGTAAACTAATTCAGCGTAGTTAGTGTGGTGTATTAATAATGGCACACCACACTAACGCTACCTAAGCATAATTTTTTTTTACATCTCGGGTATAGATCCTATTCCCTTCTCACAATTTAGTTTTTATAATATACGATGCTTACAATACTTTAAAACCGATAAAATCTGAAACATTGTGATATGTAAATTATTTCATTTTCTCCTTAAAGTGACAAGTTTGATAGTACAAGACAGTGGTGAGCCAGGGAAGATCTGACTCGAGCTAAGCTCCTTGTTAGCTTGCTGGAATAAACAGTTGATTGTGTTTAGGTATTTTATTTTAAATTTGTGGTCCCAATGTTAGATGATTTGTTTATTCTTGACAAATTATAATTTCAGATTCGAGATATATATACTCATACCGTACCGGTAATTACCAGCGGATCTGAACAATATTTAGTGACAAAATACCCAATTGTCTAGGGAATAAACGTCGTTATATTTGGCGGTAGAGCTCGTATTCGCTGGCAGAGTAGCAGTATTTCTGGCTTAGATTAGCTCAATTTTATGCATATGCCTGCTTTATGTTTCGTTAAGTACTAACTGGCTCTGAAGGAGATTTTCTGTGAAAATAATCCATTGTGTAGACAGTCATTATTATTTTATTGTAACATTTGAAGGCTCCTTGGCCAAGGCCTCACTCAATTCTGCTTTGTATAATACTTTATTTCTGAAGTATCTTACTGTAAGCTTCTGAAGTATCAGTAAAGTATCTGAAGTATTCTTAAAGTTTATTTCTGAACCAGATCACAAAAAAATTCTTTGGCCAAAAGCCCATCTTCTAAGCAATCAAGCTCACTATATTTCCGTTCGCAAGTAGAAGGTATGTAACACAGCTTTGTACGCTGGGAGCTTCTGAGTTCTATTGCTTGTATATGTTTCCTTCGTTATCACTTATCACACAAACGCAAAAAAGAAAAAAGTATAGACCTTACGAGGCCGACCTTGTAAACAACTCATACGGGGTGGGCACATATTTAAGCCTCTAGTGTGAGAATACTAATTAATATCTCGAAGATTTTTTTTATATGCCAAATATGGTTGGTACAAAGTTTATCCTGATGTTAATTTTCTCCACAGTGTTGAATTCCCTCTAAAGTGTAAGCCCAAAGTCGAAAAAGCGAAAATTTTCATTTTTTCTTCCAGTATATATTCCTTCGTTTTAGGGAGACAAGTTTAGGACTTACATGTACTCCATATTGATACCTAATTGTTCAGCCCAATTTGAACAACTTATCGCCAGTCAAAAAGGCTATAATAATCTTAACATTGCTAACCTTCTTAATCGAAAGTAGCAGAAGTTCCAAACCCTGCAAGGAAAAATTTCCAACGCTGAAAACGGAAGTTAGACGGGAGCAAGGAAACAATATGTTCGGAAACCACATAAAAAGTAGTTGTAGAATGACCTCATGATACATGCATCTTCTGTCAGGACCGAAAGAGGATACTTGGGTTTACGTTACAACAAATAGCAGCTTTTGTGAATCTACTGTTTATATTCTTGATGTAGAGTGTGAAAGGTAAATTTTTGAATAATTAGGAGGTGCATCGTTCATTTAAAGAGCGGATGCACACCAACATAGTGATATCAAGAAAAATATAAAAGTATGTCAGCTATCCGTTGTTAAGTGAATAATAATTAGTGTTTGTATATTCAGTTCTGCAGGTCTGATCAAGCACCGTCCACTATTATCAATCTGCTTCGATAATTGCTCCTCACCTGACTCATGTAAGAAATTTTTCCCTTGAATCAGGCATTTTCCTACAGCGGTTAAAAGTGGCTAAAATGATTACCTTGTTCAAAAAAGGTAGTCGTTACAATATTAAGAATTATCGCCCTATCTGTTTTGTTTGTATCTTGAAAAAAAAATTGAGACGGTAATGTCAAATAGGATAAGAAATTACTTACATTCCGATAATCTAATATCATTATCACAGTATAGATTTTTAACTGGCAAATTTATTGATTGCAATTTTTGATTTTCTTAGTACTGTTATGCATGCGATAAATAATAAAAAATGGGCAATTAGACTCTTTGTTGATCTTACTAAAGCATTTGACACTGTAAATTATGATCTCTTACTGAAAAAAATATGCTTTTATGGTATAAGAGGAACTGGGAATAAATGGATCGAGTCTTACTTAAAGAATAGGTATCAGACAGTTCAAATTACAAACGAAAATATATTACAGTTCTGGGTTCGAGCAGCATAGTGCTGCGCGGTGCACACCATCCTCAACCGGCCTCCGCAGAGAACTCTCTCTACTCTTCGCCCTCAAATAATATAGTTTTGCACTATTTCATTTGAGGGTTCAGAAACTTCGTCCCCACGACTATCGTTTAAGGAAGGCGCGACACACCTCACCGTTACGGTCCAGATCCGGACGGAACCACCTGGGCGAAGATCTAAGGCGGGTTATGAAAAATAGATGATAACATCACCTACTCTCATAGATTACTTACAAGCGACACAATGACCATAGTCTTACTTCGTCATGCGATCTAGAAAAAGAGAAAACGAACAAATCTAAACATTATAGTGCCATTTATTCAATAGATAAACATACCTGTGATACACTGATTATTTTGGATATATAGCCCCGCTTACGTAGTAAATTCGTAAAAACGCGTTAAATCGTCCACAATGATAGTTTAATTCGTCGTGGCGCCAGTTACTTTAGTCACATTTTGTTGTTCACTCACCGAATCTGAAGTAATCTTCACACAGAAATTGTTCTTTCTTCAAATTTCAAGTGTTTATGTAACAGTCGTTCCTGGCCGACTTAATAACAGCATTATGTAGCGGCTACCGTCGGATGAAACAAGTTATTCAGACATTTTTGGTTTAGTCTGTAATTATATGTCCATTACCTTCAAGAGCAACCTGCGAAGTCCTTTGTTTCACTTATAATCTCGATCACACCCCCTTGTCGTTATAAAATATTACTTGGGGCTGGTTTACTTTAATAACGACTTACGTAAAAAACACCAGAATATTCAGATTAACAATACTATTTTCACTGAATATTTATGCATATTCGAAGATAACGATGGATTTTCCAAATTACATGACAACTTCTACTTTTTTAAATAACGTCTGGTAACAAGATCATGACATGATCAGCAAATAATAGCTGAGTCATTAACATCAACACACACCAACACTTACAACGAAAAACTAACTATTGCCTCTCTCTTCTTTCCTTTTCTTCTTCTTCTATCCTATCTTTTAGCACCACTAGGCGGCAGCATGATCAGTGCGAAACATATACCACACAAAGTGTACGAATTCAGATGAACGTCACATAATGCACTAACGCAGAATTTGCGTTTATACGAAAAATATTTTAAGTAAAATTTTGGTACAGTTACATTGGCGGTCGAAAGGAATGTACGTGCACCATTGGATAATGGTAAACGTTCAAGAACCCTGACTGTAATTTCACTTCAATAATCACCAGTGTTCCAAAGTCAAGATTGACACTAGTTCACAAGGAAGTTTATAAGAACTTTCGTCGAGTTACACTTTATCAGATGAAAAAGTTTCATTTAACGTAGTAAAACGACAAACGCGTGGGGCATTCATACACTTACGTAAAAGTTCTATGGGGCTTTCGTACGTAAAGTCTTTAGAGTTTTTTTTTTTTTTACATTCGGCACTGTCACTAAGTTAAACATTTATAAGTGCGTGACTCACAATTAATATACAAATAATTCTCATGATATACTTTTGGTATTTGTATTACAATATTGCTATATGCGCTCTTATTGTTAAAATAACACAAACATTATACGAAATCATGGCATTATTTAGACGTAAAATATTTACATTACTTACTTTACGATATTATACGAAGAACTACAAAACATAAACAATTAATTATTATGAATAACTCAACTTTTCAACAAATAGATAAAATAAACATTATTTGAATGATATATTTCAATATTCCACAAGAGGAAATTAACAAACTTATTCTACACACATTATACTTAAACTGCATAAATGACAAAACATACTCGCACTTCTCACTCTATTCTGACAAAGAAGTTACGAAAACATAATTGTTATTCACAAATACAAGAATTACACATCATTTAAACATAATAACTATATGAAATAAGTTTATTACCACTCTTTTGTACTGTTACAACAAGAGTGAGGCCGGATAGAAGTAAGTCTGCCACACTTTTACGCTAATAAGCGCCTATCCACTTAAACTTTTAAGTCTCCCTTCCCCATTATACATTTATATTATCAACCCACCCCTTTGGAATGGCAACAAGACCTTCTAGTGAGGTAGGAATATAAAACAACATAGAAAAATGAACCCAAAGGTTAAAAATAAATGAGGGGGGGGAGTTGCCATTCATAATTCAATACTTGTGTCACAGTGTTCCACTGACACATAAAAACTTACTCTCACTCTGACAAAATCAGAGCTCATTATCGTTTACATTTGTAGTAATACATGAATACTAGACAACTCACCTCATACAATTGGTGGTTTAAAATCTAACAGTTAGTCTTGATAACTTATCGCAAAGCATCAACAAGACGATACAATAATTCATGTAAACGAGTTTTTTATCTCATGTTTCCTTTACATATGAATACTAATGAACAACATTTTCATACATATTAGCATTTAAGAAATAATCATATCCGTGACTTTTTTTTTTTTTTTACATGTCACGTCTGTTTAGCTTAGGATTCAGCAAATGATTTAAAGCTAACATAAGAGTATGATACCGGCAATCTAGCTTATCATTTAAATATTGCAAATATGTATCACATTTCAATAGCTCTTTCAACAACAACTGAACATTGAACTTATTACTTTCGCTCTGGTTGAATACAGACAAACTAACCTTTGTTATATTCAAAGAATTCACATTTACCAAAGTTTCCGGTTCACAAGAATCAGCTTTTTCACTATTTTCTTTTACAGAATCAAATTCTCTTTCATGTATATGTTTCTTAGCTAATTCTAACCAGATGTTTTTAGTTTTTTGAGTGGGTCTCCACACTCTCACACGATCGATAGAATGTACGCCACAAGATTCTCCAGTTAAAGGATCTACAAGTTCAAAGACTTTATCTGAAATTTTATTTTTACAAAATAGCGGACCTTTGTAGAGCATGAAAAACTTGCGAATCTTTTTGTCTACTGCTGAACTCAAATGTGATTGCAACAAAAACACCAAATCATTTTCTTTTATTTTGTATTTTCTTTCTTGGGATGCATTATATTTCTCGTTTCTTTTTCTAACTTTTTCACTTCTGCGGTAGTCAGCCATTATGAGTTTATTTTCCCAATTTACAGGTTCACTTTCATCATAGCTTTCGTTTGTTACAATGCCAAAATGCTTCAACACAGAATAATTTGCTTTCACATTTAAATGAAGACTAGCAGGGCTGACACCTAAACTACTACACACAGAATAATTTAACAAAATGACAATTTGAGGTATGTATCTTTCCCAAGAAGTATTTTCTTCGTTACACAACAATTTGAACAACCTATTCGTCTCCCTATGGATTCTCTCTACAATTGAGCTCTTCGGGTGGTAAGGAGTTACATAATGAATTTTAATACCATACTCTTCCATTTTAGATTTAAATTTTGCCGATACAAAACATCCACCATTGTCCACCAATATGGATTTTGGAATTCCCATGGTTACAAAATAGTAATATTCTAAACATCTTAAAACACATTTGGTCGTTGCGTTTCTAATTGGAACATCGTGTAATATCTACTAAATACATCCAAAATTGACAATGCAAATTTATTTCCATTATGAGAAGGTAGATAAGGTCCTAACAAATCGATCGAGACCATGTCTCTTACATTCTTTACAGCCACAGTTTGTAAAGGTCTAGCTGGTGGCGAAGTTTCAACTTTCGTACGTTTACAGACAACACAGTCACGCAAATAATTGCTGATATCTCTACGCATGGACTTCCAATAACAACAATCACTTACAAAGCCTAAAACCTTTTCAAAACCAAAATGACCTTGTTCATGATAATTTTGAATTACATCATTCACCAATGAAGGAGGAATACAAATTTGCCATTGATTAGGAAAATGGTAACTACGATTCAACAAAATTCCATTTTCGATTTTGTAAAATTCACCAATATTTCGATTCTTAACCTTAACATAAGGATCATTGGGATTCTCTAAGTACTTCATGATTTTTTCATACTCTGGGTGTTCTCTTTGTTTACTGATTAAATCTTGTACAGACAAATGTTTAAAACAAGATGGCAACACTTCGTACTTATTAACTTCATGCTTTTCAACCTCAGGAAACAGAATGATACGTGACAATGCATCGCTAGCTTGATTATCTTGACCTTTAATATATACAATTTGTACATCAAATCCCTGAATTTGTAAACTCCAACGAGCTAATCTAGAGTTCCACTGTCTCATTTTGTGCAAATATACCAATGAATTATGATCCGTGTAAATTTCTACATGTCTTCCATACAACAATTGAGACCAACGTTTGAGCGCGACTACAATTGAAAGACACTCACGTTCAGTCACAGTGTAATTCTTCTCAGCAGGTTTTAACGTTCTACTATAAAACCCTAAAATATGTTCCTTACCGTCTACTTCTTGAAAAAGAATGTTTCCCAAAGCAACTGAACTACAGTCTGTAATTAAACAAAAATCATGATCTAACAAAGGATGTGCAAGCATTACCTCTTGAACTAAATCACTTTTCAATTGATTGAAACTATCTTCACAAGATTGATCCCAGATCCATTTTTTATTTTTCTTTAACAAACCAAATAAAGGTTCAGATTTTTGAGCGAAATTTTCAACAAATTTGGCACACCACTGGAACAAACCTAAAACTCTTTGTAATTCTTTCAAATTTCTAGGCCTTGGAAGGTCTTTGATACATTGTACATAAGAAGGATTTTTTGAAATGCCTTGTGGACTAATGTCAAACCCTAAAAAACTAAATTTCGTGTTGCAAAAGGTACACTTTTGCAGATTTAAAGTCATGCCAGCCTCGTAAACTTTCTGAAATATTTGATCCAAAAATTTTAACTGTTCTTCAAAAGTCATAGAAATTACAGAGACATCATCAATATATGAGACTACCTTTTCATACAAAGCTGCCCCAAGGAAAGTTTGCAAACATAACATAAAAGCAGCTCCTCCATTTATGTAACCAAACGGAACTCGAGTATACTGATACATTTTACCGTTCCAACAAAAGGCTGTGTATTGTTTACTTTCTTCACTCAAACATACCTGTAAATAACTTCCAACAAAATCTAAACAAGAAACGAATTGAATTTCTTGAAATTTAATGAGAAGATCATCGATCTTATTGACTTTTAACTGCTTTAATTTCACAAATTTATTCAATTGAGTTAAATCTACAACAGTACGAAGTTTACTAGTATTTTTCTTAGCTACGCACAAAAAAGGATGACAATGCACAGAAATACATTCTTCCACTACGCCACATTCTAGCCATTCAGCTATTTGCTGTTCAATATTTTCTTTGTACTTAAAGGGTAATGGGTACTGACGTTTTACAATCGGTTGGTCTGTTTCAACTTCGATGGTGTATTCAAATTTATTACATTTACCTGGCAAGTCGCTAAAAAACAATCTATGTTTCAACAATAAATCATACAGTTGATGTTTTTGAACATTAGATAAATTTTCAATTTCAAGGACTTTTGTTCTAATTTCTGTAACAGAAGGAAAGTGACTTTGGGGATTACGAGTAATTTTACTTGTATTACAAACATCCTGATTTATTTTTACATTATTATGAGACTTTTGAATTTCCTCATCCAATTTATGAATTTGTTCCCCATAAAAATGATACAAAAAATTTACTTCAGCAGCTTCGTTCAAACGTGCTTGTTTTATTTGCTCTATATTTAAATCATTATTTATATTACACCTTTCTACATGTTCGAATGCTTTACTGTTTTCTAACAAACTAACCATCCATTCCTGCGTCAGCTGTTTCTTATGAATTTCTAAATTCTGAATTATCGGACACTCTAGCACAGGTTCGACTACATCTTCGTTTTCGCTTTCAATAGCAGAATTAGTGTCAACACAATTCGCATTATTTAAATGAAAACCAACCTTATTAACACTCTCTCTAGTAAGTATTTTTACTTTACCTTTACTTTCATTACTCAGAAGGGAGTCACTACCAAATCCGTGCTCATACTCTTTCATTGGTGCCTTACAAGTGTTAGGGTCGTAACCTACAGTAACGGATTTCTCGCAAAAGTCTAATTTCGCATTAGCTAGCGATAAGAAATCTCTGCCTAGCAGACAATTACAATTAAGGTCTCTGACAACAATAAATCTAACATCACAAGTTACAGGTCCAATTTCTACACAGAGGGTAACCTCGCCCTTAACAGATTTTGTTCATTTTCCACTATAATCTACTAGAACAATTTGAGGAGCGGGTTGTAATACAGCGTTTGACACAATGTTAGATATTTTCTTCCACGCATTATAGCTTAACAGACAAGCCGAAGCACCTGAATCGCACAGAGCATACAGATTTTCATTCATGATTTTGACAAGAATTTCAGCAGTGGCACATGAATTTACATTAGTTTTACAAAACTCTTTAGTTTCCTCTTCATCAGATGAGAAAACATCATCCCACTATACTAAGTTTATTAGATTTTTATCAAGCTTTACAAAAACAGTCTGACTATTTGGAAGGAGTGCATTATTTAACTCATTACTACACGTTTGAATTAATTCCCTGCTATGAGCACTCTTCAGGCAGGGTGCTTCTAGTTTGGGGGAGGAAATCTATTTTGAAACCCAAAATTGCCTGCAGTGACATTCGTAAAATTCGGTCTTGGTGGCCTAAAGCCAGTAGGATTACCAAAATTCGAAGGATTTACAAAGTTTCCATTACTGTAACCAGTCTGAGGTGAATTTCTTGTTTGGGAATTACCATTCGCTGGCCTATTAGTCACATCACTAGTGGCTTCATTTTGATTTACATTAGCATTGCTATTACTTACATTTGAACCATAATTGCAAAAACAAACTTTCTTCATGCCTATTAGAACTACTATTATTCCATTTTTTCTTTTTGTTTCTACGAAAGGAATTTTTTCTTTTCCGATTATCTCTGTTATTTGAATTTTCGTTCGAATGTACCTGATCTGATTCATCACAATCATTAACGTTATTCTGATTACATTCACGCTTACCATTCTTATTAACAGACACCTGGTTGACTTTCAGAAATCTATGATTATTGCTGTTATTACAATTATCAGACCTGGGAATTGCTTCTAATCTTTGTATAACGGACAATACAGAAGACAAATTCATAGTAGACATAGTTGTTAACTGACGTCGGTAGTAAGGTGGAATCAAATTGAGAATCATACTAATAGCTAACGATTCTTTTGTGTCGGGATTAATTTCTTGAATCTTATTACATCTATATGACACAAAATTGTACACACTTCCGTCGACTTTTGCATCATATGGTTTGTATTGCAATACCATTAACTTGTTAGCACGAACCTGTTCATTCTCAAACTCTAATTTGAACAATTCGGCAAAACGATCGTAAGAAGTGAAAAAACCACAATTGTTAATGTACCAATTTTGCGCAGAACCAGTCAACAAGAATTTGATAATTTCTAAATACTGACTACGAGAAATTGACATAAGCGAAGCTTGATCTTCAAACTTACGTAAGAATGCAGTAGCAGTCAATTCATTTTCATGACGTGAGAATTTCTCGAAAGATTCTAAATCTCGCAACTTTATAGCTACTTTTCTTTCTCGATTTTTCCTCCGTTTGATAGTTTTTACCCCAACAAAGCTATTATCACTGTGAGGATCCGAAAAATCATTTTCACTTAACACCGGACTTACATCATAGTCAAGAAAAGGGTTGGTGTTTTTACGTACACTGGTATCAACTTTTTCTTCTTTAATTTCCACCTCGGGTTTTACATTTCCCACAAGTGTTGATGACCTAATTTGACTTTCAATCATACTTACACGCAAGTTTCTGACATCTTGATTTACTATATCGAACTTACTTTCTACTTCACCCTTAACATCGTCTATCATTGTTTGAGTGTGATGAGCTATTTCACGGGTTGCTATACTTACATCATAAATCTCGCGAACATTTTGATCTAACTTCATGATTCTACTTTCGTGTTCTCCCACTTTTTCCTGCGCTCGCTCAGCTTTATCATTTACTAAATTGACATCAGAACTTAAATCCTTAACGTTATTCCCAATCATTATAATACGTTCCTCAGTGTCCCTGACTTGATCTCCTAACTGATTAGCTTTAGCATTGACAAAACGTATTTTGTCTTCGTTATTTTTCACGGCAAGCTTAACTTCATCAACCTTTGTTTCTTGCACATTTAATTTCTCCTGAAACTGTGCTGACAGTTTTCAAAGTTATCCGCACAAGTACGACTAACCCTGTCTATTTCACTTCTCATTTGTACTAACTCAGTCGACAGTGTCAGAATTTGCCCATCCATCCTATGTTCTAACGTTTCTAATTTACCTGTAAGATCGTTAGAAAATTTTTCTATCTGAGCTTGGGTTTCATTCACAGCACCATTAAGTGATTGCTTAGTGTCATTTACACTGCCATTAAGTGATTGTATTTGTTCTTTAGTATCGTTAACAGCAGCGTTAATTTTATTAATAGCTTCAAGCAAAGTTTGCAAACTCAAATTTTCACTTTCTGCCATGATTACCAGTTACAAATATACAAACACAACAAACACCAATAATATCTTCAAGTTAGCGCATATAGCATATCATGAGAAATGAAACCTGTCGAATATTACACCTAGATCTTCTCCCAGATGCCACATCCGTTACGAATCAATTAATAAAAACGTGAATTATTATTAATTGATCCGTCCCTGGAGGGAAACGCCATTCTATTACGGTTCTGGGTTCGAGCAGGATAGTGCTGCGCGGTGCACACCATCCTCAACCGGCCTCCGCAGAGAACTCTCTCTACTCTTCGCCCTCAAATAATATAGTTTTGCACTATTTCATTTGAGGGTTCAGAAACTTCGTCCCCACGACTATCGTTTAAGGAAGGCGCGACACACCTCACCGTTACGGTCCAGATCCGGACGGAACCACCTGGGCGAAGATCTAAGGCGGGTTATGAAAAATAGATGATAACATCACCTACTCTCATAGATTACTTACAAGCGACACAATGACCATAGTCTTACTTCGTCATGCGATCTAGAAAAAGAGAAAACGAACAAATCTAAACATTATAGTGCCATTTATTCAATAGATAAACATACCTGTGATACACTGATTATTTTGGATATATAGCCCCGCTTACGTAGTAAATTCGTAAAAACGCGTTAAATCGTCCACAATGATAGTTTAATTCGTCGTGGCGCCAGTTACTTTAGTCACATTTTGTTGTTCAGTCACCGAATCTGAAGTAATCTTCACAGAAATTGTCCTTTCTTCAAATTTCAAGTGTTTATGTAACAGTCGTTCCTGGCCGACTTAATAACAGCATTATGTAGCGGCTACCGTTGGATGAAACAAGTTATTCAGACATTTTTGGTTTAGTCTGTAATTATATGTCCATTACCTCCAAGAGCAACCTGCGAAGTACTTTGTTTCACTCGTAATCTCGATCACGCCCCCTTGTCGTTATAAAATATTACTTGGGGCTGATTTACTTTAATAACGACTTACGTAAAAAAACACCAGAATATTCAGATTAACAATACTATTTTCACTGAATATTTATGCATATTCGAAGATAACGATGGATTTTCCAAATTACATGACAACTTCTACTTTTTTAAATAACGTCTGGTAACAAGATCATGACATGATCAGCAAAAAATAGCTGAGTCATTAACATCAACACACACCAACACTTACAACGAAAAACTAACTATTGCCTCTCTCTTCTTTCCTTTTCTTCTTCTTCTATCCTATCTTTTAGCACCACTAGGCGGCAGCATGATCAGTGCGAAACATATACCACACAAAGTGTACGAATTCAGATGAACGTCACATAATGCACTAACGCAGAATTTGCGTTTATACGAAAAATATTTTGAGTAAAATTTTGGTACAGTTACAAATACTGGCAAAATTCATAAGTTTAGTAGTTACAAAAGAACAATTCTAATTGGTGTACCTCAAGAATCACTGCTTGGCCCGTTGCTCTTTCTTATATACATTAATTATTTGACACATGAAATGTTGCCTAATAAGTGTGCTTTATTTGCTGATGACACCAATGCTATTATTACAGGTAACTCACGATATGATATCGAATATAATATAAACACTGAATTTTCACAATTAAGTAACTGGTTAACTAGCAATAAATTAGTTTTAAACAATGATAAAACATCCTTGCGATAAATTTATTCCTTACATAATAGTAAAACATAATAATGAAGATAGTAAAACAATGGCTTGATAATCATCAGTTAATATTAAATGCTGAAAAAACCAGGTATATGACGTTTTCACCAACTATAACAGGACAGCCAGAGAACATGTCACTAAAATTGCATTATTGTCAAAATACTGAAAAATGTAACTGTAGTTGTCCTATTAGTGAAAATAAAGTAAAATACTTAGGTATATTTATTGATAACATCTAAAATGGTCTTCTCACATTACACATATCGCCACAATACTAAGAAAATTATTATATAAATTTGTTCAATTACGAAACATTGTAAGCATAAAAATATTACGAACTATATATTATGCTCTTGTAAATAGTATACTTACATATGATATATTAATTTGGGGTGCTGCTTACCCTACTCATTTAAAACCTCTGATTGTTCAGCAAAATAATATTGTAAGAATATGTTTAAAAAAGGGACTTGAAAGTAGACTAGATAGACTCTATGACCAATTCTCAGTACTACCACTTTCAAAATTATATTTGCAGAAGGTATTAATATATGTTAAAAAGAACAGAAACAAATTGGAAGTAATAAAACATACGTATATAACCAGAAATGTGACAAACAAAAATTTAGAAATTAGAGCAACGAGTAAATCTATAACTCAATACCAAAGATATTACAGAGCTCCGAAGATCTATAATGAACTCCCACTCCGAATCAAAGATGAAAGTAATTTCAAAACATATAAAAGGTTAATTTTACAGTGGTTAAAAGAATTAAAAAGTGTTTTAAAAAACTATTGTTAGCTAAAAATAAGAATAAACCTCATATGTTATGATAAGAAAAATAAAACACGAGAATTAGGCTCACACACAAGCATTGCATAAAAATTACAAAAAATTGGCAATATAGAAATAATTGCATTGAATTAAGTTACCCGACACTGGGAGATAGACATGACTTCTGGAAGTCCGAAGTCCTGTCATCTCTGAATACCGGGTACGTTAAACTCTACTAATAAATGGAATCTAGGAAGTCCTATTTCCTTTAGAGAAGTAATAGCACTTCTAAGTAGAAAATTTACTTGTTAATTTCTGTAGCAGTTATTTTTTCTTATTCTTTTATTTTATTTTCATTAATATTTTGTATATTGTTATTTTATAATTTAATATGTTTATGTATTTTTAATGCATATTCTTTAATATATTGGATACACCCAATATATTAATTTTCTTTATTAAATAAATAAAATAAATAAAAATAAAATAAAAGAGTCGACTACTCTATTTCAACTAAATTTCTTGGTGTCACCAATAGTTGAAACTAACGTGGAATGAACATATTTCTCAACTCAACAAGAAAGTAGTATTTGTTTCGGCCTTCGTAGACTAAGAGGTAATGTCACAACACAGGCTTTAGTTTCAGCGTACTATCCAAAATTCCATTCTTTAATAACTTATGGTATTTTTTTTGGGGGGGGGGGTATTCTACTGAATGTATTAGCACGTTTCACTTACAAAAGAAAGCACTAAGGGTTGTGTTTGGATTGTCACCGAAGTCTTCTTGCAAGCCCATCTTTCGATGACAAAAAATATTACCATTACCTGTTGTGTGTATCTATTAAAATTATCTTGTTTACTGTAAGTTACAAACACCTACTTATTGAAAACACTAACGCCCATAAATACAATACTCGATTCGTTAATAATTTGCATGTTATCCCCCAAAATTTCTCGTTTTTCAAACAAGCGTATATATGAACGGTATAAATTTTTTTCAATAAGTTACCTGACTTTCTAAAGCAAAACAAATCATATTCTATCTTTAAATCTGATCTTCACAAGTTCTTAGTATATAAATGTTACTACTCGGTAAATGAGTTTTTTGAAGACAATGTATAAATGCTTTTTGTTAATTACGTTATGAATGTGTAAGCTTATAAAAGCCATAGTTATGTATGTATTACTCTATTTGTAAGTTTTTTTATAGCATATATGCATGGGCGGCGATTAGGGGGGCAGTTGCCCCCCCACTTTTTTGAAATGAACCATTAATGTATATAATTTCATTTGGAAATATAAAGTTTTTGTATGTATTAATGGTTCATAGAATAAAAATGGTGCCAAAATATTTGCCGGTATTGGTTGTCTTCCCATACAGTGAAGAAAGCTACATGAATTGCGTTTTAATTGTCACGAAAAATGGCCCAAAAATTAACCTATTGGAGTGCCACAATTCGAGTGTACTTTCATTTCTTCTTAAAAGGGTTCGATATGTTAGTCGCTTTAAAACTAATTGAGATAACACTTCGCAAAATAAAAAAAAAAAAAAAGAAGAAGAAGAAGTTCTTCACAAGCAGTGTTTCTTTCAGAAACAATGTTCCGGGCCACACACTTAGTATTCCGGGGGAAGCACTGCAGGCACTATTCTATTTATTATTATATTATAGACGTATTATTTTGGTCTCCTTCGGGGGTGGGATACTCTCAGAGCTTCGGGGGGGGGGGGAAGTGCCTCCCAAAAGCATGTCTGGAAGAAACACTGTTCACAAATTATTCTTTAATTGCACAAAAATCGACAGTTCCTAAAATGTCTTTTCTTCTTTCTAATGATAAGCAATATTTTGATAATATTTCTTTTCAGTTTAACATCCCGTTCAGCAGTGAGGCTATATGAGACGTGGACCTACTGATTAACATGGAATACAAACCACATGAGTTCCCGCCAGGAATCGAACCCGGGTCTCCCACGTCAAAGGCGCGGCATTGTTTTGCAGTGTAATATATGAATTTAGGGGTATACATACTGTATACAATTTTGTATATACAATTAAATTTAGTGAATTCAACATAAATCTAGGTTTTACGATTATTTTGCATAACTGGAGTGTGGAGTGATACTAAGTATTGTTGAGTTTTGATGTATTCCAAAAAAGTGATAACTGTACCTAATGGCAACGAACATTTTTCGGGAAACTGCAAAAGTATTTCTTTAAATGTCGCAGCATATGCTTGTAGTATTTACTGTTTTTCTAAGAGTAATAACATGTAATAATATGCATGGAATTAAAAATATAAGTTGTTCATTAATTCCCAGTTTCAATATAACTTGCGAAACAAGCCTCATTTTTCATTACTATTCGATCAATATTATCCTTTCTGTTTGTTTTGCGAATTTGTTATCAAATAAGCCCCTAATCTGACCACACAATTTTCCAGACAGAATTTTAAGATGTTCATGAGCAAGGAATCAAATCTCTTCTTACACCTTCGTTGTTTAAGAGTACAAAGAGGGCTAGTATCTACTTGCGTTGCTCTTGTCAATTTACTGAGTAAAATATGAAACACGATATACTGTATGTTAACTGGAAAATACAGTATCCTAATAGTTATACAACCTTTCGTCAAACAAAATGTTAGAAGAAACCAAAAAACTAACATTGATATACAGATATTGAGATTATGTCTTGCCCCCCCACTTTTGACGTCCAACCGCCGCCACTGCATATATGTACTTATTTTGCGTATGTAATGTATGCGTACTCGAGAATACTCTCATTTGTATGCAAAACAGGCAAATAATTAGATAAATAAAATAACTAAATGGAAGTTCTATATGTTATATGTCTGCAATAATAGTTGGGAGTGATGGTATATATGCTGATATTTGTCAACATTGATTTGTACCGGCGTGTGGCTACCTCCATTAGTACACATCAGGGCCGTGCTGGGATACCAACGAGGACGGTGAACAAGTTTATCAAAAGGGCGCCCATACAAACGTGAATATATATATATATATATATATATATATATATATATATATGTGTGTGTGTGTGTGTGTGTGTGTGTGCGTTATAACTTAATCATCCGGAGGTGTTTCCTGTCCCCGGGATAAAAGGGAAAGTATAGAACAACCTGGATGTAGAGATGCATCGGAGCTTTGAAAATCCGAAAATTTTGGAAAAATGCAGAAACAGCCATACTCGAGAACAAAATGTCGGATCGAAATTGGGCAAAAGAGAGTGTCCATTATATTTAATTGTAGATTCCATTAGTGTACAACCGTGTTTACTGCAGTGGCGGTGCAAGGGTGATACCCAAAGAAACTGGAGTATTCCTTTGAGTATTTTATCAAACATTGAATGAGGAAATGTACAACAATCAAGTACAAGATTTCAACAATCAAAAGTAAGAGTACAAAGTTCAAATTAGAACACTTAAAATTCGAAAAAGAAATACACATGTGTGATTGATCTATTTTGTCTCAGTATAAAATAAACTCTCGGAAGAAGAGTTTAAATGAAAAAAGTTTTTAACGCATCGCAGTTATATCTTCTAGGCTAATGGTAACGGATGACAAATTAACTGCTTCCCGTCCAAAGTAAGAGTGTGTGAAAATGAAAAAAATGACTGATCCAGATTAGATTTATAATGACTGTGCATAGTCAGGCAGGCAGCAAAGACCATGTATGATGAACGAGAGTACAAGGGATTCTTCACATGAAAACAGTCATTGTCACAAATTATGTCAACAGAATTTGGGCGAAAGTAAGCTATATTAAAATATTTCCTCCTTGTAATACGTAATTCTGTGAAAAATAATGACTCCGAGCACAGAAGCAATAAAACTCGGCGAAATACAAGCTGTTGCGTGGGTTGCACAATGATGCAAAGAAATATAGTTTCAAACTACTGATTTATTGTGTTTCGTACAAAGTAGGATAACTATGAAATACTCAGAGGTACCTTGTGCAGTATTTTGGAAATGCAGCATGTGTACACGAGATAGATGTGAACAATAAGAGTTCACAGTCTTTGTGGATTATTGACTGTATTGCAAACATGATATCGGCGAAGAAACTTTTTCCGCATGCTGTGAAATACATCTGAAATTTCGGAGATGACTGCGGCAGCTATATAAATTCGAGCAACAAGTTCTTCGGCTGTCTTACCTGGTATTGCATTCAAAATGAGTTTCAATCATCCCCTTAAAAAGGAATCAAAGGAGTGTGAGGTAGAGTAAACGAGGTCGTCATAACAGAGGTCCTCGCCCCAGTTCAAAGATCTGGAATGTTTCATTTAGGTAGATCTGCTTATTTTTATGAAAATGTGCAGGTGCTCTGTTATGCTGGGATCACATCTGTAGTCTTATGTTCAAGGGTATACGTTCTAACAATTTCGGGAGAACATTACGTATAAATAAAAAAAATATGTCTTCCCACACAGGCGAGTCCGTAATAAATAAGGTCCTGCCACAAAATTATCCACCATACTGCGCAGCATGCTCGCATTAAATCTCTGCTGCTGATCGTTCACTAGAGCTGCATGTCAACTTTTACGCCCTACAATTTGCTACAGTTAGTTTCAGGACGGTCTCTGATCATGCCAAGTTCGCTGTCTTCAAATTCAACTGTCCACATTGTGCAATTCCGATTTAACGTAGGGAAAATTGAAGAGACCTTATTTCTCGAATGCGAATATAGACACGTGGAAAAAAAAATTAGGGATAATTAATCTCCTTTGAAGGCGATGGTCACGATATAAACGAATCTCCTCTAGGCTATTTCTTTTGCCTGTCCATAAATGAGGTGTAAATCTGTCAGCTCATGGATAGGATAATGTGCCATTGCACAGGCACATACAGATTAACACAATCAATTTTACTTAAACACCAACGTCTACATTTTTAATCGACTGGACTATACCTAGACATAACCCTCTAACGTTGAACGCATCACTTCCTATTCTGTTATACAGCAATTCCATCGGACTATGTATATCTCTCAAGTTGCGTAGATGTCACTATAACTCACTTTACGAACAATTCGTCAGGAAAAATAATATATCACAATTACCGCATGCACATGACTGGCGATAGTTGGTCCCTTCGCGATTCCGCGACGAATCGAAGAACCTCGGACTAAAAGGAAGTTCTTGCTGGTACGGGGTGGTAACTTCAATACTCGACTCTAGATATCTCTTTCGATTCATCGAAGCCCTGCCGCCAGTGGCATACTAGCAGCAGTGTTTCGATGCGTCGCTATAGCGACGATCGATATTTACCCGCCAGTGGGCCACTAGGTGTTGGCGACGTTTACGGCATGGGGTCTATGCATATTGTGCTGTGCTAGTTTTTACAATGTGGGACACCACATGTGGGGGAAAGCCAGTCAATGGAGAGATTGAAATCTCCAAGAACTGTTGCATTGCAGTATGTTACGACGGCAATGAGAGTCATGACACGCTTCCAGTATGTACAGTTTCTGTTTGGTCGATAAAAGCAGCATATGAGTTGTTGTGGACCGTTTGAAATGTTTATTTCAACCCATAAGATTTCACAGTCCTCACGGTATGTCGTTATGTTCTTTACTTTTTGGTTTAGAGTTCACGCATATCATTACACCACTACCACGTGAACCCCTGTCCCGTCTGTATATAGTAGTTATTAGAGACTGGCAGTTCATAATCAAGCACCTCATCAGTCATCCAAGTTTCAGAAAAAAGCTAAACAGCCATATTCTAGAAGTTCATGTAAATGTATTTCACAGTCACTTAGTTTATTTTTAATGGAGCGAACGTTTCGATAATAAATAGAAAGGGCATGACCCTCACTGGGTCGCCGATTGAGGTGAACATAGCCACTGAGCAGAACGATCAGCAGTAGGTGGTGCCATCTATTTGTAATTTCTTACCTGAAGCTGTCTGCCCCGAAGAAGAAGGTTTCGTAATGGCAGTCCAAAGAGCCTTTGGAAAGGATGATACAGGAAAAGAAAACATCCTTTCAGAGCAAAACAGGTCACAAACACAACAATGAAAGCCCAGTGTTTTTCAATGTCACACCATCCTGCAGATACAGATAACCAAAACGCTCTAACGCAAGGACAAAGCAGACAAAAACTTAAGAATATCAGAGCATAACAAAACACTGACACACCACTAGACACCATGTTTGAAACTGTAAACATTTACATTTCTATTGAAGTTGCAATGTTTTACACATTTAATATGAATACATATTTATTTGAAGTGTTATAAAAAGCACCTTTATAAGTGTCTGAATCAATAACAATGCCAGTTTTATTATTATTATTACAATTAATGGACATCAGTCTTTATTTTTCTATCATCTCATTCGGCGGGTGTCCAATATCATGCATTGAAACTATTTTTAGATACAATACCAAAATGGATTACAACATGTTAAAGAATTCAAAAATGGATTACAGGATGAACCACAATACAAAAATGGGTTACAACCTGAAAAACAGTACAAAATGGATTAAACATTCTACTCTTTTCTTAGTGGTTGTTTCTGCATGAACACTGCTACGTTAGTGTTAAGTAATGAATTATCAATTAAATCTAAGATTATTACCTATTACGACATATTATTAGCTGTTTCATCGCTGTCACTTTCTGGGACTTCCGTAGTTTCTCCTGAATGGGGAAGGAGTCTGAAGAAACTGAAAGCTGTTCGGGATGCACTGAAGTTCGGGAGGTTGAATAAAGTTCCTAAATTTTGAATGCTGCCTCTGCAGCTGGGTCCGTACGCGATCCAACAACTCATCAAAAGATACGATAGACATACGAAAGTAATTAAAGAGATTTCCTTCGTCTTCCCTTAATTGTGGAAACAGTATAGAGAAATCTCCTTCAAGATACCGTTTCTCTAGAAAAGGGTGAACCCATATGTGTCTCTGACTTTTTTTTTCTGCCTGTGTCTTAACAAGGCGAGTAGAAAACACATTTTGCGTCTGTCCATTACAACCACCACAACATGGCAAGAGTCACAGAGTTTTGTTTCTTCAGTTGCACAGCAACCCTGCTCGCATATTTTTCATCCACGGCGATACGCCGGATAATATGAAAGGGGCCGAAACCAGATCCGGCAAACAGCCGGAAACGGATCCGGCAAATCGCTGGAAATGTGAAAGAGGCGTGAACTTTATCTGTCGCTGATCTTTAGAAACAAAAGAGTTCCCAATACAAACATTTGAATATAATACCAGAGGTCAGCTTTCAGAAAGTGGGACAACACAATGTAACATTTCGAGTTAGAAGCATTGCACATTCAGAATGCTGTTTTCCATTATAAAGGTATTCTCGGAAAATTCGATTCCTACATCCCCGAAAACGAAAACATTTTAAAAGAATTTAGACATAATTCGCAGCAACAACCTGACGACCAGCTGTTTAGTGAGATTTTTTTTTGTTGTTTTGAAATGCAGTACATGAAAAGCAATTGTTGCTTGTTCCAATGAAGTGACTATACTATGGATCAAATGTAGCGTATACCCGCGTACTTCCTAAATGTTAGGTGGCTATACGATAGTTTCCAAAAATTAGAGGTGGGTATATGCCGTATACCTGCGTATACCCTACATTACATCCCGGCTACATATATATAATGTAGCTCCAAAAGATTAGCTAATATTCTTGTAAATTTGAGCTAATGAGTTCCTAATTTTAAGTTCATAGCTATAAAGGTAATTAAGAGATGGGAGCACAGCGATGCATGGACATGTAAAAAATGTCAACAATTTGTAATGGAAGAGTGGATTTATTTTAACAAACCTCGTAACATATTAATAATGCAGTTCAACAATTTTCTTCTTTTGTTGTAATAATGAAAACTAAAAGTAAATTGTGTCGAAATATTGTCCTCTCCGTAGTAGTATAGTTGGATATTCTAATATTAATATACAGTTACGGCGCAAGGGCGTATACTTTACCATCTGGCGCACTACAGCTTTCGTAACAAGTCTAGACTGTTTTCTTTGCGTACGTGTGGACGCACGGCGATCGGAATTCAGTTTCGGGCGACAGGTTACGAGAGATCGAGGGTTTCACCCAAGTGGAAGCCTGCTGAAGTACACTATTATTGTGTATTTTTTGCTCATCAATTCTGAATCCGTCGTTTCGCTTCGCTTCCATCACTTCACAGTTAGCAGTGTCTAATTTCACATCGCTTATGGTATCTGGCTATGGATACCGGACAGGCTTCAGGACCATCAGCTTCTAGACCTTCTACTATCTCGACGAAGACGGAAAAGCGGAAGCCTCGTAGGGAAAAGTCTACAGCAGAAACAAGCCCAGATCGATCTCGCTCACCTCTTAGCTGCCCAGTACCGTCGTCAAGATCGCCACCATCCAAGAAATACCATACAGATGCCCACAGCATCTCTAGTTCAGACGATGACCGTCTCATCATTGACGAGGAATTTCCTCCTCTGCCTCCTCCAAAGCTGAAACCGGACATTTATAGCTATCTTCTTCAAAATTACGATCCGAAGTACCGGAATTCGAAACTTCTTTTTCAACAAATTCTGAAATACCGACCACGCTCTGAGATATCACAAATAGTAGAAACCAGGAACGGCTTCATCATCAAGTCATCATCACCAAACTTTGCTACAACCATCCGAGATAAACATAGCTTTGAAATCTTCGGAAAAACCGCAACACTTTCTCTACTCACTAACAATAAGCAAAAACAGCGCCCACCCCCACGCCAATCACCTACCATGTCGGTAGTGGTCCACGGGGTTGATCAGTCGATAACAGATGCAGAGATTGAAGATGAACTACGAGAGGAAGCCTATTCCTTCAAAAAATGTATCCGTATTCGGAATAACCAGGGGCCTACCTACATGGTCCGGATCTTGACCACTTCGCAAGAAACGATCAACGATCTACTAGATAATGGAGTATTCATCTTCAAAAAGAGACATCGTGTAGAACCGTCACGATCACCAGCACCACTTCCTCTTAGATGCGAAAGATGTCAGGAATACAATACGCACTCCACTGATCGCTGCACCAACCAATTCAAATGCGGCTATTGCTCTGGACCTCATCCAACTCGCAACTGCACTAATCTTCAACAAGCTCCTACTTGTAATACTTGAAACGAAAATTTCATCCAACTTACAGTTATAAATGTAAATCTCGGCCTACTCCAGAAGAGACTAAACCAGAGCTAGTAGTACCATTACGTACTCACGACGCTCAGAATCAAACAGTGGATACACCACTGGAACCCAATCAATATGTCACCCTTCATCAATTATTAGCATTCATCACCTTGACCCTTCAGAACGTCCAACCTTTTGCACGGCCACTCATGTTACAGCATGTTCAACATGCCGCTCGCAACCTTTTCCATCTTGATTTCCATGCTACCTATAATGGCCCCTACGTACATTTCCATGCAACTCCACTTACAACTGCTGTCTAAATCTATCTTCACTATGGCTTTTATCATGACTCTCATATTCTTATTCCTCAACATCCGCTCATTTTTCACTCATAAAATTCTGTTTGAACAACTTCTACTAGAAGAAAAAGTCAATACTTTCCTTCTGAATGAAACTCTCCTTACACCCAAGCTCACTTGCCGCCATTCAGGATATCACATTCTTCGCCATGATAGTACCATACCAGCCCGCCGTGCAAATGGTGGCGTTGCCATAGGCATTTCACCTCATATACCTCATCGTACTCATTCCGCTCCGATTCAAAACCTACCAGAACATCTCATTACTACTCTTTATTATAAGTCATTATGTGTAACAGTAGCCACCATTTATGTTCGTCCCGGTCACACAATACCACTATCATTCTTTCACTACATCTCTAACAACTTCCGTCATTACATCATTTTAGCAGACATTAACTTTCACAGCCGTTCTGATAAAGATAAGACAACTTTCACGAATTTCATTGTCACAACTACGCCGGTATAATTCATCCTTTACCTAAACTCACCCGCCCGGAATCCAATACTACTCCAGACGTCGCCATAACTTCATCCTCTTTATCACACCGTATTCACATCGATATCTTAGATCTAATAGGAAGCGATCATGTCCCAATTAAACTCAGCCTCCGAGTATCCACTACCTCTATCACCAACACACCACCCCCTCCCAGACTCATCCCCCGCTATGATAAAGCAGATTGGTCGAAGTATCGAACTTACTTAAGTCACTCTCTTCAGCAATGCGTTCCTCCCACTACGGAAGATGAGTTATACTCTACCCTGGATCATGTCACTAAACATATACAAGTTGCCTCCGAACAGTTCATTCCTAATTCTACCTATTCACCCCATAAACCTAAACTACCCCCACAATATCTTACTCTCATACAGCGCTCCCGTCAGTTTTATAAAGAGTATGTGCGATCTGGAAACCGTGAAGCTCTTCAACATCATCGAGCCCTCCACCGTACAGTTTCAAACTATGTTAAAGCTTATAAATTACGACAATGGATCAAGGCTTGCAATTCTCTTTCTGATACATCCCACCCTACCAAATATTGGAAGCGTTTCAACACCCTCACCGGAAAATTCACCAAAACATCCTATCCACTCATTCATCATGATCAAGCACTCCACTCAGACCAAGATAAAGCTAATGCTTTCGCTACCTATTTACAGGATATCTTTACGCCTTTATCAGATACACGTCATTTTCGTCATCATCCTACAGATCACTTTAACTTTTGGTCTCCACATCTTCAACCAAACGTGCATCACACAGTCTCTTCTCACAAAGCTCTCACTGCCCCTATCACTCCTATCGAGATCAAGCATGTAGTTACCTGCAAACGCAACACAGCACCCGGCATCGATAACATCTCGTACCGCCATGTGAAAGAAAGCCCAACTGTTCTGATAAATATTCTTGCCCTGATCTATACTTTTATCCTTCGTACTGGCTATATACCCGCTCCGTGGAAAACGTCTAAAGTTCTTATGTTTCTTAAACCAGAGAAACCTCCCGACCAAGTATCCTCTTACCGTCCGATTCAGCTAACCCCGGTTTTCACTAAAATTCTGGAAAAAAACATAGTACAACGCCTTCATCTCCATCTTTCACGGTACAATCTCTTGCCAGTCCACCAAGCAGGATTCCGCCCAAAGTTCAGTATTAACGATCAGTTCATGCGTCTTCTAAACTACATTACTAATCACTACAATACGGCAAAACCATCCTGCCTGGTCCTTTTTGATCTGGAAAAGGCATTTGATAAAGTTTGGCATCAAGGACTTCTCTCTAAGTTACTGAATTTTCGCCTTCCCATCGCATACATACGTTTCATTTATAATTTCTTGTCTGGACGCCTCGCATACGTTTTCATCAATCAACAATCATCTCATCGTATCTTCCTACATTCCGGTGTACCACAGGGCTCTTCGCTCTTTCCCCTACTCTATCTACTCTATGTTGCAGATATGCCTCCACTTCCTACCAACGTTCATTTATTTCAATACGCCGACGACACAGCCTTTCTTGCCGTAGGTCGCACTGTTCACCAACTTAACACAGCACTGCAGGAGGCGATAGATACATTTGTTCTCTGGTGTGATAAATGGAGGCTTAAGATCAATGCCAGTAAAACACAAACTACAATATTCCTACCACCCAACAAACGCTCCAAAGTCCACCGCAATCCATCTCTATTAAATCTCACAGTTAACGACACTCGTCTTCAGCTTTCTAAAACAGTCAAATACCTGGGACTTACATTGGACAGACACCTTTCTTGGAAAGCACACCTGCAGGATGTTACAGAAAAAGCTTACCGTCGACTTAACTTACTTAAACGTATAACTGGTACGACTTGGGGTCTTCACTCAGAACTTCTTTTAAACACCTACAAAGTATTTCTTCGCCCAGTGCTGACTTACGGCCATCCTGCCTGGATTTCAGCTCCCCCTTCCTATTATCACAAACTTAAAGTTCTCGAACGACACGCCCTTCCTATAGCATACCGCATCAAACTTCCCAGTCCAACTCAGACTCTATACGACCGAATGCCTTTCCCTCACATCTTATTCCATCTCGAACAACTTCGCCTTAAGTACTTTCAGACACGTCTCAATCTTCATCACCCGCTTCTCCGCGATACTATTAACGCTCATACCAACTTCGATCTTCCACATCCCATCACACACTCTCCTCTTTCCCTCCTTTTCACACTGTATCATTACTCTCTACCACCCGACCACCCTGATCTTCCACTGACTCGTACTTTTCTCATCGACCATCCTCCACCTCATATCACACCGTCATATTCAGCACAGTAGTCCTCTGTTACTAACAGGGCTTCCCTTTGTCTCTCATCAATGCTTTGAGCAGCCCCCAAGCGAGAAGATTAACTTGCATCTGTCCTCTAACAATCACCCTCGTGTTGTGTTGTCTAGTGCACCGTATCTCATAGTCATCTCATTCTTCTCTTCTCCCATATAGAAAATATTGTCCAATCTAACAATCAATCATGCAATACCGACATTCCCCTACCTCATGATTGCTATCGCAAAGATAGCAATATCCACCTTCTGAATCATAATAAATTTTATGAAATAAAGTGATAATAATATAATGAAAATTCCCTTAGACCATCTCCCAGTCCTTTCCTTCCAATTCCCAAACTTCTCTTTCCCCATGGAGGGCGTAACCCTCGGGCGGGTAGCTAGCCTCGGCTAGCAAAAAAAAATGCAAGGACGTCACATCTTTAACTTTGAGCAGAACCCAGCCTCTCTTATAGCTGTTAATCTGTTAGCGAGGATCAGGTGTAGCATACGCACTTGTGAGCATCACAGACATACCCTATTTAGGGGATTGACGAAAGTTGACACTTTCGGAGGGTCGCTTGCATTTTTGGAATATCATCATTGTCCTCTTCATTATTATTTTCATCACTACTCTTGTCAAATCACACGGATAGGTTGTGCTGGTCCTTGGACCAATGCACAGGAACCTACCCCAATTCGTGGGGCCGCCGGCTCCTAGCTCTTCTGCAGTTGAGCGTGAAACTGTATCTCGCTCCAATCGTACTAGGCATCTTTCGTGGGGCAGTCAACCCAATTTACGAACAACTAGACCCAGAGATCGTAATGATTCTGGTGGTTCTGTTCAATCAAGTAAGCGACCTCGCGATAGATCTCGGTCTCCTGTCCTGCCTACTAACCTGGACTCAGCTATGGATACTGGTTCTGGCAATTTATCTTTTTATACAGCCAAAGAATCTATCTATTATTTTCTGCTCACAGATTTCGATACCAAATATACTCATTCTAAAATGGTGTTCTTACAAATAATCAAGTATCTGCCTCGAGCAAGTATGGAAAACATTGTTAAAACTAGAAATGGATTCATAATTCGCTCTAAAGACCCGAATTTTGGCATAACACTCCGAAACAAAGCGTCCTACGAAATATTTGGCAAAACAGCTAAATTAACGAAACAAGCAGATCGGAAGACAAAACAACCACTCCCTCCTCGAAAACCACCCATGTTTTCTGTTGTTATCCGGGGAGTGATACCAGAAATTAGCGATGAAGAAGTTCTTGAAGAACTCAAACTAGAAGGAATCGAGGTTCACAAATGCATTCGCATTAAAAATAGTACTGGTTCTACTTATATGGTACGCGTTTTGTCGCAAAATCAGACCTCTCTTGACTATCTGTTAGCTCATGGTGCTCCTGTTTATAAGAAACTTCATCGTGTCGAGCCTTCCAATACACCAGGGCCGTTACCACTTCGGTGTGAAAAATGCCAAACTTATAACGCTCATTTTACAAACCAATGCCCTAATCCATCTAAATGTGGCTATTGCGGTCAACCTCACGACACAAAATCATGTAAAAATCCACAACAACCACCAAACTCTTCCACCTGTAACGAAAATCACCCAACATACAGCTACCGCTGTAAGGGAAAACCTCGCGCAGAACCGGAACAACCAGAATTAACAGTGCCAGTACAAAGCTTTGACAAAGCAACTCCACCCTCACAGTCTTTCGCACAACCTCTCTCTGTCGAAGGTCTTCGTTACATCACAATTGTGTTACAAAATGTTTTTCCTTTTCAGCGTGAGCACATACTTCGTGTTGCCATTTCATCAGCCAAATCTCTCTTTAACCTTAACTTTACTGCAACATATTCTGGACCTTTCGTTCACTTTCACATCGCACCTCTAGAAACAGCAGCCTAAAACCAATATGGCAGTACATATTATGGCTCTGCCTTTACTTTTCCTCAACATCAGATCTTTCCATCAGCATAAAGTACTTCTAGAGCCTCTTCTGTTAGAACAAATCGATCTCGTAGCCCTTAACGAAACAGCTTTAAAACCAGGCTCTTCAGCACGACTTTCTGGCTACCAACTTCAACGATGTGATTACCATGATATACACGCACGTGCTCAAGGAGGAGTGTTAATTGGTTTTTCTCTCAAACGTCGTTATCGCCAGTACAATCCTACTGTATTTGCACACCTTCCTGAACATCTCTTATTCTCCATATATTATCCTTCTCTTACAGTCAATGTAGCTACTATATATATACGCCCTGGTCATCCAATACCATTTACTTTCTTCGATTATATAGCCCATAATTTTAAAAATATAATCATCATGGCTGACATAAATATTCATAGCAGAAGCGCTAGAGAAAAACGTTTTACAAACTTTGTTCCCAATACATTACAACTTCACATTCATAATCTTCCTGCTCCCACTCGACCAGCTAGCCAAACAACCCCGGATGTAGTAATTACATCCCTCCCGCTTATGAACGACTGTGAGGTGAAGGTTCTTGACACGATCGGGAGCGATCACTGTCCCATCAAAATCACCATCAAAAAGATTCGTTTAGCTCTACAAAAACTAGAACCTCATATTATCCACCGATATGATAAAGCTGATTGGCCTCAATTTCGACACACCGTCAACACCCGTGTCTCCACTTTTCAACCACCAACTTCAGAAACTGAAATGTATAATGTTGTCAACCATATCACAGACACCGTACGTAGCGGTGCTCAACAAGCTATACATGTAGAGAAAATTTATCCGTCTAAGTCAAAATTGCCTCCACATTATCTCTCTCTAATACACAAATCACGACAACAGTTTCGAGAATATAAACGCACGGGCAACGAAGAATGTCTTCATCAACACAGAAAATGGCAACGCACTGTTACAAATTATCTCACAGCATACAAACGTCGCACTTGGATCAGTGCCTGTAATAAACTCAACGATGAAGCCTCACCAAGCCGTTATTGGAAAACCTTCCATAGACTAACGGGCAAAAGCACTAAAATATCGTATCCTCTTTTGGACAAAACTGTTCCTTTATTTACAGACCAAGATAAGGCTAATGCTTTTGCAACACAATTACAGTCAGTCTTTACGCCTGCAATATCACATAATCCTCGTCAACGCACAGACTTGTCTTCTATTCCAGCTTTACAACCATCACTCTCACACGTCATAGATAACGACCATCCTCTTACAGCACCTATTACTACCCATGAACTTCAACGTGCACTTCATAAGAAGCGAAATACTGCACCCGACATTGATCATATTTCGTACCGGCTAATTAAAGAAGCTCCTCTCTCTTTATTGTACTACTTGTTGCACTCTACTACTTTATCCTCCGTACAGGCTTTTACCCTGTGGATTGGAAAGTATCCAAAATCTGTATGTTTCTTAAGCCTCAAAAGCCTGCACACGCCGTGACGTCTTACCGACCAATACAACTGACATCAGTCTTCAGTAAGCTGTTTGAGAAAATTCTTGTCCAGCGACTCCATTTACATATCCAAGAGCATAACTTACTACCCATACACCAAGCAGGTTTTCGACCGGACTTTTCAATTAATGATCAGTTACTTCAACTCTCTACAATAATAACAAATCAATATAACAAGGCTTTTCCATCTTGCCTAGTCATAATGGATCTTGAAAAGGCTTTCGATAAAGTATGGCATTATGGCCTTATTCAAAAGTTACAAAAGCTTAACCTCCCGATCTGCTACTTACGCTTTATATATTCCTTTTTAACTAATCGTATAGGATATGTTTACATAGGATCTGCTATTTCACACCCTATAATTCCATATTGTGGCGTTCCACAGGGTTCCGCTCTCAGTCCGCTCTTATATATACTTTATGCTTCTGATATACCTAAACCAATGCAAAACGTGTTTTTATTTCAATATGCCGATGACACGGCCTTTCTAGCTCTCGGCAAGACTATGAATCAGATCAGCACGATATTGCTATCCACTCTCAACGACTTTATGCAGTGGTGCAAAACCTGGAAGCTTGCTGTCAATAGCGAGAAAACACAAGCATTGGTCTTCTTACCCCCGAAACGCCGCTCCAAGGTTCATCGCAATCCGCGAAACCTCAAAATCACACTTAATGACCGTAATCTTCAACCTACCTCAACGGCTACATATCTTGGGGTTGTATTCGACTCCAAACTAAATTGGAAGGCTCATCTTGAGAAAATATTCCAAAAGGCTACTATCCGGCTTAATCTTCTACGTCGCCTAACTGGAACTACATGGGGCCTAAACGCGCCATTGCTACTAAATACATATAAAATGTTCCTTCGGCCCATCTTAACTTTTGGACACATAGCTTGGTGCAACGCTCCCACAAAATTTTATGACCGATTGTCAATACTCGAACGTCAAGCCATTCGACTTGCGCATCGCATAAGACTGCCATATCCAAACTTTCTCACTTATGAGCATATCGATTTTCCTCAACTGTCTCAACATCTCGCAGATATCCGTTTGAAATACATACTCTCTCGTCTGACTGTCTCACATCCATTTTTTCTTGACACTTTACAGGCTGATGCTGAAACTGACGCCCCGTATATGTACTTGCACACACCATTAAATATCCTTCTTACGTTGTATCTCAATACTGAGCATCCTACCGCCGATGAGCGCGATATCTTTCAAATTTATCATATACCAGATCATCTTCCTCACTTGTTTCCATCTTTGCACTATGTATAATTTCATCACTAACACTGGGCTTTCCCACTGTCAACATCAGTCTCGAGCCGCCCCGAGACAGAAGAACTAATCTGCATTTGTCTTCTTAACACTGTGTCTGTGATTGTGGCGTGCATGCACTTCGTTTCATCTTTCATCTGCATTATATTTATTCATCAAAACACAACTCTATACACTCTTTTCTCTACATAGTCATTTAAAAAAAGTAGCACCCTTTATATATATGTATGTTTATTGTATATATGCATTTCTTTTTTCTGCACTTACATTTAATGTTTTCTACACGATTTCATGTTTAGATATGTATATATATTTTTTTCTCTTCAACGTTTTCATTTCTCAATTGCACATAGTCCATCAACAAATGCAATGAAACTAATGTGTAATAACACCTGTGCCAAAGAGAGGGCGTAACCCTCTAATGGCCAGGGTTAGGAATATTATCACAATGTCAACAAATGATGAATAAAGAATTCCCTAAATCCCTAACCCTTTACTATTACAAAAAAAAACGCAAGGACGTTAGCAACTTTGTTCCAGCAAAAAAAAAAAAAAAAATAGAGAGGCAAGAACTAGTAACTTGATATCTTGCTTCTGAAGGAGGGATAAGAAGATTAATAAATTTATTAGTTTTATTGTTGTGAGGGTCAGTTCGTTCCTTTTTCATTTCCAGAATATATTTCTTTTAAACCCGTAACAAATGAGATTCC
Organism: Thermobia domestica; assembly: GCF_964235325.1. Taxonomy (NCBI): domain Eukaryota; kingdom Metazoa; phylum Arthropoda; class Insecta; order Zygentoma; family Lepismatidae; genus Thermobia; species Thermobia domestica. The sequence continues at coordinate 182,624,366 of NC_137467.1, read as the reverse complement.
GGCAAGTTGTATGTTTCCGAGTTTCGTCGTTTGTCAATTCGTGACTTTCGATCCAGAGGAAGTTTCGAATTTCTTGGTACCAATGATTTATGTAATTTTGAGTTTTCATACACCTCTCCAAGGATACATTCTTGCGGCCAAACTAGTCAAACAACTTTTATCATCTGATAAGTTATTGCAAGGTTGTACTTTGGAAAGAGGAAGAATGCGTGCAGAAAGGGATTGCTTTCTAGACACACACATTAAGTTTAATTTCTACTTTAATTCTAGCTCTTTTGCCAGATATATGGTCTTGATTGTACAAATAGGGTAATTTGCTCTTTTCGTACGATATAACTATACTCGCCACCAAGGTCGGTCGACCCTACTGTTCCGCGCTTTTACAGGTCCCTTCATAACTAGCTGTTTCTGCGTAGCCACTTTCTCCATCTGTAGTGTGACGTCACCGCGGTGAAGCAGGGACAAATATCGTAGGCTAAGCCAATGTTCCTCCATATCTATTTGCAAAGGAAAACAAATTTTAAAATGCGATAAAAATAGACTACAAACAGATACAACACGTACTTACTTTAGGATTGTGCAGCACTTGAAGAATAGCTTTGCATCCACTACCTTAAAAGCATCCTTCTTCCGAAGTTCCCGTGCTTTTCTATTCAAAAACGGAATTCTGAAGAATGTCCTAGCCTTGTCGAATAGTTTCAACATAGAAGCGTCTTACTTAGGACATCAAATGGTCGGCCAATCACGTTCTTTTGTTTTGGACTTTTTTTTGTAAAATTTTCAAAATACATCTTATTTTTTGTTGCTTCCATCCACCGGGAAGAAGGTGAAATGAGACCACAACATAGCCTCACATTGTCACCATTTAACTTGGAAAGAATTGCAACTATGTTTAATCCTAAGACTTCAACCTTCGATATGATTTCGAAGTTTAAGTTTTTACTCATAGTCTTACCGAAATCTTCATACATTGACTGTTTCCACGCATCTATCAAGCCTCGAATCATTGCCACCTGGATATTTCTATGTCATTCCAAAATTAAGTAAACCTATTCGTCATAGGACACGCGCCCATTAACATTCATTTCATCAAATATAAGCACTGAAAGTTTCTTCACATTCTTTAAGCAGCGCCCTTGCTCCGTCAAAATTTTCAAAAATGGTGTAAGAATACCACGAGAAAATGGTTATTTTTGCATGCAATGTCGAAGTGTTGCACATTGGGTACGCGGATTAGAACATGTAACCGCAGATGATTGTATAATTTATCACGGTTGCGCGTTGTGTTAATGCATGAATAATACCTTCATCAGTCCATCTTAGTTTTTTCTTGCCATTTATTAGCATATTTACTTGGCCCTGTATAAAACTTTTTTTGTAATATATCCACCACCGGTTATTAACCACTCTATTGAAACGATCACAATATTAATTTTAGAACCGGTCTTTGAAATTAATTCTTTATTATATTTGCTTTCCAATTCTTTTAACTTCGTTTGTAAATATAGACTATTATTTTGGCTTTGTACATACTGACAGAGTTTAGTTTCTCGTTGGGTCGCGGTGGCTCAATGGTAGAGCGTTCACTTCTGGTGCATGCGTCCTTGGTTCGATCCCTGCGCGCCAAGTGAACTTTGTGGTGGACACACACCGTGTGCGTGGGTTTTCTCGGGGTTCTCCTGTTTCCTCCCGCTTTCTTTATTCCACTATTTCATTCATTTCTCATCATCATCGTATCCTTAAGACCAGCCGGCATAACCATGCGACGTAAAACTTAAAAATTTAATTTTAGTTTCTCATTCTCTTCATGCAAAAAGGAAAGCTATTCCTTTAGTTCATACCCCTCACTCTCCACAGAACAAACGGAACATAAATAGTTATTTTTTGTTCCGGTCATAATAGTTATTTCATCTGACTGTACCCAAACGCCTGATTTGATTTTACTCTAAACACCTAGCTTTCGTACACTTATTTCTTTCATTATGTACAGGAACACGATTCCATATGACACTGATAAGTTCAGTGAAGGCACAACATCGGTTTAAACTTATTCTTGAGTGGAATATTTAGAAACTCACGTTTTAAATCACGTTTATAAGCTTCGAGAATAAAATGATCGGAATAGAGGCTGGCGTTTTTAAGTATAAAGGTGTCTTTTCGACAGCATTTCTCTTGCCAAACTTTCCACAGAGGATCCGAGGGAAATACCTGATAAATAACTTCGGAACCCTTAATATTTCTACTATGATTGCAAGTACTTATCGTACAATTCGACATGCTTATAAGCTAACACAAACACTACAGTAATTTTTTTCTCAATACAGGAAAACAAGAATCATTCGCTTTTCTGCAAAAATCAAACTAACAAGCATGGGTGAATGAGAAGGACCTTGGGCGAAAGCTGTTTCTGCTCCCGCGGTGACGTCACGATTTTACTACATCTTCGGTTTTCAAAGAAGGGTAGTTATAACGCGACCTTAAAAGAGGAAAGGAACAGTAGGGTCGACGGACCTTGCTTTTGGGCCTGCTAAAAAGGGTACTTTTGTTTCTGCTCTAATTTGTAACTCACCATCAGAGTTCAGAAATTAGGAAACTGAACTAAAATAACTAGTTATTTACTTTCCTTATGTCGCATGCACTCACGCATCATTAACTACAGCTTGAAAACCAACGTTTAACACAGCACACCTCTCATTAAGGAAATGTATTTTGCAAAACCCACTTCTTTAACGTTTCCAGAGTTTAATACTGAGGGTGAACAGAAATTGTGAATAAATGCAAAAAAAAAAAAGTTTATTTTTTTAACTAAGCCTTTACAAAAAAAAATCTATCACCTTGGCCACCTCTCTAATTTAGCCACACGTTCATCTTGGCCTGGTTCATCCTGACATAAATCCTTGACCAGGTAATGGCTATTGTTTTGGAACCAAATGCGAGTATGAGGATTAAATCTGTCATATCTGTAGTTTGGTGTGGAGAAGAAAATAAATTGTGTACCAAAGGTCTGTGAACAACTCAAGTTATTAATGTAATCTTTGCCAAATATAATGGACTTATATCATAATAGAAGAAATACGAAAGGCTTTTTGAAACGAAGAAAAATAACGTATCATTGTGTAACTTTCGGAAAGAAACCTAATGTAAACACACTAAACGCGAACCATTCATTGCGTAGTGATCGTGGTTTAGTGGCCAAGGTGTTCGGTCAGTAATCTGAAAGTACTTGGGTCTGACCTCGAGCTCATAAATTCTTTTTTAGTTTAGGCTTTTTCCTGGCAATTGATCGGCGATGAAACACGTTTTATTATCTTCAGATATTTGAATACTTGAATATTTAAATACTTGAACTAATAAATCTTCAGGAATAATAATTACCTTGAAGAAGATTTAAAGTTAGGAGCTTATTATCGCTCAGATCATATAACTACAAGCAGGAACGTGACATTTCGCAAGAATATTGAAGTTATGTTTAGTGTTGCCCACGAGAATTTCTATTCTCGCTACAAAACCAACCAAAGCAAATCGAGACGAGGATTAACATTTTACATTCAAGACGGGACAAGGGTAACTCAAATTATCGTCTCGCTTTTGAGATGAGAATCGAGACGAGACGAGAAATATCGTAAGCATTTCTCCTCTTATCTAAATTCTGGGAATAGTGTATGTCCATTCTTTAAGTAACAACTGCTCTGTAGACTGAATCTTGAATGCCATTTTGTTACTTTGTATTTCGGAGCTAATCGAAATATGGTCTGTGTAGAATTTTTGTAGAAAAGCTTTTATAATTACTTCTACATATGATAAAAGTTAGTTTATAAAAGTTATGCCATACTATTCACTGATATCCGGTTGCTGTTATTACAGTTATTGTCCTCCAAACGTACGGTAGAATACATTCTACATAAAACTTAAGTGGAAGGCTTTGGTTTAATATTTGGGTAGTTGCGAAAATGTGTTCTAGAGGTCTGGACCACATCCCCGAATTCCTGACTATTCTGGAAGTTTTTCTTAATTTTTAGCAACTTTCAAATTTTAATATCTATAATAATAATAATAATAATAATAATAATAATAATAATAATAATAATAATAAAAATAAATTTATTATTATTATTATTATTATTATTATTATTATTATTATTATTATTATTATTATTATTATTATTATTATTATTATTATTGTAGAAGTTTTGTGAATTTAATGGGTCGACATATGCCAAAACGGTTAAGCGCCTTCTTTATGGTAGTTCCAGTCGTAGCCCACTCTGCTCTGGGGCTTGTGTCCTTCGATCTATCCGAGCTTCCCCCAGTTTGCATTGTGTAGAATATACTGATGGGTACATTCCCGGGAAGATATTTTTCGGGAATATTCCCTGGGAAAATTTTCGTTAAGATTACCAAAAATGGGAATATTACGGGAATTTATGTACAAACACAAACAAAAGTGAATTCTATTACTATATTACGATTTCATAGGTAAATTCGTTTCTTATCACCGTATATTGTTACTGTTATGTCCAGAGGATTCTTCAAAATGTATATTCTGAACGATATTATGTTGTTTTATTAATATTTTATTATATTTGGAGAGTACGCATAAATGTAAATTTACTTACAATATGTTGTATGCAACTAAATATGTGAAAAAATGGTATAGTAAGTCCATATACTTTTACACCGATAAACAGTTTAAATTAAATGTAAGTGGATTTTCTTAACCTGACTCTACTATTGGTATTATAAACATATTGAATTTTTAAACGTTATAAACACATTATGTTGGGTAACTGTCAGAAGACACATGTTTCACCATGTCTTAGAAGCAGATTTGCGCATACATATTTATGTTCACAATATTTGCAAGATACTGGCCTAGTTTTAGAAATTAGCACATAACATTGCCACACACGACATTTCTTCCTACCTGTTTCTCGAAATTTTATGCGTTAATTCACATGTAAGAAAAGTGCGAGGACCTTTTCAGAAATTGGAGTCAGAGACAGGACACAGACTGACGTCTATTACTAACGGTGGTTTGGGGGAATTGATAGTACTTCATCTCTATTTCTACATGATTTCTACATTACTTTACGAACTGGCTTCTTCTCATCGTTTGTAAATTAGTACTTTCCTACTTTCTAGTGCAAGTGGAAATGGAACTTAAAATATCATATTATTAGTCATATGAAGTACTGTCAAAGAATTTTATTTTTTTAATTACACGACGAACTTGGTCCTTTTCGACCAATAGCGCTTTTGTCTGAATATACGATTTGGTCCTTTTCGACCCCAAAAAAATTATTCAGACCAATAACTAATGTAGCACTGGCTATCCTGCATCAAACCTTCTGCTGCTTGCATTTGTGCGTTCTAAACCGATCAAAGGAACACGTGACAGAAAAATGGTTCACCAGTTGTAACCCAAACAAACCAAAAAATTGGTTACTTTTCCTCCTCTTCTTTCTTTCATTTCTTCACGTTGACTTTTGTGACCGCTTGCTTATCAATTATTTCTGCTGACACCAGGAGATTGTTTCTGTTGTGAGGAACTCATCTTACACTTCGAGGTGTTTATTACCAATGATGTTGATGAGAGAAGGGAAAAAGAGTGTGTGTGAATGCGTTTGTGTGTGTGTGTTAGTGTTTCTGTCCAGACAGTCCACACTCTATCCCTTTGGGCGTTTCATGGTACATTATGTTATAACTCTCCTATTTGAGCTTTTTAGTTCGGGTTTTTTTGTTTTTCAAGTCCAGAGGCATTGTAGAAGACCTTACGTATGGTTTCACACCTTCCTGCGTCGAGGCATAGGAGGTGATGACGTCATAATTCTCAAATATATATTTTCTTTTATTAAGCCTATGTTCATATTTTTTTTGGCGGGCTTTGTTTTGCTCGTAGAGGATTGAAATTTTGCACAAACATTTACTCCACCGAGTAGTATTTAACATATTTTTTTTTTCAGATTTCTACGTTAAAATAGGGGGAATCCAGAGGGGCAAAAATGAAAAAAAAGATATTTTTATCAAAAAATCCCTTTCTTCGGGATTTTCCCACCTTAGATACATGATGGAGACATGTGAATGATACCGCCTGAAAGGCAGTTCTATTCTGAAGAAAATGATGTGCAAACCATGATTCTAGGGTAATTAGGGATGTCTCAGGGAATTTTTCCAAAATATCCGTCTATATACGGGAATATGGTACATTGTCGGTATATATATTTTTTGGCGGGCTTACTTTTGCACCTAGAAGATTGAAATTGTACATAAACATTCAGCCCACCTAGTGGTATTTATAAGATTTTTTTCAGATCTCTGCGTCAAAACAGCGGGGTCCAGAGGGGCTAAAAGTTGAAAAAAGGGATATTTAGACCAAACAAAATCCCTTTCTTCGGGATTTTCCTGCCTTAGATACATGATGGGGACACGTGAGTCATACCGTCTAAAAGGCAGTTCTATTTTGAAGAGAATGATGGGCGAAACATGCCCCTAGGGTAATTAGGGATGTGTCAGGAAATTTTTATCAAAATATACTTCTGTATAGGGGAATATGGGACATTGTCAGTATATATAATTTTTTGCGGGTACATTTTTGCACCTAGAAGATTGGAATTGTGCACAAATATTCAGTTTACCGAGTAGTATTTAAGACTTTTTTTTCAGATTCCTGCGTTAAAACAGGAGAGGTCCAGAGGGACTAAAAGTTGAAAAAAAAAGGGATTTTTAGACCCAAAACAATCACTTTTTCGGGATTTTCCCGCCTTAGAATCATGATGGAGACATGTGAATGGTACCGCCTTAAAGGCAGTTCTATTCTGAAGAAATTGACTGGCGGATTATAGTTCTAGAGTAAATAAAGATGTCCCGGGAAAATTTTTTACCTGAGATCATGGTGTTTTGTGGTAATTTGGGGCATTGTGGGAATCCTTGGTAAAATTTCTCCCGCCATTAGTATTCAAGATAGAAACTTAAAATTTGGCACTCACATTCAGCATACCAAGTACTATTTATCAGATTTTTTTGAGATCTCTACGTTCACACAGGGCCGTTCCAGAGGGGCCCAAAATGTGAAAAAATAATTTCCCCCGAAATTTTCCCTTTGACATCATTTTTCCCTCTCCCGGTATACGTTATGAGCATGCAATTGGTACCATTTGAAAGCCAGCTTGATTCTGAAGACAATGAGGTATGAACGATAATCCTAGGATAAATAGTGACGATGCAGTAGCTGCTTGACTGAAAGTCTAAAAAATACCCCAAAAACGCCGGATCCAGAAAGGGCTATATAAAGAACCATTGTAAAAAAAGAAATAAAAAACTTCCAATAAAAGCTTTCGAACCTTTCTTATGTGGTTCGTACATTTTGTTTATATTTGAAGTTGAGAGTTGAAAATTTAGAGGCTGGGCAAAAATTTTTAGAGAGAAAAAGAGATGTGGCAGAACTTATGTGTGAGTCACGAGTGCCCAGTGTGTATAGGCGACTGCTACTTGTGATGGCACCGCAAGAAATAAGAATTACGAGAGACTGTTCAGCGTGGCAACCTTCATGAGTTATAATTGAGCAAAGGTGAGTAGATAAAATTGTTTATGTTTCTTTATATGTTCAATTTATACGCAAATGAGTAGTGTTTCCAACTCATATCATTTTTCACTGGTCGACACTTAAAAAAAAATTACAGGGTAAAAAGAGAATTTAGGAGGAAAGTTTTATATGGATTGTAACGCCAAATAATGGAACTTAAGGGATTAATAACATCGATTGATCCTATCAGTATATATGACGAGGGGATGGGGGGGGAGAGAAATTTCATTTTTCTTTCCTAAAAGCAAATTTACTATTACAAAAATACTAATAACGCATAAAACATTAAAAATTCCGTATATATAAATAACTCAAATACAAAATAAAGACATTCGTGAACAACATTCTTTTTGTTTCATATGTTTTGGATAAATAGGAGTGAAGATATGGACTTGTTTGTAAACTCTTACGAAAACGCTTTAAATGGCGCCGTATAAAAGGGGCTGCGGCATTTTAATCCCTTCGACGTCTAAAGGTTAATCTCCAAATAATTTAAACCTAGAAGTAAATAATAATACATGAGAATAAAGTAATTAGACACATGGTTCTTACAATTTAGAAGATAAAGTAAAGAAATGAAAATAAATTCCTTCCCAAGAATTTATATGCCAGGGAAAAAACGAGAATATTCCCATTTTTATTTTCCTTCCCACCGGGAATATTCCCACTGCCCATCACTAGTCTCCACTCCAGATCAGGCGCACAACGAGAAATTTTCTGGGGCCGGAGAGGGGCGAAGTTTAAGCTTGGAGTCCAATATTAGAGCACACATTACGTCTATGTACTATGCACGTAGTATTGAGCCGGAGTTATTCTAGGCTGAGAAGAAAATACATAACTTTTACGCTGCTACTCTTGCTTTTAGAAGAAAATGATAGAACCAGATTGTTTTTGTAAGAAAGGAAAATGTTAGCATGTATACGAAATATAATATCAAATTTTTAGGCTACACAAGCACACAAATTATAAATCTTTTGCTTGAAGCAAGGGCATAAATTACCCATTGCTGCTTCTCTAAAAATAAATGAAAAAGAGTGGAAGAATTTTAACAGAAAAGTAAAGCATAAACTCTTCACTGTAAATTAAATCCATTAGAGAAAATAGAGTATTAGGAGAAGGAAAGTATTGATATACAATTTTCAACAACTGACTATTGTTACAACAAAATAACAAACTATCTGAATGACATTATTAATACGTTAAAGCTCACTTGAAATAGAGCCGTCTTTGTTTAGATTACTTCATTCAACTTTTGGTATACTGTTTATGGAAAGTTGTGCTGCCATCTATACTTGCAGGTATGAAGTTAAACTAACTGTTATAAGGTAGTTAAAATGATATTAACGTTTGTATTACTGTTAAGGGGATGCGGCACAGGATCGACACGGCACAGGACCGAAACGGCATACGATCGAAACAACGCAAGATCATCGTTACTGCGTAGGATCGATAAAACCAAAGATTTATTTCTTAAGAAAGCAATCAGGTCTGTCAATTGATTTTATTTTTTTTTTTTTTTTTTTTTTTTTTTTTTTTTTTTTTTTTTTAAGGCTAGCCGGAGGCTAGCATCCTTTAAGAGGGCTACACCCTCTTTTAGGGAAGGGAGTTGGGAGGAGCATTATGGTAAGAAGGTATGGGTGGTTGGGCTATGGGCTGTTATTTATTTATTTATTAATCTTTCTCATTTAACTTATTAGTGGAAGGACATTATGATCTTTGCGATCATTAACATACTTGTAGGCAAACTGGAAAATAAATCACAATTATACGTAAGAACAAAATACTACATAGGATATAATATACAAGATACATAAGACTACATATAATATATAATATAGCATGATAGGTGAAGAACATATACAATATGGCAAGCAAGGTATAGGTAGGCAATACGTAAATCATGATGAAAATGAGAGATGAGATGAGGTGCACTTGACGCCACAACACGACACAAGAGTTGTTAGAAGTACGAATGCGGTTATCTTCTGCCTAGGGGCTGCTCTAGGCCAATGGAGACATGGTGAACCCTGTTAATAAAATGGAATCACTGTGCATATGATGGAAAGATATGTGGTAGGTGAATATGCAAACGATAATCTTGGAGAATATGTAAATCGAGATGGTCGGGAGGGACTGTGTAGCAATATAAAGTGAAGAGAAGGTGAAGTGGAGTATAATAGTACCGTGCAGGAGATGATTGGAGTGCAAGATGATGCATAGTTTCAAATAATAGAGGATGGTGATGTTTGTAACGTTGAGTGATGAATTTGAGGCGGAGAGTTTCCAGATGGTAGGTAAGTGTAGGAAATGATATTAAAGAATATAGATCTCGAGTTGGACTCGGGAGAGAAATGCGGAAGGCGATGCGGAAAGCGTGTCTCTCAAAAATGGCTAATTTCTGATAGTGTGAGTAAGGAGCGAAAATCCAGGCTGGAAAACCGTAAGTAAGAACTGGGCGTAGGAAGGCCTTGTATGTGTTGAGAACTATGTGAGATGAGAGACCCCAGGTTGTGCCTGTTAGCCGTTTCAGGAGGTTGAGGCGGTTGTAAGCTTTAGTTTTTACACGGTTGAGATGTGGTTTCCACGTTAAATGATGATCGAATAGTATGCCTAAGTAGGTAACGGTTCGGGTTGGAACGATGGCTGTATTATGAACATGGAGTGACAAAAGAGATGGATTCCGGCGGACCTTGGTACGCTTACGGGGCGGTATGAATACAATGGCTTGGGTTTTGGTGGCATTAATGTTTAGTTTCCATTGAGAACACCAGTGCGTGAATCGATTGATGGCTATTTGTAATGAATGATTGATGCTGTGAATAGTTTTGCCAAGTGCGAGGAAAGCTGTATCATCAGCGTACTGAAACAGATGGACGTCAGGAGGAAGATGTGGAAGGTCTGCAACGAAAAGAATATATAATAGTGGGGAAAGGGCGGAACCTTGAGGAACACCGCACATGGGAAAAATAGGATGTGAGAGCTGTTCGTTAATGGAAATATAAGATATACGGCAGACAAGAAAATGATAAATGAGGCGAATGTATGCCAGCGGAAACTGAAATTTGATAAGCTTATAGATTAGCGCCAGATGCCAAACCTTGTCAAAGGCTTTCTCAAGGTCGAATAGGACAAGACACGAGGGTTGAATGGAGTTGTAATGGTTGGTTATGAGAGTGGTGAGTCGAAGAAGCTGATCATTGATGGAGAATGAGGGACGGAAACCTGCTTGATGAGTCGGAAGAAGTTGGCGGTCTTGTAAATATGGATGAAGACGTTTCACAAGAATGCGCTCGAATATTTTGCTCAGTGTGGATGTCAACTGGATAGGTCGATATGAAGAAACATCGGACTGCGGTTTACCAGGTTTAGGAAACATGAGGGTCTTCGATACTTTCCAGTCCGTGGGAAAAAATCCTGTGCGTAAGATAAAATTATAAATGAGTGCCAGAAGAGTGAGAAGTATAGCGGGGCTTTCTTTAATATGTCGATAGGTGATCGAATCGAAACCTGGTGAGGTGTTGCGTTTGCGCTGAATGACATTGGTGATTTCTGAGACTGTGATGGGATTGGTAAGAGCATGGTCGGGGACTGTATGAGAGATATGAGGTTGAAGTGAAGGACGGTTAAGATCGACTTGATTCACAGGATGCGGAATATCGTCAGACTCTGAGGGTGTGAAGATAGTTTGGAGGTAGTCAGCAAATGCATTTGCTTTCTCGCTGTCGGAAGGTAATGGTGTGTCGTGTAAGAGAATCGGATATGGAGTCTTGGAATGTTTACCACAAAGAGCATTGAAGCGTTTCCAGTAGCGAGTAGGATGAGTTGTATCAGAGAGTTGATTACAAGTTTTAACCCATTGGCGTAATTTGTAAGCGGAAATATAGTTTCGGACTGTGCGTTGAAGTTGGTGATGAAGTCTTAGAGCTTCTGGATTTCTGGTGCGAAGATATTCTCGGTAAGATTGGCGTGATCGACGGACTAATGCTAGATACTGTGGTGGTAGTTTTGGACGGTATGGGATTGATTCGGATTGAGGGATATAAAGTGCAGATGCCTTTTGAATGGAAGTGGTTATGATATTGACCTGATGTGAAAGTTCGTCTGGTGTAGTAGGAGCTTCGGAATCAGCCAAGGTGTTTTCGAGATACGTACGATATTGTGGCCAGTTGGCTTTATCGTAACGGAGTGATATACGTGGTGAAAGTGAGGATTTGACAGAAGCCATACCTGAATGATAGATTAGCTTGATGGGTGCATGATCACTGCCCATTAAGTCTAAAACATCAATAGTGCAGCGATTAATGATGGTATTTGAGACTATAGCTATGTCAGGAGTGGTATTACTGATAGGGCGAGTACAGTGAGGAAGATTGAGAAGACTACCTGTGGTATGAACTGTGATGTAGTCAGTAAAAGAGAATTTATCAGCATTTGAACGGCTATGAAAGTTGACATCGGCCAAAATAATAAAGTGTTTATATGTATTTGAGATGTGAGAGAAGAACGCATGAGGTATAGGAAGGCCGGGGCGCACATAGATAGTGGCAAGAGTGATGGCGATATTACGGAAATACAATGTGGTGATAAGATATTCAGGGAGATGTAAGATGGGACATTTGTGAGAGCGGAACGGAATGGTGTGACGGAAACCTATTGCAGCTCCACCATTGGCTCTGAGGGCTGGCATAGGGCTATCGTGGCGAAGTAATGTGTAGCGTGATATGGAGCAAGATAAAGTGGGTTTGAGAAAGGTTTCATTCAGGAGAAAAGCTGTTACTTGTTCTTCTAGTAAGAGTGTTTCGAAAACTAATTTATGTTTAGGAAGGGATCGGATGTTGAGAAACAAGAAAACTATGTCCATATTTAGTACAATTATACTGATGTTTCGAGACGAGTGGTGTGAAAATGAACATATTGATTAGAGTAGGTTGCGTATAATGATACATGAAACGTGGATTTCGCTGCGGCAATAATTTGTTGTAATATATGCTGGCGGTGGAAAGGGTGAATATTTTGCAAAGTAAGAGAAAGAAATTCTAGTAACTTACTAACTGTAACGGGATCGTCAACGGAGTGATCAGTGGAAGTAGATGATTCGGCGGTTCGCAGAGGAACAACAAATTCGGGGTGTGATTCTTGAGCTGAAGGTTTACCTTTACACTTATAACTATAAGCTGGATGGGGTTCGGTACAAGTAGGGCATTTTGGGGGCTGAGTCATGTTTGTGCAAGCACGAGTTTGATGAGGTCCGGAACAAAAGCCGCAGACGGTAGGATTTTTACAGGCGGTTGTGGGATGCGAATTGTACTGTTGACACTTTTCACAGCGTAGTGGTAAAGGTGCGGATGACCGGGAAGGCTCAACACGGTGTCTACGTTTATAAATATATGCTCCATGAGATAATAAATTGTTGATCGTGTCTTGAGAGGGCGTGAGTATTCGCACCATATAGGTGGCACCGGCATTGCTTTTTATGCGAACAGCTTTATGAATAGTATGCCCTTCTAACTGGAGCTCTTCTTGAACCTCTTCGTCGGTATACGTCGGGTCAACCCCACGAATTACAACAGAAAGTAGTGGAGGCCGCTTCGGTGGAGGCGCTTGTTTCCGTTTGAGAGAATTAAGGGATGTAAGGGTGGCTTGTTTCCCAAAGATTTCAAAGGATGCTTTATTTCGAACTAAGATCGCGAAGTTAGGATCCGGCGATTTAAGTATCATGCCGTTGCGTGTTTTGATGACTTGAGACAAAGGGGCATTTGGCAGATACTTTCGGAGCTGAATAGTTATGAATTTCTCGTTACTATACTTTGTATCAAAATTTTGAAGGAGAAAAGAATGAAGTAGCGGAACAGTTGATGAGGATGATGAAAGATGAGATGAGTCCTTGACTGTTGGCTGGGCTTCCATGTCTGAAGTATCTGAAGCATTTTCACGATGTTGTTTCTTCGCCGGCTGGCGAGACTGCTTAACAGAGTCAGCATAGAGTGTTTGACCGTGTGGAGATCTGGATCTCGTGGATACATTTGAACTTGTGGAGGCAGTAGAACTGCCTGATTGCGTACGCTGTCTGTTGCCCAAATCCTTCCGCTTGACCACCTTCGCAGCCGAAGCAGAGGGAGT